>NW_023425404.1:151954350-152376850 GCF_014108245.1 Pipistrellus kuhlii
GGTAGTCATGTCCCAGATATTTCACCTGACAAAGATCAATTTAGATCTCGTTTACTGAGCCCATCTGCCTTTCAGGCCTCTAAGATAACATATCTATGAGATGTCTGGGTAACTTGTAACTTCCTTTTTACCCTGGACCCCTCAGGGCACAAAAAATGGCCTCGAGACATTCCTTCATTGTTACTGTTATCCAGTTAATTGTCAACTGTTAATTATCTCAGAGTATCCTGTATCTATCTCTGTAAAAGAAGCTCAAGTCCATCATTTCACCTATTACCCTATCCCAGAGGTTTCCCCACTTTGCTCTGTCCCACCTCCCTAATCTATCACCAATGAATTTCATGTAACTCACCTACGTTCCTTTCCTTTGAATGCAATGTATAAATATAGAAATATAACCCTGCATTCTCTGGGGCATTATCTCATTCCGTTAGGTTCTGCTTCCAGGCATATGTCAACAGTTTGGCTCATATAAACTCACAATTCTTTACAGGTTTCAATGGTTTGTTTTTTGTTTTTTGTGTCTCCCCCCCCCCCCCCCCCCCCCCCCCCCCCCCCCCCGTTAACACCATCTTTTGTGGTTACTTTAGGTCTCTGAGTTTGCAAGACTGCCACACAGGCCTCCCCTGAGCTTGTCAGGTTAGCATGTGGCTCTTTTCGTTCACACATTGAATTTGAAGTTTGGTTTGATACAAATAATTTCCAAAGAGTAGGGCCTTGTATGGACTGTGAAGCAAAATACTTTAGCAGAAATCTAGATAATTTGATAAAAAATATTTTAGATTTATTTATCTAAATAATTCAGTCTAGCCACATTGCTCTCTTCCTCTCTGCTTTCCCTCTCTAATATCCCCTTTCGTTTTTTCTCTCTCTGTTTAAAAACCTGCATTCCCTATCCCATTCTTGATTTAAAACTGAAAGTTAAACTCAGTTCCAGAATGTCTGCTATGGTGCAAATGTAACTTTGAAACCTTAACCTGGCTAGAGTCTAGCTGTTGCAATGCCCCAGTCTTCACACCTGGTAGAGGAGATGAGAGGGTGTTGCTATTGTTACTGCTCCTTCCTTGTGGTTTGGTGAGATCCCAAGTCTGCCCTCATTATTGTTTGGGAATTCGGAGGTTCAACAGCCTCCTTCACCAAGGACTATTTCAAGACTGCCCCATGTTTAGCCCTGAGAGTCCCCTGTCCCTAGATACCCCTCACCTGGAACAGATCAGGACAGTAACTAATGCATTTTCCATTGATTTTTATTAGGTGAAAGTGATTCTGATAATTATATAATTATTGATTAATTATTGGTCTGTGCCAGGAGAAGCCACGTCCCTGCTTGGTCACTCCCACCAATGAATAACATGAAAAGAGTTTCAGAACTAATTACCCAAACAAACAAAAGAATGGTGACAAACTTCAGTATATCCATCACCTCTACTGGCTTTGTCCTCAGGAAAGAGGTACTGAGTGGGAGGACTTGACTAGGGCCAGGGAATTGGAGAAAGGACAAATTTTAAGGTATTCTGTTTTATTTTGGGACTAAAAGAAGATAGTTTCTGAGATCAGTTTGTGGAGTCCCAGAAGATGAGCAAAGAGTCTAGAAGCTAGGGGAAAAGAAAGCCAATAAATGTGGTTTACAATTCTTCATCATGAGGATATGTTGCTGGCAGATAGTCATTATTCAATGCAGCTGGTCCTGAGGTCAGCCCTGGAGTCTCATGTTTATCTGGTTTTGCTGCTTTTCTGGGCCTAGAGCTGAAATACAACTAAGGCCTAGTTGCTAGGAAAGAAAGGTCACACTGCGGATGAGATCCCATCTTAGTGACCTTTTGTACTTGGCCCATTGTCCTTGCCTCCTTAACTACCATAGCCCCATCAATACCTTCCCCGACCCATCAATTAAGAAGTGGTGGGTCACCGAAACCGGTTTGGCTCAGTGGATAGAGCGTCGGCCTGCGGACTGAAGGGTCCCAGGTTTGATTCCGGTCAAGGGCATGTACCTTGGTTGCGGGTACATCCCCAGTAGGAGGTGTGCAGGAGGCAGCTGATCAATGTTTCTCTCTCATCAATGTTTCTAACTCTCTATCCCTCTCTCTTCCTCTCTGTAAAAGATCAATAAAATATATATTAAAAAAAAAGAAGAAGAAGAAGTGGTTGGGTCGAGTGAAAGGTACTAGAATTTCCATCTCCAAGTGGCAGATATTTTGAAACTGAGGGTCAATCTGTATTTACTGAAGCTCTTATCCATTCATTTTTCTCGGTTTAGCTGCTGTAGGATGATATAATCTCCTAACTGGTCTCCCTCCTTTCATTCTTGTTCCTCCAAGTCCATTGTATCATATCAACGTGAATAATCTTTGAAAAGCATAGATTTTATTACTTTACCCCCTATCCCACCTTTGGGGTTGAAATTATCTACTGGGTTCTCATCACACCTAATATAAAATATTGGAAATCTTTATCACAGTTTTGTAAAATGTGGCCTCTGCCTACCTCTCTTACTTCACCTTACCCATGCAGATCCAGCCACATGATCATCTTTCTGCTTCTTGAATGTGCTAAGGTAATGCCTATGGAGAGTTGCAGGAGCTGGGAATGTGTCCTCTTTCAGCTTCTGGAATAACTGCCTTCTTTTGGTTTATCATCTAGTCAATTATTCTCTATTATATTAAACTAGAGGCCCAGTGCATGAAATTTGGGCAATGGGGGTGTGTGTCCCTCAGCCCAGCCTGCACTCTCTCCAATCTGAGACCCCCTTGAGGGATGTCCAACTGCCTGTTTAGGTCTGATCCCATGGGCCTAAAGGGATCTCACAATCCAGGACTGTTGGATCCCAACTGCTCATCTGCCTGCCTTCCTGATTGCCCCTAACCACTCCCCTGCCAGCCTGATTGATGCCTAACTGTTCCCCTGCCAGCCAGTTTGCCCCCAACTGCTGTCCCCTGCAGGCCTGGTCACCCCTAACTGCTCTCCACTGCAGGCCTGGGTCCCCCCTAACTTCCCTCCTCTGCTGGCCTGGTAACCCCTAACTGCCCTCTACTGCAGGCCTGGTCACTCCTAACTGCCCTTTCCTACAGGCCTGCCCTCCCCCGCAAGTGCCCTCCCTTGCAGGCCTGGTCCCCTGCAATTGCCCTTCCCTGCAGGTCTGGTCATCCCCAACTTCCTTCCTCTGCCTGCTTGGTCACCACCACCTGCCCTCCCCCCAGATTTGATTGCCCACAACTGCCCTCCCTTGCAGGCCTAGTCCTTCCCAACTGCCTTCCCCTGCTAACCATCTTGTGTCCACATTGGGGCAGCCATCTTTGACCACATGGGGGCAGCCATCTGCATATTACTCTTTTATTAGATAGGATAGAGGCCTGGTGCATGGGTTGGGGCCTGCTGGTTTGCCCTAAAGGATGTTCCAGATCAGGGTGTGGGCTTCCTTGGGGTATGCGGGTTTCCCTGGGTGAGGGGCCTGTGGTGGTTTGCAGGCCAACCATACCCTCCGGCAACCCAAGCGGAGGCCCTGGTATCTGGGGTTTATTTATCTTCTACAATTGAAACTTTGTAGCCTGGAGCAGAGTCAAACCTTCTGCTTGCTCCATGGCAGCAGCCATTTTGTTGGGACTTATGTACCTTCTATAATTGAGCCTTAAGCAGCGGCCTAAGCCGGCCAGGGTGTGTGGAAAGCTTGGGTTCTCCTATTGCCGGGGGCAACTCTAGCCTCCTGCTCTTTCCAGCTTCATGGCTGCCATTTCTGTTTGGATTTATGTATCTTCTATCATTGAAACTTTGTAGCCTGGAGCTTGGCTTCCTCTATTGCTGGAGAAATCCAAGCCTCCCTCCTGCTCTCTGTGGCAATAACCATCTTGGTTGGGGTTAATTTGCATACTTGCTCTGATAGGCTGATGGGCATGGCTGGTGGGTGTAGTGGAGTGATGGTTAATTTGCATATTACTCTTTTATTAGATAGGACATTTTAAATCTCTGCAAACCACCTTTTAATATGGACATGTATTTATTTATTTTTGTCTGTTTTTCTTCCTTGACTAGACCTTAAGCTTGGTGAAGGCAGGTGCTTGTCACTTTGTTCTGTGCTTTAACTGTAAGTGCTAATAGATAATTGATAGTAAATCTTTGTTAAAGTGACTGGTTTCTATTCTCAAAATGCTTATAAACAAATCTGGTTGTATATAAAAAATAACTTAAATGAAAAGTTGTGTACACATGAAAACAAACAAAAGGGATTAGTAAAAGGCAATATGCAATTAAGTGCTATGTGAACTTTTTCTCACAAAGCATTGCTTTAGTTAAAACACAAAGGAGGAGGTGACAAGTCACATTACTGTCAATCATTATAACTTCCAAAAACCCGTTTCAACCTGGAGAAGGCAGAGACTTAGGTGGAAGTGATGGAAAGGAGAAAGGAGAAGGCAGGCGGGTGGTGGTGGGGGGGAAGAGTGTAAATAGACTATACAGAGAATTTGAATGTAGCAAACTTCATCTCCTGCACTAGTTTGGTAAGGCATCCTGGCTTGCCCCAAGATGACATTCTTAATATGTGGAGATTGGGGTAGATGACAGTGGAAAAAAATATTTTGAAATTCCATTTTCCACTCCTAGAAGTTTCTCCCCCTTGTCTGCCCCTCCTCCCCCCCCCCCCCCCACACACACCCTTCCTTGTCGAGATGAAACTACAAAGTATGTTTATAATAGAAAAAAAGAAGAAGTTGCCCTCCTAGGTGGAGAGTTGGGGAAGTAAAAAGAGTGTGTGCTAGTGGTAGCAAGGGGGTGGGGCGGAATAGTCTATCATCCTCCGCCCCCCTCCCCCCCCCCCCCTTTGCAATTGTTAGTCTTTGGTCTTCAATTTCAGCGACCCAAGCTGCTGAAACAGACCAGGCCTGCAGGATCTATGGGTATGCTCAGCGTCCGCAGGACATTTGTTTTTCTAAACTCCTCCTCTTCCCACAGTTTGGCAAGCATTAGTCATTTTCAACAAGGCAAGAGCGCACAAGTGTGCCTGTGTGGCTGGGGCTCCAGATCAGGCCCCGCCCACCCGGAGCCGGGACTTGGCGGCGCGGAGCTCTTGGCTTTGGTCGGAGTGGCCACTCCAAGCCGCTCGCCCCGGGGCAGCTCAGCCTCCTCCCCTAAAGGGGACCGTCCGGCCTCCCCGGCCGAGCTCAGGGAAGAAAGTTTGCGGAGCCCGGGGGAGCCGGGGCCACCGGAGGAGGGGAAGGAACCAGAGGACCCGGACCTCCGCTCTGAGTTTGTGCAGCCGTCCTGGGGGGCGCCTGCCCGCCGCGCACGGCAGCCGCGGGGCTCCAGGCCACCTCGAGGAATGGGACTCGGGGTCCTGTCCTAGGAGGGAGCTGGAGGCGGGTCTGGAGGCCGGTCTAGAGGCCCGGGAGGAACTTCTTCCGCGCGCTGTCGCCTGGGCCCTGATCGTCTGCAGAAACTCTCCGGATCCGCTGGGAAAGGACTGAGTGCTCTCCGCCGCTGGGACTCGTCTGGATTCCGGCAGCAGCTGGGGCTGCGGCTGCAGAGCCTCCCTTTGTCCTCTGCGGACCTCCCTCCCTCCCCTGCGCCCTCCCTCCTCCCGGGAGTGGGTTCCGCTGCTCCAGGCGCCCTCGCAGCTCCTCGTCCTCCCGCCCCGGGGTCCTGGGTGACTCCTATCGGCCGCCGCGTCCCGGGGGGCCCCGCCGAGGGGCCAGGAGCTGCCGGAGCCCAGGCCCCCGCCGGCCGCACGATGGTGGCGCGGCGGTCCCTGGCGCGCAGTGCGGGGAGCTGGCTGGTCCCGGGGCTGTGGCTGCTGGCGCTCAGCGGTCCCGGGGGGCTGCTCAGCGCCCAGGAGCAGCCCAGCTGCAGAGGCGCCTTTGATCTCTACTTTGTCCTGGACAAGTGAGTGCCCGAGGGGGTGCAGTGTCTTGGGGTGCGGGTGGCTGTGGGGGGTGAGTTGTGGCTGGGGAAGCCTAGAGGTGTGCCCGCGCCCAGGGAGAGGGAGGAGACACCCGGGGATGGGGCTACCTTGTTGCTGTTTCCTGGCCGAGGGCCAGCGCTTTGGGGGTCTTTGCTGGCTGGGGGTGGTGATAGGAGCCATCCAGAGAGGTGCTGGCCTCGAGGAAAGTGGGAGAGTCCCTGCTTGCCAGTCCAACAAGGGCCTCTTGGGAAATGGAAATGCTCCCCCCCCCCCTCCCCCCGTAGCCTTCTGTGCCCCTGGAACCCAGACCAGGCTGTTGGTCAGCCTCCCAGTCCTCACCCAGTCCCTCTGGCTAAAGTGTGCTTGGTTTTATCCTAGGAAATGCCTAGGGTTAACCCACCCCCCACCCAGTGTGGTTAGCATTTCCTGGGAAGTGGGCTGTGTCTGTTTTATTTTATTATTATTTTAAAAATATATTTTATTGATTTTTTACAGAGAGGATGAGAGAGGGATAGAGAGTTAGAAACATCGATGAGAGAGAATCTTCTATCAGCTGCCTCTTGCACTCCCCCACTCCCCCCTACTGGGGATGTGCCCACAACCAAGGTACATGCCCTTGTCCGGAATCGAACCCGGGACCTTTCAGTCCGCAGACCTTCGCTCTATCCACCAGCCAAACCGGTTTCGGCTGGGCTGTGTCTATTTTAAAGAGCCTGGGTCCTGCTCCAAACTATGAGCAGGCAGGTGGTTCCCAAAGATGGGTTGACTTTCTCAGTTCTTGTAGCGCCTAAGTTTCATTTCTGGTACTGTGACTTTGATTCTAGAAGCGGCCCCATGTGCGTGTTTGTTTTTCTCTGATTCGCTCTATTTCTTTCTTTCCTTTTCTGTTTCTTTTCCAGGTCTTGGAGTGTGTCCAATAACTGGTTTGAAATTTACGATTTTGTCAAGCAACTGACAGAACGATTTGTGAGGTATTTCCCCCGCTTTACTTTCCTAGAGACTGGAGTGTGACATTGAGGGAAGTAGACCAACATGTTGAGTGTCCTCCCCCCCCCCCCCCCCCTTTTTTTTGAGACCTTTTGCAGGAAATGCCGTCAGTGAAATGTGGATGTTAAAGAGCCTCCCCAAGTTCATTATTGCTCACACACGCTTATGAGAACAGACCTTCACTGGTGAAGGGCTTATGTCATCTGGAGCCCAGAAACTTGGCTCAGGCTCCGGGGAAGCATCTTCAAATGCTATTCCACATGTCTCTTCCTTTTTGAATCTTCATCTGTTATGAATTTCAGTTATGCTTTCTCATAATTTTTCACATTGATTTTTTTATGCGAATAGTCTTCATAATATATTTTCCTTTCCACACGATTCTTAGCATTGTAGAGGTCCTCATTAAAAAAAAAAAAAGTGTTGGTAAACTTCAAATGAACATGTGTTAATAACCTACTACCAGAAAAGGCACTTGTGTGGATGTTTAAAGAAATGACTTGTGTTTACAAAATGTGTGGGTGGGGTGTGTGTGGTGCGTTTAAAATTTAACTGTTCTATATATGCAATAAGGCTTACTAGGAAAGACTCCTATAAAAAGCAGAACTACTATGTAATCCAGCTCACTCTCTTATTTAGAAGTAACTAGGAATTAGTGGCATCCCTACTTGAAAATGGCCCCCAGACACCAGGCCTTTGAGGCTTTTTCCCCCTCTTTCATTTTTCTTTTTTAAGGAAAAAATATGCAATGAGCAAATGCAAGTTTATCAAGATAATGGGAAGGACACAAAAAGGAGCTGTATCATTAAATATTGCTTCTTTCAGTCTCGTTAGCCCAAATGTTGTCTGCAAAACAGGCTTGGATGATCAAAACATTTTGAAAGTCATGTTGCAAGTAACTTCAACAATCTGTAGAGGCCTAGGCAATCCTTGCTTTCAGTTATTGGCAGTCATAAAGTTATCCCTATAAAAATGTATGCTTGTCCATGTTTCATCATCCTTCTCCTGTACCAGAAACCAAGTATAACACTCATTTCTGGACAATGTCAGAGATAAAACGGTCTAAGAGAGAAAAATAAACAGGGCCCTATGTCCTGAAATGTCAAAGGCAGAAGAAAGTTGTACATTTTCTGATTTAATCCAAGAGTGTGCAGAGAGTGTCACACAGGTTTTGATGGAGAGCAGTGGATCATTTCTGTACAACATTTTCAGGAAGTGAGGTTCTTCTTCATTCAGTCTGCTTTGCAAGATGGTCTTCTGTAATACAGTTTCTGGCTCAAGTTTGGTTTCTCCGTTACTAAGATACAGTGTAGGAAGTGAATAAAGGGTGACTACTGAAGTGAATGATTTTCAAAATATGCAGGGGACATCATTCTGCTCTTTGGTCTGTGGGTTTTAGATTCATATCTTCAGTTTGCAATCTGAGTAATCGTTGCAAAGTGTGTCTTGGAAACAGGAACCATTCTGTGGTATAAATGCCTAAAGCTTAAAAGATGCAGCTAACTGGGGCAGTTGTTGACAGTTGGAAATAGGGCCTTTGAGACTTAGGAAATTGAAGTGCCTGATCAAAACGGGATTTGTTGGTCTCTTTTACATTGTCCATGGCAATTAAATTTAAGTATTCTTACTTCAGGATAACTTTTTATGAAGTTCATAATACACTTGCAATTAAGTCAAACTGGCTGCTCTCCAGCCCTCGATTGCTAGCCATAGTCTCTCTGCAGGGTTTGGTCTCCTTTAAGGAGATGGGGTAGAACATCAAGCAGTTTCTCAAAAGAATTTTTCATGGACCTAGAATTTTATCTTTCTAGTAAGTCTCTTCCTAAATAGCCCCAAAGGGCATGGAGGAGTGTTTGAGAGCTGAGAAGCACTGCCTGAATCCAAAATGACTTATGCAGGAACGTGAAGCAGAGTTAGTGTATCTACTTAGGGGGTTCCATTTAAAAGAAGCATGGACTATTCCGTGAGACTGATTTCAAGCCTGGCTCTATATCTGTATTGTGTCAATATTTCTTTGAAACATGTTTTAACTGCCTCTCTTCTTATTTTGCAGCCCTCAGATGAGAGTATCTTTCATTGTGTTTTCTTCTCAAGCAACCATTGTTTTGCCATTAACTGGAGACAGGTTAGTGCATTATCATGTCACTGCAGGCTTTTAGCAGAGACTAATCTTAAACGAATGATTGATATTTTAAGTGGTGATTCAGGCCTCTTTGTGAAATCAAGCAAATGCATAGACAATGTGTTCTCTTCACTAACAGAGGGGAGAGGAGGTACGATTAATATAAAAGAGCAGATAATCTGAAAATCAATATCATTCATATTGGCTGTGGAATGTACAATGAAACCCAGGACTCTGTCTACTTGTATATTCACTACCTCCCACCTTTTCCCTTCTCAGTTACTGTAAGTAGTTCTACATCTTTCTTATTTAGATGTAATACATTAATCAACTAGGAGTTTGAAGAACATTAGGGAGGAAAAGCTATGGATCTATTTGAATAATTCACTAGATTCAGCAGACATCCTGGGTCTCTGGTCTTACTCTAAGGTGCACTGGTGCTGAATATGTTTACTTTAGTAAAGAAACTTGCTTTATATTGTACTGAAGGCCCAGTGCACAAAATTTGTCCAGGGAGTTGGGGGGGGGGGTTTCCCTCAGCCCAGACTGCCCCTCAGGTGATGACCAACTGCTGGTGTAGGCCCCATCTCTAGGATCGGCAGTCAGACACCCTTCTCACAATCTGGGACCATTGGCTTCTAACTGCTCACCTGCCTGCCTTCCTGATCGCCTCTAACTGCCCCATCTGCTGGCCTAGTTGCCCCCAACTGCCCCCTCCCCCCACCCGCCGGCCTGGTTGCCTCCAACTGCTCCCCCCTTGCCGGCCTGGTCACCTCTCACTGCCCCCCTCTGCTGACCTCGTCACTCCTCTCTGCCCCTCTTGTCTACCTGGTCGCACCTAACTGCCCTTCTTGCAGGCCTGGTTGTCCCACGCAACCCGCTGCTCAGTCACTTGGCCACCCCTCACTAACCCCCCTGACAGCCTGGTCACCCCACGCAGCCTGTTTGGTCATCTGTTCGTTACGATGGTCATTTAGGCTTTTATATGTATAGATTAGTATATATAGATGTACATATAAAATACATCTTTATGGCTCACATTTTTATAAGACATATGCAATATATATGTATGTGTCTCTACACACAGACACATACACATACACAGACACACACACACAAATATACAAATCTTTTGTAAAAGGTATGGCTTTTTCTAAGCAATTGTCACAGTATTTCATATGACCATTTCTATGATTTGAACACACTGTGGCAAGTTGGAAATAGTCATTGCCATATCTTAAAAAATGACTAGTTTCCATGGGATCAGTTTTGTTTACTACTCTGAGTTCTTTGTTTTTATATCTACTTCATTTAATACAACGTATGCACGATAGCTCTTTCTCAGATTTTTTTTCTTTTTTTTTTTACATTTTAATTTCTTTATTGATTAAAGTATTATATATTTGTCCTCCTCCGCCCCCATTACCTTTTAAACCCTTCTTGCTCAGTTCTTGTTGGACTAATTAATGAGTTAGTATTATTTTTAAATCAAATTTTTCCAAACTGTAGTTTTAGCAGGGGAGACTGATGGAGTGTGTTTTGCATAATAGATGGATTTCTCAGGAGTTATGTGTGAATACAGATTTCTTTTATCAATTATTTTTCTTTAAAAAGTGTCAAAAAAGCAGAATATTTAAAAAGGATTCAGGGAGAGAGCTTATATAAACTTAAAATTTATTTGTGCTTTAAGTATTACTTTTCCTGGAGAGGAAGACTGTGGAGGGGGGCGGGGGTTCCATTTGCACCTGGGTTTCTTCAAGGCCAGAGCAGTAGCAGCCCCTTATAACCCGTATGCAACATCTTAGTACACTCAGTGATGTGACAGTCCTTGACTCCATGGGAATAAATTTTCTTCACTGACCAACTTAATTTCCAAAGAAACAGATTTGGATCTAGCCTATCCTAGGAGAAAATAAAAGAATAATGGTAACATTTATGGAATACATGTGTAGAGAAAAGCATTAAGCATAATGACAGACATATCGTAGACTCTCAGAAATTGTCACCTGCGTATGCTGTGCCAGGTGCTCTGTCAGACACTTTACATACGGGTCCTCCAGCACTTTGTAGATGAGGTGTAATCAGTGGTGTCCGAGTTGATATTGCTTAGACATGCGCATGAAGAGCTTAAGTCATTAATGTAAATTAGAGGTTCTTCCCTTCTCTTGGTTGAATCTAATAGGGGAGAGATTGGAATGGCATAAAGAGGCTTCTATTTGAAGAGACAGCATAACATTGTTGTTAAGAGCCACTGAACCAGTGGTATTTAGCTAAATGGTCATGGACAAGCTACTTAACCTCTTTTATTAAATATATTTTTTAAAAGTTCATTTCTAGAGAAAGAGGAAGGGAGAGGGAGAGAGACAGAATCATTGATGTGAGAGCCAAACATAGACAGGCTGCCTCCTGCCTGGGAATCAAGCCTGCAGCCGGGCATGTGCCCTGGAATTAAAACTGCAAACGTTCAGTGCAAGGAATGACGCCCAACCAACTGAGCCACATTGGCCAGGACACTTAACCTCTTTATGCCTCCTTTTTTCTCCATCTACATACTGACAACAGTGATGATGATGATAACAATAACTGCCTCATAAGATTGTTGTAAGAATTGAAGTCAGTGAGTGAAGAGAATATATGACAGAATCTGGCACATATGCATTTAAGAGGTGAAAGTTTTGCTGTTGCCTGGAGCTAGGAAATATGGAATATTTAATGATCAGAGAAGAATTGTATTTATATAAAGAGATTATTGTCATGTTCAAAAGGATTTATAATACTCCAGGCAGAATTTTATTTTATTTATTTTATTATTATTTTTTTAATCAATCTTTATTGTTCATACTATTACAAAGGTTCCTCATTTCTTCCCCCCTCCACCAGGTTCCCACCCCACCCTTCGCCCCCTCCCCATCCCCCATTGTCCTCATCCATAGGTGCACAGTTTATGTTCAGTCTCTTTCTCCCTCCCTTTCCCCGATAGTAAATCCCTTTTCAGATAGTAAATCAGTTACTTAGCATTTTCTCGTATCAATAATACCTCCACATGCCCAATGATACATTTCACACAAAAGACATTTCCAAATAGGTCAACCAGCCTCATGCAGGCCCCACCCAAGGCACTCACAGATCAACACCCCAGCACTATACTAACTCCACACATCCAGATCTAAGCCCACTTGATTCAGCAGACCCTCAAGTTCCCACAAAAGTTTTCAGCCATGTCTGAGAAGGCAGCCGTGGGGCAGGGGCAGGCAAGGAGTGAGCTGTTCCGGGCCTGGCTGCTCCGGGCCTGGCCTCTGTTGCTCTGGTTCGTTCCACAACCAGCTGCTCCGGGTCTGGTCATTGCCGCTCCCGACCTAGATGCTCTGGACTTGGCAGCTGCTGCTCCGGGCCTGGCCGCACATAACCCGGCTGCTCCGGGCCTGGCTGCTCCCAGCCTGGCTGCTGCTGCTCCGGGCCTGGCCGCACCTGACCCGGCTGCTCCGGGCCTGGCTGCTCCCAGCCTGGCAGCCGCTGCTCCGGGCCTGGCTGCTCCAAGTCCAGGCAGAATTTTAATAATGCTACTTGAAACTTATTTTGCTTGCCTATCTCTTGGGAATAAATATACATTTATTTTTATTGAATTTAACTATTTGTGGCATGTTGAATTAGTTTGGGATGACAGAAAGAACACTAAGAAGGTCTGGGTTAGAGTTCTGGTTTTGCTACTTCCTGACTTTGAGACTTGGACCAAGTATGTACTTAGTGTGTTACTTTTTATATGTATGAATTACAGAAATAAACTTTCAAGTTTTCTTAAGAGAGATGTTATGAAGATCAAAATAAGACAGTGCATAGAAAAGTACCCCTGTGTCACTTCCTCTGAGAGGCCTTGCATATCACAGAATAGTCTCCAGTAAAGATATTGTTTTCTGCTTCTAGTTATTCTTATACTAATTTTATTTAATTAAGTCAGTAACTTTTTTAATTTTTATGGTCCTCTACATTTGTACATAATAAGATCATTTTTAATCCATTACATACTTTCAAGTGTGTAGGAACAATTTACATATTTAGATGCAAGATCACTGAACAAATATTTCCACAACTATTGTAGATCTTTGTGTCAAAGCCTAGAAATGGGTATTCCATGTATTAACTTTCTTGACGGCGTATATCAGACTGACAAACAGATCTGCATGCATGAGCAACACAAAAGTTCAGTACAGCAGGTTTCACAATTTTGCTTCTATCACTCATAATTCTTCAGACTGTGGTGAATATGAGAAGTACCTCTTTCATGTTTCCCAGAGTATTGCTAAATATTTTCAGTAGAGATGAAGCAAGATTGGAAGGCAGTATGTCCTTACGGTAGGGCAACGTCTTCTGTTAGGGTTTCAGCATAACATCTAGTGCTTTGTAAATGCACGAATAGAATCGTACACATGGCAAGAAATGACCAGTTATACATTTCATAAACTCATCACTTAGAAACTTTATTCTTTTAAACATTTCAATCCAAAACACTCCCTTCTATTCTCTTGTCTTCATGATTTTTATCCTCCATATATCTGTTAGTCCATTTTTTTTTCCATCTACCTGCATGCCTTCCTTATAAGATTTATTGAGCATGGTGGGCTCTGGGAGTAACACAAAGATGTATAATCTAGTGTGTGTGAAAATAAGGGGCCTGCACATACACATGAATAGTTCAGGCCTGTATCACAGCATCAGGTAAGAAGAAAGTGCTGAGGGTTTTTCAATATGGAAATATCCAGCCGTTTAATATTAGAGAATTTTTAAAATATATATTTTATTGATTTTTTACAGAGAGGAAGAGAGAGGGATAGAGAGTTAGAAACATCAATGAGAGAGAATCACTGATCAGCTCCCTACTGGGGATGTGCCCACAACCAAGGTACATGCATTTGACTGGAATTGAAACCATGACCTTTCAGTCCGCAGGCTGACACTCTATCCACTGAGCCAAACTGGTTTTGGCAATATTAGAGAATTTAAAACAGGACTAATTTTAAAGGATATTTTTAGTTTTTGTGGTATATAATTGGGAATAGTGACTTATGCTCAGTTGTGTTTAGTATGGTCTTAATGATATAAAAGTGATTTAGTTGAAATCGTTTAGTGAACAATTACTAGGTGATAGGCAGTGTGCAAAATGCTTTCCATTCATTACCTCACTTAATCCTCTTATCATCTTCATGTGATACATACTATTAGTATCTCATCTTTGCAAATGAGGAAACTGAAGCTGAGAAAAGTAATGAAGCTTGTCCAAGGATACTTAGTTAATAAGTGGTGATCAGTATATCAGCCAGAATGGTATCTTAATGTATAAGGTAGATGGTGCCACTCTCATGCCGAATACAGTCTAATGGCTGCGAATAGAAGAACACACCTCCCAGTGGCCTAGAACTCCGACCTGGTTGCCTTACCCAGTCCTCTGTGACAGCATTGGATGCCAGAGGCTAGCCCACTGGCCACCTTTCCATTCCCTAAAAAGGCCAAGCTTGTTTCCACATTAGGAAGTTTGCTCTTTCTCTGCCCCAGATTTTGTCCAGGACAGGTCATTCTTATCATTTTATCCCCTGTGTCACTTCCTCTGAGAGGCCTTGCTTGGCCATCAAGTCTGAGGGAACCCTGATCTGCCTCCTTAAAAATTTCTCTATTTGGTTACCACTTTTTGAAATTACTCTATTAACTAATCAATTTATTTTTATCTCCATGACTCTAACGTAAAGTACATGAGAATAGAGGGTTCTTTTTTATCTTGTTCACACATATATCCAACACCTAGGCCAGAGCATGGCACCCAGCCGATGCTCAATAAATATTTGTTGAGTGAATGGTGTTTGCCTGACTCTAGAGACTTAGCTATTAATTGTCCTAATGTTTTCTCTCTCTTTCAAAAATGATAAATGATGACGTATTTGCCAGTTTTCTCATTCCTATTCTTATAGATCAGTTATACATATTTTCAATTCTGTTTTCAATATACTTGTCCCAAGATTTAAAAAGTTGTATTTATTTGATCTGAACACAATTACCCATTACTTAGGGGAAAAAATATTCCTTGGCCTGACTTGTTGGAAATTAAAGAGAAGTCATTAAGTGTAGATAATATATGCATTTCTATTATTTGAGAGAATTTATTCTAATTCCTTATAATATGAATTAAAAATGTACTTGTGACAAGATAGTTCTTTTAAGAGTTGTTCACTTACAATTGACTCATTCATCTTGTAGGGACATATGACAATCTCTGTAAATGTTTAGAAGGTTCCTATTAGAGTTCTCCTTTTTAGGGATTGTGTCTCGCTAAAATACTAGCACCAGAGAGCAACGTTAGGCATGTGCAAGATTAGACATTGCAGCTTTGTTCATAAGAGTGAAAAACTGTATTTAATCTAAATGCTTATAAATTGATACTGTACTTGGAGTATATACATAGAACAGATACTATATAGCTATTAAAAGAATTGAAAAATTCATATAAATTGACATGAAAATATATCTTAAGATAGATTAATTGAGAAAGGAAAGTTGCCAAACACTCCGTTAAGTATGATTTTATTTATTTATTTATTTATTTATTTATTTATAATATATTGTATTGATTTTTTACAGAGAGGAAGGGAGAGAGATAGAGAGCCAGAAATGTCGATGAGAGAGAAACATCGACCAGCTGCCTTCTGCACACCTCCCACCGGGGATGTGCCCGCAACCAATGTACATGCCCTTGACCAGAATTGAACCTGGGACCTTTCAGTCCGCAGACCGACGCTCTACCACTGAGCCAAACTGGCTTCGGCTGATTTTATTTTTTAAAACAAAAACAAAATCTTTAAATGTGTTTTTCTAGGTTTTGGTGTGTGTGTGTGTGTGTGTGTGTGTGTGTGTGTGTGTGTGTATGATTAGAGAAAAAAGGCTGGAAGATATGCAACAAACTGTTAACAATGTTACTGTGAGATTCAAGCGGGGCAAGTCTTTGTGTTTTAATTTCAATGCAGGTAGACTATTCAACTTTTTTTTGATAATAACCTATCATGTAAAAATTAAGCAAATGCTTAAATTAAAAAAGAATTGTTACTGACATTTTCCGTAGCTAGAGATAGCTATCTTGAAATCAGAATGAACCCAGGGATTTGAAAGAGTAAGCACTAGGAATAGAGCATATCCAGCTCTTATAATGGAGGGTCCTAAAGTCTTCTTGTTAAGATGACAGCACCAGGACTACACCTTGGGTAAACAGACACAGGAGCTATCCACGAGCTGTGTGACCTTGGACAAGTTACTCCGCCTATTGTTGTCCAAGCCCCTTGCCCGTTAAAAGGAGCTCAGCATCCCTGCCATAGAGTGATGCTGGGACAGTAAACACCTGTAATGTGTGAGAAGGCCTCCTTGATGACTGGGTGGGCAGGAGGCTAATGTGGAAATGAGATTTGGAGGCTATCAGTGTACACCCTTGCTATCATTTTCAGCATACTGTGCCAGGATTATAACTGAAGTGATTTGCTCAGGGTGACACCTCTGAATAGCTAGACCCAGAATTCCCTCCCAAGTCTAACCCCAAACGTGAACCCTTACCTGTTGCACTGCCTGAGACTCTGTGTTCCCCCTTCACAATTAGTCAGAATTTATCATAATTCAAAGACATAGTCATCCTCTGAATTCAGTCTGTTATGTTAAAACCAGTGATTTGAAGAGAGGAAGTGACACTAGGGTTTTAAAAAACTCTAGTAGGGAAGTAGTGACTCCTGTTTAGAAAAGCCAGTTTTGGCCACACACTCTGCTAATCCTGAGGGGTCTGGGCATGAGAGCAGCTCAGATCCTGGTCCTGAATATGCTAATATTTACTGTCAGTGAAATTCTACATCTGTTTTGTGAGTGTGTTCTAGAAAATCAAATGCACTGTTCCTCATGCCTGTGAGGCAGCCCTGGCCCTTTGAAGTGGTAGAATGCAGAGGTCTGCTTCTCATGGCCCGGAAGGCATCTAATGGGGAAATGGAATAAAAACATACAAAATGCAGTGATAAACTTCAAGTGTGATCTGTGTGCCACACGTTGGTTAGTGTAGAAAAAGTTGGAAAACAATCTTTCACGAAACCCAGATTGTGTAGAGCATTTTGTAAGTAGAGACGCTTGAGTCAAAACTGCTACCTTGGGGTCACTGGTTTGGACTGGAGCACAGGGACTTGGGCATATGTTAGCCTTCGAGTGACATGTTAAATAAATAATAAGCATGTTTGTATATAAAGCGATAGCTAAACTTAGATAATAGAATATATTAGCAATGTTTGTGTTTAGGAAATAATCTTTCATTGTTTGGAAACCTTAAAACATTTTTTTTTAAGTTGAAGAACAAATAAGAAAACAATTACTTTTCTGTAATTTATTATTCAGGCAGTATGTAGTATAGCAGAATATAATAACACAATTAAGTAGATAATTGGAGGAGGTATGTGTGAATGAATGAACAGGTTTCCTCTCATATATATATATATATATATATATATATATATATATTATTTCTCTCAGTCTGGTGAATATTGTGGTTTATTAATGAAAGGAGACAATAAAAATAAAGTTCATTGAGCACTTACTATGTATCAGACATTTTGTTAAATACTTTATACAAAACTAGAAGCCTGATGCACAAAATTCGTGCAAGAGTAGGCCTTCCCCTGGCTGCTGTCACCAGCTTCCCTCCGGCACCTGGGACCTGGACTTCCCTTGCAGCCCCTGCTTCATCCAGGTCTTCCAGAATGACGTCTGGTCTAATTAGCATATTATACTTTTATTATTATAGACTAGAAGCCCAGTGCACAAAAATCCATGCAAGGGTAGGCCTTCCTTCCCCTGGCTGCCAGCATCTGCTTCCCTCCGGCACCCAGGACTCGGACTGGCTTCTCTCTGGCCCCAGCTTTGTCAGGAAGGATGTCCAAAATGATGACCAGTCTAATTAGCATATTATCCTTTTATTATTTTATTATAGATATTCAGGTAAAATACAGTGCTAAGTGGATCATTAGTAATTTTTTATACAGACAAAAATAAAATTTTGAGAATATTGCTTTGTTTCATATTCTACTCAATCTACTAAGGTTTACTTATAAAATAAAAATGTTATTATATACATGGATGATTATGATAAAATTCTTAGGTAGTGCCATGCTTTGTTTGCAGTTACCATTTATTTTAAAGACTAATAACTTCTTAAGGATACATCACAGAATCAACCTATGATATAAACATCTATACATTTGTGCTTATGCCATTATCCAGATTGGCATTGGGTAGCATAGGTGCCTGGAGTTTTTAGCTTTTGTGGTAGATTGTTCTTTTGTGACCTCCAATGAAGCACAGAATACAAACATACATATATATGTGTAATATATAAGTACATGGATATATAAAATACATATATTCATTTAACTATGTAATTTAAAAAAATCTGGGCTGGCCCTATTGCTTACTTTAATCAAGATTGTGACAGACATATGAAATATGAAACTGTACCAGTTTCAGGTCTAAGATTTAATAAGGCCTGGGCGTTTCCTTTTCTTGTGGTCTTGGAAAAGGAACCATGAGACCATGATGGTAGGAGGAAACCTCGCTGAGCCACATGCACAAGTCACTTGTAGAAGAATACAGACTCTGGTCAGCAGTCCTAGCTGGGCTCAAAGGCAATAGCCAGCATTAGCACCAGCATCAGCCTGCCAACCATGTGATGGAGATCATTTCTGCTCTAGACATTCCAGCTTCCCTGTGAAGCATAGCTGCCCATTGAATGCACAGTATTATGAGAAACAATAAAATGTGTTTATACCACCAATTTCTGGGTAGTTTATTATACAGCAGTAGATAACCACAGTAAAAATTGTGGGAAGCTGAGTGACCTTGAGGAGACTGAGGGTAAAAACTGGAAGAGCAGTGACAAATGGTTCTTGGAGGCTGCCACAGGGATGACCATTTTATGTTAAGGGAGTGGACAAAATCCTAGCAGCAGGGGAGTGACTGATGTCAACAAATAACACTAGCAGCTGCAACTTACTCTGCACTTATTATTATGTGCCATCTCATCCTCACAATGCCCCCACAGGGTGGATATTTTCATCCCTGTTGATAAACGAGGAAACAAGATAGGGCTTAGAATAAATCTCTCTTCTCTGTGGCTATATCTCATAATCTCAGAAACTGTACTTCACAGTTTAAAAGAACATCCTAGTCACTCCCAAACCCCTTCTTCAGTAGGACTGACTGGCAAAACAGGTAAGGGAAAGAGCATTCTAACAACATGGAAAAGTTTTTCAATGAGATTAGACTAGAGGTTCTTAGATATTATTTAAAAAAAAAAATACCCCATCCCTATTACAAAGCAATTAGAATTAAAATCTTTAGGCACATTAGAATCTTTTAATTAAGGCACAAGAGAGATATTCTAAAAAGTCTGTTAGGTGATTACAGGGCACAGCCAGGGAGGAGAGCTACACTGCACCTGCAGAGAGGTATGTGGGAACAGCCATGGTCTATGTGTGAGCTGTTCTCACATCGGAATCACAGTGTTCATGTGGGGTGTGTGTGCAACAGATGTGTATAGGTTGGTTGATTGAAATCTGGAAAGAGCTTTGAGATCTGGGTCGCTAAGATAATGTGCATTGAAAAGTTCAAGTACTATAGAGATAAATTGTATACGAGTAAATGCATATCCTTCAGCATAAATAGAAGGTACTTAAAATTGTGCCTTAATTCTGTTAGTTGGGAAATCTAGAACTCTCTGCCAACCCTTCTTTTTAATGCCACTATTTGTAAAAATACGTCTTTGTTTTAGTTATGACATCATGAACACCTTCCACAGTTCAGAGTGTGATAGGGATGGAGGAAAGCCATTGGACGTGACACAGTGCATGGCAGCTGTCGTTGCTGTTTCCTTCCCTTCCATTCCTTCTCTTGTCTTTTTATTCTCCCCTTCCCTTTTTATGTTTT
Source organism: Pipistrellus kuhlii (assembly GCF_014108245.1). Taxonomy (NCBI): domain Eukaryota; kingdom Metazoa; phylum Chordata; class Mammalia; order Chiroptera; family Vespertilionidae; genus Pipistrellus; species Pipistrellus kuhlii. The sequence goes on from NW_023425404.1 coordinate 151,974,330, forward strand.
ACATATATTTTTTTAAATTGATTTCAGAGAAGAAGGGAGAGGGAGAGAGAAATAAAAACGTCATTGATGAGAGGGAATCATTGATTGGCTGCTTTCTGCAAGCCCCTACAGGGCATTGAGCCACAACCTGGGTACATGCCCTTGACAGGTAATCAAACGTGGAACCCTTTAGCCTGCAGACCAATGCTTTATCCACTAAGCCAAACTGGCTACGGCCCCATCCCTTTTTCATCTCTTCCTTTCCTTACTCAGCAGAAAAATTGAGAGGTAATAGAGATGGATGTATTAATTTTATGGATTAAAAAAGGGTCAATCCTTAAGGTTGATTATTGAGTTTGGTCTCCAGTTCTCATAAAACACACACACACACACACACACACACACACACACACACCCAAAAACCCAAAAACCACTGGTTAAATATACCATTTGTTTAAATTTTTCCTCTTTTCAAAAAGTATCTGAAGCTGCACAGAACATTGCAGAAAATTAACAACATGTAAAAATAAAAGTAGCCCTAACCTGTTTGGCTCAGTGGATAGCGCATCTGCCTGTGGACTGAAGGGTCTCAGGTTTGATTCTGGTCAAGGGCACATGCCTGGGTTGCGGGCTAGGTCCCTGGTGGAGGAGGGTGTGCAGGAGGCAGCCAATCAATGACTCTCATCATTGATGTTTCTATCCCTCTCTCCCTCTCTCTTCCTTTGAAAGCAATAACAAAAACGTAAAAATAAAAATAAAGTAAAGATCTTGGAAAAGAGGATGCAGCATTATGGTAACCATAGGAGCTTTGCATAATTTGTGAATGAGTAAGAAATTTACGTGGGCTTCCCAATAAGAGGAGGAGAACGTTTACATAATGTAGTTAGCAACAAGGAGGAAGTGTGTAGGGATGACAAGAAACTTCCGCTTGGGACCTTAGAGGTGACACTGTGTCGGAAAGCAGCCCACACCCTTGACTACAGCTTCATAGCAAGTGGTTCCAATATTGCTGTTCCTTGTAGTTGAAGACATACCATTAAAGCCCAGCTCAGTAAGGTTGATCTTCTAAGGTTGAGATGTTGGATTTTTAGCTGATCTTTACAACGTATCCATTTTTTTCTATGTTGAGTTTATAATTTCCTCCTTGCTTTTCATTAGAGATTTCTTTAAGTCAAAGTATAGATGAATGAGTTCTGTTTTTAGTCCGCTATGTAATTTTGCTTTTCCCCAGTTAACTGTTAACCAGTAAATTTATCACCTGTATTTGGTTGCTTGGGATTCTTTGAAGGCTTAAGATCTTCCTTGCCTTGTTTGGCTTTCTTTTTCCTTAAAGTGACATTTACTGATGAAGGAGAGGCTGGCAGACTAGACTGTGTTGTCTGTCTGGAAGGTAGTGAGACCAGGACTCACCTGTGTTGATGGAATTGGCCATGGGCAAGGAACACCTTTCCTCGGATGACTATGCAGCTGCAAAAGTAATGGGGGTTTAGTGCCACCTAGGCTATCATGGTGGCAGGCATGAGTGTGGGGAGAAAAGAGAGAGATGCTCTGCCTCTTCCATGGAAATAAGCTAGCAGAGACCTACCTTCCCCAAAGACTCCGAGTCCACATTTGGCAGGTTTTATTTATTTTAGCTTAGAGTCTTCTGCTGGTGTTGCCTGGTCCTCAGAGGTGATGGGGAGCTGAGTCTGAACTGAATGGAGAAAACGATTTTTGCCAACCAGAATCTGTTTGGGTAAACTTGAATTTCAGTTGTCTTTTTCATTTTCTTTTTGACAGCAAACATTAATACTTAAGGACACGCTGCCACTCATTTCTGGAAAGCTCCAAATATTTGTTTTTTTATCTGTGAGACTCAGACAGAATCAGTTTCAAGTTGTTGCTGTAGATACTACACATAAATATTCAGAATAAACACGTTTATAAATTATGTAATTTACTCCATCATCTGTGGAATTATGATTTTTTTCCCCTAGGGTAGGTTGAAGAATTTATTAAACACTTACTTTGTAAAAGACATTACAATGAGTAGTAAGTGCAGAGTAGGGGGATACATTATATATATCACAAATGAGGGTAGCCCACTGTAAACTTGCAGTCTTGTTGAGAAGTGAAAATATTAAGTGAAATTAATATTTTAAATTATTTTAAAGTAGAATGTTTTTAAGAGACAGTTATTTATTGTAGTGAAAGCTAAACATTCATAAGTTTGGAGTACCATAGAAAGAGAATGTAATGAAGTTAGAGATGGGCTCAGAATAGGTAGATTTTAAACCAAGTATCAAAAAAGATAGCATATGTTATTAGAGATAACTAAATCAGGAAGGAGAAAGATTAAGATCATATTTTGAAAGTTGTCTTGTGTTTTGGGGAAACTTTTTGAGAGAGAGAATTTGTTTGATAAATAACTTTCATTACAATATTAAAATATCAATAACTTAAAATGTGAGTGAGGCTCTTATGAATGACTCATTTATTAAAAGTATTTGAAACACAACACTGCAGCATGACAAAATAATAAACTTTTAATTATTTTTGTCATGTGTTTTAATAGTATATGAGGTATATATAGTATATATCATATTGTGTATGACCCCAGTAAATTCCTTGATTTTCAGATAATATGAAAATTTGAATTTCAGTTCTCTCATTTGTCATCTATCATCCTCAGTAATGTAACTGCTCTTCATGTTTATTGAAAGTATTATACTTAACTTTAATATTTCAAGACTTTTATTTAAAAAGGTATTTTTCTTTGTTTCTGTTTAAAAACGAAAATTCCCAAAGCAATATATTAAGATTTCTCTTTTGATCTTTTAAGTTTAAAAATTTAAAAATTAGTTTTAAGTTTATTTTGGGTTATTTTGCAACATTAAAGTATTTATCTCTTAAGATTCTTGAAGTGTTTTTTTCTTTTCTCCTTTTTCTTTTTAAAATAGTCTTGGGAATCTATATTAAAAAAAAACAAAACTGAAAAATTTGTCTTCTCTTACTCATACACACAAAATACCTCTTACTATTATATTCATATTTTATTTCAATGTACTCCATTGGGACAACTAATTAGTCATGATGAAAAAAATCAGTAATTTATCAACCATAGAATTATGGTTCTTTCTCTTTTTAATTTATACTATTCTTCTGAATAATCCATTGTCATCCATCCACCCATCCATTTATTTATTTATTTATTTATTTTATTTATTTATTTTAATGAGGTAACATATTTTACTCCTTAGCATTTAGTAAAATAAATATGATTGAAGGTAGATATTCTCAACTCAAAATTAGTTCATGCTTAGATTTTCAAGATATTTTACATTGTTAATACTTTAATTTTTTGTAGTTAAAATAAAAATATACTATCTAATAAAAGAGTAATATGCAAATTGACCATCACTACAACACACAAGATAGCTGCCCCCATGTGGTCAAAGATGGTTGCCTCCATGTGGACACAGATGGCCACCACAAAATGGCCAATAAGGGAGGACAATTGGGAGTGACCAAGCCTGCAAGGGAGGGCAGTTGGGGGCAATCAGGCTTGCAGGGGGGGGAAGTTGGAGGTGACCAGGCCTGCAGGGGAGGGAAGTTGTGGAGGGAAGGCCTGTAGGAGAGGGCAGTTAGGGATGACTAGGTCAGCAGGAAAGGGCAGTTAGGGGCAAACAGGCTGGCAGGGGAACAGTTAGGCATCAATCAGGCTGGCAGGGGAGTAGTTAGGGGGTGACCAGGCTGGCAGGCAGGCTAGCAGTTGGGAGCCAACAGTCCTGGATTGTGAGAGAAATGTCCAACTGCCCAATAGGATCGGGCCTAAACAGAGTGTCAGACAACCCTCAAGGGGTCCCAGATTGGAGAGGGTACAGGCTGGGCTGAGGGACACTTCCTCTCCCCTGTGCACTAATTTTGTGAACTGGGCCTCTAGTTATAATATATTCATTAAAATGACAAAAGGTATGGAGAGCTATCTGCCCTCAAAGCTCATGCTCCTTCCTTTTCTTACTGAAGAAAGCTTGGTTGCAATGCTGCCATGTGTTTTGAGAAGTGCTTATTGTGATCTTTGCTCATTTTTGTTTACCTTAATATTATAAAACATTATTTTCAGAGGCAAAATCAATCAAGGCTTGAAGGACTTAAAAGCTGTCACTCCAGTAGGAGAGACATTCATCCATGAAGGACTAAAAAAAGTAAGTTTTTTAACATTTACACATACGGGAGGGATTTTTTCTGATGCTGTGATGAAATAATTTATAGCTCTCAGTCAAACTGAAAGATCCCCATACGTATCTTAGAAAAAAAAAAATTAAATTTGTTTAGTTGTTTTAGGAATGAGGCTGATATAAAACATTCCTTATCATGGTATTAAGAAAAATTTGGATGGTATTTTGCCTTTTAAGAATTTTTTATTTTATTTTCTCTATGGTTATAGTCGGAGTAGCCAACCAAAGCTAAAAATCTATGTCATTTAAACCCAATAGTAACTACTTTATAAAGTAAATATATGTATAGTTCAATAAAATATTTAACACAAATACTGTATTTTAAAAGCTAGCCCCTAATACCTTGATTTTGTCACACTTATAAATTCAGCTTGAATAGAACATGCTGGTTCAAAGTTAAGATTAAATTGTGAGTTGGATAATTATTCTTTATTTTTAGGCAAATGAACAAATTGAGAAAGCAGGGGGCTTAAAAACCTCCAGTATCATAATTGCTCTGACAGATGGCAAGTTGGAAGGTCTGGTGCCATCATATGCAGAGAAAGAGGTGAGTATTGAACTAAAACTATTCTTTCCACCCCAGTGTATTCATCGATAGCCTGATATTTGAGTAATTAACCTTTTTCTCTCTGTCTCTCTCTCTCTCTGTCTACCTCTGCCTCTATCTCTATTTCTCTCCATAGGCAAAATTAGCCAGGTCATTTGGGGCTAGAGTTTATTGTGTTGGTGTCCTTGACTTTGTACCAGCTCAGGTGAGTAGAGCAGATATATAAACTTTAACTTAAATCATATAATTGTCTTAAGGATAGTTTATTAAATTCCTTTCACCGATGCTAAAGATAATCTGTAAAAATGAGCATATTCTTGTATGTCTTGATTAATAATGTCTGATCTTAACAGGTTTCATTACTGAAAAATAAAACTCAGAATTTATTGAACATTTTTTTGGTTTGGAAGAACTAAGGACAAACATTTGGGTTAAAATAATATAAGTACTTCTGTTCTTTAACTCAACTGACAAGATTATTATTACATTCTTATTTAAGTGTTTTATTTTTATTTAAAGCTAGACCCGTAGGAGTTCAAGGATTTAGGAAATTTGCTTATGAGAAATCTTTAATAATTTTATTTAAAAAACATTTTTTTTTCATGAAGTTTTAAGGCTTTACATATTTAATTTTTTGTTTTCTACTCACAAAGTGATTTTGCATTTAAGTTTTTGGTTGGGTATGACTCATTAGGACTCTTTTCTTTCATGACATTTACAGCTAGTAGAGCTCTGTGATGTTTTGAAATTGAAACTTGAGGCCAATGTAAAGCTGATGTCAGTTCATCTCATTGTGAAGCATTTGGAGTCTCCCTATGCAGTTTCTGACAGGCTGCAGGCGGGGCTGACTCCTGCGGTGTAATTCTTCAGAAGAACATAATTAAAATGTAATGAAGTTTATAAAATGTTATATGTCTCAACCACCTCTTAATTAAATTTTTCTCCTCTTTCTAAAGCTCGAAAGAATTGCTGATTCCAAGGAACAAGTTTTTCCTGTCAAAGGTGGATTTCATGCTCTTAAAGGAATAATTAATTCTGTGAGTATATCTCTGTGGGCAGGAAAGGCTCATAATTTTAGATACATTTAAAACTGTAAGAAGTAATCATGATATCCAGTTCAGGTGGTCATTATCTGGAAGAAAGAGATTAAGGAGGAAGTTTGTTCGGTATTGCAAGCACCATGTAATTCTAAAGACCTAGATTTTGTTTGTCAGATTTGGTATTAATTTTTGCAAATTGAGCTCTGTGAAGATTAGGTTTGTGATTTCAAGTTTAAGATTTTCATAAACAATCTTAGACACTTCTACCCTTAGAGTATGGCGTTCCTCAGCATCTTGATAGCTGGAGAGTTTTATAGAGCTTTATAGAAGCAATGTCAAATAAAAATTTGGATTGGAATGTGTGATTACTCTCTTTCCAATATGGTATTTCCTAGCTATCAGTCAGGCAACTTGAACCACTGGCTGAGCATTTGACTGCTCTTGTTCTTTTCATTTTAATGATTAATAGTTTCACTGGAACTCATAATATTTCTGTTTCGAATTCAGCGGAGCTGTCTCTGGTGATCATTAGAATCTGGGCTATCCTAAACAGGGTATGGGGAAGTGGAGTGATGAAATGCAAAGCAAAACTCCTGGGCTTTCACAGCTGAGGTTTATGTTTCATTTTACTGCCTTTTGCTAGAAGCACTAGGAACAGTTGCTATTAAGTATTTATGATATTTTGGTAAACATCATCCTAAAATGGAAGTGGATAATATAATATTCTCTAAGTCAAAGCTTTTCTTTAATCTTTAGGTATTTATTGAAGGTGGGAATATTGTAGTTTCTTCTGACATTGGGCTCTGGTGTTTAAATTTTTCTTTAAAGATCATGTTTTTCAGAAATGATATTTATTGAATTTGGTTTTAGTATCATGTAAGTTCTTTTTCTTATTTAATGAGCTTTTCAGAGAAGACAAGTTACTTTATCACATATTAGTACTTCTACTGGACAGGCAAAATGTAAATGCAGAATGGAACAGAGATTTAAATGTTTTAGGACTTTACATACATTAGTAGTTTTATGAAAAATTGCAATATTTTTATAGCTGGATACAAGATAAATACTCTACAACTGTGATTTGCTTTAAAATATTGGGATATGGGTGGACATTGCAAAATAGAGGATAATTTGACCCTATAAATCAATCAATCAGTGGATTGTATTTTAAGTAAAATTTTATTGTGCTTGGGAATTTATAATTATTTTTAATAATTATACGGGCAGAGAGAAAAGAAATTACTGAGTTATTCCTTTTTGGAATATTTTTTTTCTGTATATAAAAAATTTAATTCAGAATTCTCCACATGACTAATTTCCTTTTCAAAACTCTTTATGGGTTATGATTACAGATTTCTCCTTTAAGAAATTAATAGTTAACTACCAGAGGAGATAATATTATTGTTGTTGCCTACTTATGTTTATTTGTTAAATTTCATTTTTTAAAATTTGTATTTGGGAAACTTTAGAATGGAATTTGTAACTACATTCTTTATTTCCTAAAGTTCTTGATGGACTTTAGCTTGAGTAAATTGTGTTGAAAGACTTAGCATATGTTGGAGCAGAAGTGGAGAAAAAGGAACCCTCATTCACTGCCGGTGGGAATATAAACAGCCACTATGGGAAGCAGTATGGAGATGCCTCAAAACATTGAGACTAGAGCCTCCATCTCTTTTCAGAGAAGACATGTAACTTGGCCTTATCATATATTAGTACTTCTGGTGGATAGGCAAATTCTTCTTCTAGGTATCTACTTAAATCAGACAATTTATCTTCTCTGAAGGCGCTTGAAAATAATAAGTTGAGTTTTGGAATATGGTGATCCCCTGCAGGAATTATGAAGTGTGGGGATTTGGAGGCCGGAAATTTCAGTGAACCACCCTATGTAATAAAAAGAATCCTATAATGTAATTTATGTTAACATGTCAATATGGCTAGAGTAAAGTTGCCAGAAGTATGGGTTAAGTTTGATATGTGAAGTCGTGGAGGCTTTTGTGGTAGAGATTGGATTGCGCTGTGATAATTGCAGTAGATTGAATTAGAAGCAAAGAACACAGACTTTTAGGAACAGCCTGGGCTGGGTGGCTGAGGCACAAGAGGGAGTGTGGCTTGGCCTGGATCATGGAGGGATATGAGGGATAAATGTTGACCTGTAGGCTGGGTCCATATTATGGGGGACTTCAAATGCTTGGATGGAGAATTACTTATTTCATAAATAATTGGGGAATCATGAAAAATTAATTTAGAGTATGAAAAGTATATGATAGCAGTGAATGTTAGAAAGAATACTTCTATGATAATGTAGAGGATGATTTAGAAGATGGAAAGGTATGTTGTAAGTCTCTTGCAATAATTTTTGTGAGATTCAGTGAAAAGAAACTTAATATAGTGGAGACAATATGGTGGGAATAGAATGACTTGGCTGAGTTCCAACTATACCACTGCTATGTGGCCTGTATATGTTCTCTAATATAATCTGAGTTTTAAAATTCTATCAGCCCAATGGGGATATTAGCATCTGTCTCCTTGGGTTGTTTTGTGAATAAAATGAGATGATGATTAAGGATGATCTAGCTTAGAAGGGCTGGTAGGAAGCAAGGACTTTTGTGAGGCTAAGACTGTAGGAGAGGAGTCCCCTGAGAGAGATGCCAGCTTTTTAAAGAATCAACAATTTAGGCCTCAAAGGGCACGGCATTGATATGTGAGAGGATCAAATCTAGCAAATGGGTCATAATAACGAAGAGTGCTAGATGGTGTTGTTACCCATAGTCAAGTATTTTGCCATGCCTTAGTTCTAAATCCTCAGGCCCGTGGTCAGCAAACTGCAACTCACGAGCCACATGCGGCTCTTTGGCCCCTTGAGTGTGGCTCTTCCACAAAACACCACGGCCTGGGCGAGTCTATTTTGAAGAAGTGGCGTTAGGTAAAGTTTAAGTTTAAAAAATTTGGTTCTCAAAAGAAGTTTCAATCTTCGTGATGTTGATATTTGGCTCTATTGATTAATGAGTTTGCCAACCACTGCGTTAGGCCATGGGGCTAGGGCACCAGTCAATAACTGGGGAAGGGGATTCAGTCTTCCCAAGACAAAAACTATGTGGAATTTCAGGACCCTGCATTCAAAAAAGAGGCACCATTCTTGTCTGGGACCCTGTAGTGAAAAGTAGTGATGCAGAGCAGAAACCTAGGAGGAAACAGGATACCTGATAAACCATATTTCCTCAGGGCTTATTTCAGGCACTGGGATGCTAGGTCTGTTGCAATAAAACTAGGTGGAGAACCTCAAGGGAAATGACTAATAAACTCTGCCCTGTCAGAACCTTATCAGTAGTCAGGGTCAGACTGAACTCTAGGTATGAAACGTTTTTCTTGCTGAGTCGGGCTGTTGCAAATATTAGCTGGCAGCTGTCATTGAGGTTGTTACTGTCATGGCAAAAATAAAAAGGTAAGCTTTAAAAAATTAGTAAGCTTTAAAAAATTAGTCTAGGACTGGATATATGATACAGAGAGGGGCTCACATGCCCCCTTGGGCATTCTCATCCTGACTAAGACAGCTAACTAGAAACAGTGAGAAGGAAGCTCTTTTTAGAGAGTGTTAGAAGCCAAGGTGGAGTTGGGTAGAAGGGCAGAGAGAGACGTTGAATTGGGCCTCAGGAGAAATCCTGGTGGGAGATGGCCCTTCAGGAAGTGGAGGTCCAGTGAAATGTTCAAGCGGGAAAACTTCAGAATTTTAGTCATTGTTCCTTTTCTTGTGTTTTCTTCTCTCCCATCGTCCACAAACACAAGGATATAATTCTTCTACTTTCCACTTTAGGTTGACATTTATTTTTGGTTTCTTGGAAAAGTAAGTCCAGGACTTTTATTTGAAAGTGAAATATTTAAACCAGTATAAGTCAGACTGACATGTGAGCACCACGTGGTTTCTAGTTTAGTGCTTCATAATGCAGTGCTGTGGAAGAACACATGAAAACTTTTGAAAATCTAGGATTGCTGAAAAAATATGGAAAGAATAAAAATCAAAATGCTCTGTGGAAAACCCCCTTCTTTCCCCCGCTCCCCCTAAAAAAAAACAAGACCATGGGATGTTTTTCTCTTTGCAATATGTCCATAATTTTTTGATAGAGTACCTCAGAAAGTAGTAAACAGAAGAGATGAATCACGTGTGAAGCTGGTTGTATAAATAGCCCTCATCAAGGAGAATTAAAAGCTCTGCATCCGGGTGATGGCAGCTGCTGTCCCAGCTCCTAAGTACCTAATGGGGAGACACAGGAAGGTAAAGAAGGGGATAATTGCTCACACATGCAGGACATTTAAATAAAACTCCAATACATTCTTTATAAAGGGAAAAAAGTGCATCATACATTTAAAAGGTAACTTCATTCCTAGTGCTGAAAATAGAAGCTTCCTTGGACCTTTACAGCTAAATTATTTCAGTAATGTCTATTGTTGTTAGGTGTTTCGTTTTTTATTTATTTAAAAGTATCTAAGAAAGGTGTCTAAACTATGTTTTAATGGAATGATAAAACATTCCAAAATCATTTCCTCTTCAGGTAAAACATTTCATAGAAGAGGGTATATAATAAACATTCTGATAAGACCTTAGCTTAAGTGATTTTAGCAGGTTCTACTACGAAGGTTGACTGGTTAGTTGTGGAAATCTTTATTTATAAAATCCTGGTTGGATAAAAAGCCTAACATCTGAGCTAACTATAAAGGGGGAAAAAACAAAACTGGCAGGACTTACTCAAAATTGGAAATCAGTGTCTAGGACTCTTTTTAGAAAGGATTGGCTATAGTGTAAGGCTCACTATAAATCAGATTCTTCTGGGCTTCTGTTTATCCAAGGATCTTCAGTACTGACTAGAGATGAGGAGTCTCATCAGGACATCTTTAATATTAATCGTAGGTAGGTTAGGATTATATTTTCCTTCCCCTTTTTATGCCTAGTGTCTAATATAGCATTGAGTAAGCAGTCATTGCCTAATTCAAATTTGTAAATGAGCAAGTCAATAAAATTCATGCCTCCTGAAATTATTTTTGTATTTTTATAATTTAGGTGTATTTAAGGAATAATAAAAGCAAAAACTTTTTTTGTTGTTGTTGTTGCCAGAAAATACTTTATTCTGGTTCCATATAACTTGGATTTCATCCTCTTATATATATTCTACTCTATTAAGATTTTTGGTTACAACTGATAAAATCCAAGTTTATAATAGCTTAAGGGAAATAAAGTTATTGGAATACTAGAGGCCCAGTGCACAAAATCTGTGCATGGGGTGGGGAGAGTCCTTCAGTCCAGCCTGCACCCTTTCCAATCTGGGATCCCTCCAGTGGGATCGGGGCTAAATGGGCAGTCGGACATCCCTTTTACAATCCAGGACTGCAGGTTCCCAAATGCTTGCCTGCCTGCCTGCCTGATTGCCCCTAACTGCTTCTGCCTGCCAGCCTGATCACCCCCTAACCACTCCCATGCCAGCCTGATTGATGTCTTAACTGCTCCCCTGCCAGCCTGTTTGCCCCCAACTTCCCTCCTCTGCTGGCCTGGTCATCCCTAACTGCCCTCCCCTGCAGTCTTGATCACCCACAACTGCCCTCTTTTGCAGGCCTGGTCCCTCCCAACTGCCCTTCCCTGCTGGCCATCTTATGTCCACCTAGGGGCAGGATCTTTGACCACATGGGGGAAGCCATCTTGTGTGTTGGAGTGATGGTCAATCTGCATATTACTCTTTTATTAGATAGGATAGAGGCCTGGTGCATGGGTTGGGGGCAGCTGGTTTGCACTGAAGGGTGTCCTGGATCAGGTTGGGGGTTCCCTTGGGACATGGTGTGGCCTGAGCAAAAAGCCTGTGGTGGTTTGCAGGCCAGCCATGCCCTCTGGCATCCCAAGCAGAGGCCCTGGTATATGGAATTTATTTACCTTCTGCAGTTGAAACTTTATAGTTTGGAGAGAAGCCAAGCCCCCTGCTTGCTCTGTGGCTGCCACCATTTCTGTTTGGATTTGTTTACTTTCTATAATTGAAACTTTGTAGCCTGGAGTGGAGGCCTAGGCCGACCAGTACTGCAGAGGCTTGGCTTCCTCTATTGCCAGGGAAACCCAAGCTTGTCTCCTGTTCTCTGTGGCAGCAGCCATCTTGATTGGGATTAATTTGCATACTCACTCTGATTGGCTGTTGGGCATGATTGTTGGGTGTGGCTTGTGGGTGTAGCAGAGTGATGGTTAATTTGCATATTACTCTTTTATAAGATGGGATTATAGGGTGGCCCCAAGGAAGAAATTGTCTCAGTTGCAGTTGCAGCCAGTGCATTGATCAATCCTCATTCTTTGGGTCTTCTTTCTTTGTAAATTTTGTCAGTTATTCTATTTGCCTCGTTCTCTTCTTGCTCAAGTGAGTGTCAGATGAAGGTAATAATCAAAGATGTCAGGCTTACAGGGTCTTCAGTTAGCAAATCTATTGAAAGAAAGAGCTATTGTCTCTGGGCATGAGTCTATTTGGTTGCAGATAAAGACTATGTTGGACTCAGTTGGGTCAAGTGCTCATTCTATACTGATTACCTTGTGGACGGTATGTAGACTAGCCCAGGCAGCCTGCCTGTTTCTGTAGAAGGTGGGAGCAAGGTGGAGAGGGAGAAGACATCCTGACACATAGCCTCACTAGGACACCTGCAGTGCAGAACAGTTTGCCCAGTAGAAACAGGAACACCATTCATAGACATGTTAAAGATGAGAAAGTATTCTTGGGTAGGAAAAATAAGTCAATAGCTATTACAGTCCAGCCCAATATAGTCAAATAAATTTAAAAAGTTTTGATATGCATTCTAATAAGGCACTCCATTTTTTCTAAATCCCAATGGACTAAAAATTAAAAATAGAAAATTTGCTTTAAATTACACATTTTATTTACTAAAATTTTAGAATGTTATCTTTACATTCATTGTCCAGGGCCCTATTTGCATGTGCACAATCATTTTACTTAATACTAACATTAGTCACTTCTTTTCCTTTAGTCAGTTGGGATCGTAGGTTAAGGAAATCAAATTACTTTGAGTAAATAATTGCAGCTTTGTGATATTTTGTGAGTAAACTAAACTGGTAACATGGATTTACATAGCCAAAATCACTGCCCTGTGTTTATTTCTTAGCATTTATCTGCTGGGCTGCAAAAGGAGACGACAGTTAGAGGCTTTGCTATTCTTGAAAAAACAGATTCAATTCAGTAGGAGGCCATTGAAAAAGAGGAAATAATGGTTATGATTTATGATTAACTGTATCATCAGTGTAAATTGTAATGGGTAAAATGCATGATTTCTCAGTTATATCTTATTTCCCCCCAATGTTGTAATTCCAAATTCATTCAGAAGCACTTATTAAATATCTACTATGTTCAAGGTACTTTTCTGGGTGTTGGGTTACAAACATGGATATGGTACCTCTGACTTTTCTGAGCTAACAGTTTTTAGGCATATGTATTTGTAAAATTAATAGAAAAGCTGATAAAGTTTTTTTTCTATTTTTGTTGGACAAGAAATATTTTATTTGTCACTCTAGATTTTGAAAAATCAAATTGGAACAATTGTAGAGTTAGAATGTCTGGCAGTTCTAGTTCATATTTCAATTAATAAAACAAGAGAATGGGAAAATAGGACTAATATTAAATAATATATGCAGCAGAGTGAGAAACATGCTGGGCTGCAATTTCTTTAGATTCTTAAACAGATAGTATATTTATGATTACTTTATCCTATAATTTCCATGTGCTTTTTGTGGAAAGTCTTCACCCTGTAAGAAAACATTAAATGATCGTTCTGAGTTTGTGCTGATCAAAAGAAAAAAAACAAAACAGAAAATAGAGGCAGATAAACTCTTGTTTCAAATCAGTTCATTTTCGGCATATTTCTATGATACAGACATATTTTCACCAACAGTATAATCAGCACCCTGCATTTGTTGTGTTTGGAGCTGAGAAGAGTAAAAGGCAATAATTATAACTTACATTCCTTTCTAGTTTTCTTCTGGTAAAAGTGTGTTTAGAAATTTGTCACTTGGGCTTGTAGTACTGGCTCACGTGCAGAGAAAGGGAGACTCCATATTTAGAAATGGTCAGTGCAAAACACGCTGTATTGAGCAACTGGTGTTTTGAATCTTCAAGCATTTTTTTTAAATGAACTCAATCAAAACACGTGATTACAAATTACAGTTGCTTTTTGTTGAACTATTACCTCTTAGATAAAAATAAATTCAGTAGCCAGAAAGGAAATAAAAAGTATAAATCTGTATATTGGAAGGTAAAAGGCAAACAAGGAAAGATTGTGAGAAACATCTTTCCAGTTGTCTTAACTGCGTTTTTATGCACATATATAACTAATTGCTGAAGCTTCATTCTGTTGGGAGCTTAGAACTAATGCTGTTTGGTGACTTTTTTCTTATAAGATTTAAAATTGGAGTCCTTTATATTTTCGATGAGCTTCTATAGTGCTTAAAGCTGCTCAGTAAGTCAGGAAAAAAAAAAAAGTCTGCCTTTTAGACTTTATTATTATCTTTACTGACAGTTCCTGACATGCTGCATGTCCTAGAAATTAGCAATTTCTATCTGTTAAAGGCACACCTATGCTGCTTGTAAACTACCTGCAATGTTCTGTTGTAGGTGGTGTTATATGCCCAGAGTCAATGTTAGAAAATGATTGGTGAATATTTTGAATTTTAATAAAGTTTTTAAAGTGTTGGAGATGTTTAGGTATTAAATTTAAGTATGAGAAAATATTTGGCATTTAATTTTCTTGTGTTAATATGTGGCAGGCTTCTCATCATACATTTTAAAGGAAGCTTTCAAGACAAATACATTTTAAATAGGACAGAAAGTTTTGATGAGGAGGACAGTGACTGTTATTACAGAGAGTAAACATATAAAACCATCTTTATGCATTTCATTCACAGTTTGCAACAACATGCTGGAATGTAGAATTTTTACACGAAGTACCAGAACTTAGAATTCTATGTATTTTAACATCTTTTCTATTATAGATTTATTTTTACTCACTTATAAACACAAATTTTGCAGATGGTCTTGTGTATACCAATAGCTACTCTGTCTAGACCTCTTTCTCTTGGAAGTCCACCCCTTTAACTTATACCCAATCTGTGCCCTATGTGTGCAACTGCAGGTTAAAAAGGTTTAAGACCCTGTGGTTCCTACACATAGGAGGGAGAGAAACTAAGAAAAAGAACAGAGGACAGACCTTCTTCAGGCACACATGTAGGCAGATCTTGTTTTCCAGTGTTGGCATTCTGTTTCAGAAAACATTTTCCCTCACGCTGCTTGCATTTCTTGTCTTACTCAAGGTTCTGCTGCCTGGATTTCCATGTTTAGGGTTTTTATGGCTAAAAACATCCTCTTCATTTTTCCTAGGTGTAATCCTATCTAGTTGTTTGAAGGATAATCAGTTCACATATTCAGATGTACATACAGGGTGGGAAAAGGAGGTTTGCTGTAGATATGGAAAATTCTATCTAATAAAGAGGAAGTATACTAATTGACCCCCATGCCATTGTAAAGATGGTGATACCTGCAGCCAATTAGGAGGGAATATGCTAATTGACTGCCCCACCTTCAAAGATGATGGTGCCTACAGGTACAAGATGGCAGTGCCCAGTCCTCGAAGACCCCAACTGCTCACGGCTGGCCCAAGGCACATGCAAGCCTCAGATACTGGCTGCCCAGCCACCCAGGGCCACCCAAAGCTCAGGTAACCAAGGCCAGCTGAGGCTTGCACTGCTGGCAGTGGCAGCAGCAGAAGTGTAATGGGGTGTTGCCTTCCCCTGATTGCCGAATTGTCTCCCACATCTGAGGGCTCCTGGATTGTGAGAGGGGGCAGGCTGGGCTGAGGAAAATTTATGCACTAGACCTCTAGTAATCCTATATAATAAAAGTGTAATATGCAAAGTGACTGTACCTCTGCTACACCCATAAGCCATGCCCACTAGCCAATCTGGAGTGAGTATGTAAATTAACCCAACCAAGATGGCTGTAGTCACGGAGTGAGCAGGAAATTTGGGATTCCCTGGCAATGGAGGAAGCCAACTTCCTGCATACCCTGCCTGGCCCTGAACTCCACTCAAGGCTACAAAGTTTCAATTATAGAAGATAAATAAATCCCAACAAAAATGGCAGCAGCCATGGAGCTGGAGAGAGCAGGAGGTTTGTGTTGCCCCGGTGATGGAGGAAGCCAAGCTCCTGCAGCCCTGGCCTCTGCTCAAGGCTATAAAATTTCAATTATAGAAGATAAATAAATCCCAACAAAAATGGCTGTGGCCATGGAGCGAGTAGGAGGCTTGGGTTTCCCAGTGATGGAGGAAGCCAAGCTTTTCTACTCCCCTGGCCTGACCTGGCCTCTGCAAAAGGCTACAAAGTTTCAATTAGAGAAGATAAATAAATCCCAGATACCAGGGCCTCCACTTGGGTCACAGGGGGGTGTGGCTGGCCTGCAAACCACCACAGGCCCCTCACCCACTCCTTGCCTTAAGGGAACCCCCAGCCTGACCTGGAGCACCCTTTAGGGCAAACCATCCCGCCCCCACCCACGCACCAGGCCTCTAATCCTATCTAATAAAAGAGTAATATGCAAATTGACCATCACTCCAACATACAAGATGGCTGCCCCCATTTGGTCAAAAATGGCTGCCCCCATGTGGACACAAGATGGCTGTAACAAGATGGCCAGCAGGGGAGAAAAGTTGAGAGGGACCAGGCCTGTAAGGGAGGACAGTTGTGGGTGATCAAGCCTATAGGGGAGGGAAGTTAGGGGTGATCAGGCCTGCTGGGGAGAGCAGTTAGGGGCAACTAAGCCTGCAGGGGAGGGCAGTTGGGGCAACCAGGCCTTCAAGGGAGGGCAGTTAGGGGTGACCAGCCTGGTAGGGGAAGGCAGTTGGGGGTGACTAGCCCAGCAGGGTGGGGGGCATTTGGGGATGACTGGGTCTGCAGAGGAGGGTAATTGGTGGTGATTGGGCCATCAGGAGAGCAGTTAGGCATCAATTAGGATGGCAGGGGAGTGGTTAGGGGTTGTTCATGCTGGTAAGCAGGCAAGCGGTTGGGAAACAGCAATCCTGGATTGTGAGAGGTATGTCTGACTGCTGGTTTAGGCTCGATCCCTAAACCAGCAGTCAGACATACCCTGACGGGGTCCCAGATTGGAGAGGGTGCAGACTGGGCTGAGGAACACTCTCCCCCTCTCCCCAGTGCATGAATTTTGTGTACTGGGCCTCTAGTACTCTATATTAATAATTCAGAGAATGATCTGAAATTTTAATTTATTTAAACTCAGTGGTATTAAGAATTTTAAAACAAACTTATAAAATCCTCAATAAATGAAAGTCAAAGTTTAGTAACAATTATTTGAAGACAGGAAAGAAAGCAGATTTTAGATTGGTTTTGGTAATATAAAAGGAGTCTAGGAAAATAGGCAACTAAATTTCACTAGTTTGTTAGATATTAGGATTTATAATGGTTAGACAGTCAAAATGGTGCACTGGTGAGAATAACAGGCTTTGGACTCAATCAGACATGCATCTGGCTCTACTCTTTCAAAATGAGTTATTCCAGGGAAACTTTAACAAAATCTCTGTAAATCCTAGTTTTCTCATCTGTAAAATGGTTAGAAAAAGAGTATGTATTCATAAAACTTGGGAAGATTAACTGAAGAAATTCAGATTAAGTACCTAGCACAGTTTCTGGAACATAATGATTGCACAACCAAAAAAAAGTGATAATTATGATTGTCATTGTTAGTAATTTGAATTTTTGACTAGTTATATTTATTTCTTTTCAGTTTTTTTTGACTAGTTGTATTTGTATTTAATTTAGAAAGTTGTTGTCATCCATATTAATATTTGAGGATTTAAAAGTAAGGATTAGGTAATGATATAAATATTACATGCATTTGTAAATATTAATATTCCTTAATACTAATATCACTTTTTAAGTGAACTGATGCTTTTGAGTAAATAGGTGCTCCAGTAATATACTTTTCATGGTGAGCATTAAGTTCCTTGTCAATTTATATATATATCTTATATTCCAAAATCTCAGATATGCAATTTTGCATGTATTCTGTGTAAGACTTCAAGTGCCCTAATTTTATTAATGGTATTTGGCTTGTTTTTAAATTTGGTCAGTGGTGCTATTGGCTCTCTCTGATGTCAAATAATGTTAACCTTTATTTGAAACTATTTTCTGTTGCTATTGAGATATAATGAAGACAGATAGAAACACATATTTGAAGTAATGTCCTTACAAGATCCTCTGTTGTACAAATCATGGAAGTAGAGAGTATGAAAAATAATGCATCAGTTATGACAATTGAGACACCTGATCCAACGTTCAATCAATCAATAACAGTATTTAATTTGATAAAGATTAACCAGAGTGTTTAAAGTATTTGTCACTCTCTGTCCATTATCATTTAGTGATGACTATTTTAATAGTAGACTCATTTTGAAATCTTGAACATTTTATCTTGTGCAATTACTTGGTGAGAATAGGTTATGAACTATTTTGTATTTATCTAACGGATTATTTAAAAAATGTAATCATGTAAACTTTTGCACACAAACATTAAATTAGTTAAACTTCTGGTTGTTTTCTTAAAAATAGGAATATGGTAAACTCCCGATAGAAAAACCAAAGTTAGGATAAGTATTTTCTGAGCGTTTATATATTTTATCTTTCTCTTTTTTTCCCTACCATATTCTCTCATTGTCTTTATTTATTTTTCATTTGGAAATGGTTTTGGTGAACTTAGCTACAAATTATGGGTTCCTGGCTTCCCAACATTCACAATTGATTGGAAGAGGAGGTGCTTTATCATATAAATTAACTTTATTTTGCTTTATTTTAGTCCTAATATGATTGTCGCTTTGCTTACTTCATAGATCTTAATATATAGTCTCATACTTCATACATTTAGTCTGTGTTCTGTAAGTTTTTATTGGTTGTACTGAATGTAAAAAACAATGTGCCAGTCCAGAAAGGGTTGAGCAGTGTAATGTGATTCTGTTTCTTTACTCAGAGTTTGTCTTCTAAACAAGCAAGTGATTCATCCACTCAAATAATATGATATAAAGTCCCAAGAAATTAAAAAAAATGAAAAATAACTTTAGAGAAAGTCAGGTTGATCTGTGGGAAATTCAAATGCATTATGTATTTTTTTGTGTAAATATATATTTTACAAGTTACTGCAAGATATAACCAACCTTTAACTACTCATCCCTGCTTAATATATAATAATGATTTAAAAAAAATTCAGATCTGAGTGTAACATAAATTGCTAAATGATTCTGAATTTATTGTTTAAAATCAAATACTTTAAGGGCATTAATAGAGTCTAGTTTCAGAGATATAGACCACCAGTGGTACTTGAAGGTATTTAATCTTCAGAGAGCTCTATAAGAATTGTTCATTTAATCTTGCTATTGAAACTATCATTTTAAAAATGCTTTGATAAATTACATCAAATAAAGGCGCAAGTCAACATGCACATTTGTCTTAAATATTACAAGATCTGATTTAATTATGGTCAATTTGGTAGGAGAGAGAAAACAAACATAATTTCAAAAATTCACACAGGTCACTGGGGGATACATATTCTTTGACATGGCCTTTGTAAAATCTCTTCATAACTTTTTGATTTACCTTGTTCTAAGAAATATTTTTTAAACAAATTTCTATTTTCAATAGACTAAATCTTTAAACTACTCTCATACTTCTCTTTAATGTTGAATAGTTTTTCAGTGATTCTAACAGAGGTGTGGCTAAAAACCAATAAAGAGATTGTACACTTGGTGAAGTCCGTAATAAGATCTGTTTTAAAATAAGTTCTTACAGAACTGCTGGCAGAGAAAACAGATTTGAGGGCTTTGTGTTTTTCTTTGACCTTTCATTTTGGTGGCTCACTGTTCTCACTTTCATTCAGATCCACCAAAGCTAAAGCTATGATGTGTGTGTGTGTGTGTGTGTGTGTGTGTGTGTGTGTGTTTAAGTTGGAACATGTTTAGCAAAATTTTTTTATTTTTTTCCCTTTATAGTCTTGTTATCTGGATTATGTCAAAATATGTAAAGATATTAGTGATTTAAGATACTTCCCATACTAGAGTACACTTTAGCCTTTGACAGAAGTCTTCAATTCTTAATTCTTTTTAAAGAAAATATGTTTTTATTGACTTCAGAGAGGAAGGGAGAGGGAGAGAGAAAGAAACATCAAAGTTGGGAGAGAATCATTGATTGGCTGCCTTCTTCCCCCCCACACTGAGGATCAACCCTGCAATCTGGGCATGTGCCCTGACCAGGAATTGAACCATGACCTCCTGGTTCATAGGTCAATGCTCAACCATTGAACCATGCTGGCTGGGCTTAACTCAATTCTTAATGGAACAATGGTACTCCCTCCTCAGTGGATAAGATAAAATAGCAGACCCAGAGGAGAAATTTGGGTATGGAAAGTTTCTGGGGTGCTATGGAATCTCTTTGGTCATTTCTGCATTTAAATAGATCTCATCTAGAATTTCTCAGACATTAAATTTTACAGGTATGTTTTCTAATCACTAGGTGAAAATGGATTCACTGGGAAACTGTCTAAAAAACAGTTGCCCCCGTTCAGAGATGCATAGTCAGCAACAAAAATTCCCTCAGTTGAATCATCTGATTTTTAGAGTCTGATAGTTTATATTTTCACTGCTGTTAAAGAAAGCACTGAAAATGTTATTTCCTGCTACAGTCCTTACTTCCTGTCCTAGTTATGAGCAGGAGATGCTAGAAACCATTGTACATGCATTATCTGTTTTCAACTCCCGTCAAGAAAGGAATGTTGTGCAAAGATCATCTGGAGTTTGTCTGACTTTGATAATGTAGTGCAGAGCTGTTCTAAAAATAAAGACAGGATTGTCGTGTCCATTAAGAGCAGCCTATTTCATCATTGTTGTTTTTCACTTGTGGCCTTGTGCCTTGTATGGCAGTTTCTATTTTCCAGAACAAGCTAAGAAGAGCCATTCTGTGTCTTTGGTCTGGGAATGCCGGTGCACAGAGTCTGTTTGTGAGAATAAATATTTGGCTCATACAAGGAGCCAGTGTTCTGCAAGTGTCATGTCTGATACATGTAAGCAGTATCAGCATTTGTAGGCATTGAAGCTTTATAAAATAGTCTTAGAATATACACTGAAAAACAATACAAATTTCCTAAGAGCTTGGTAACTCTGTATGTGATAGTTAATCAATTTTTCTCTGCCATCTGGTGAAATTAAGGGGAGGACTCAAGCTTATTAGTAGTCTTATAATTCACTTCACATGTTATAATTTAGTTCTATATCTTGGTCTTCTCTGTTTCCTTTTTAGATACTAGCTCGGTCATGCACTGAAATCCTGGAATTGCATCCCTCAAGTGTATGTGTGGGGGGTAAGTAGTTAGAATTTAAAAATACCATGTAAGAAAATGTATTTTTTTTCGTAGTTAAAATATATGATTTGAAACTCACGTTGGAAAGAGAATAGCAAAATTAACTTTTTTGGCATCTTTGTCTGTAAGAATTTTTAAATAATTCCTTGAAATATTTCTATTTTAAATTCAAATTTTTAAGACTGGAGTGTTATTTTAAATAATGAACATATTGTGTGACAGGCTTTTAGAGTCTTCTGTATATTTAGTTCATGTTTGAGACCTTTCCTCTGACAAGTAAAATAAAATATGAAATTTTGTCTTTCATCTGATTATACAGGCCATGATGGATCTGTAGATTTTTAGCTCCATGCTTTGATAACCAGGCCAAAGGCTCAGGGCACATAAGGAAGTGACTTAGGGCTTGATGGCAGGAAGGAAGCAGGTGGTTTCTTTAGCTGGTGCTAGGCACAGGCTCAGGTTTTAACACATCAAAGCCATCCTTACCCAGAGCATGAGTCTTTTTGACCTATTCTATTTCTCATTCACATTTGACATGGAGTTCATTTTAACCTGACTTTACTTAGAAAAGGAAAAATAATTTGGTGGGGGAGGACATATGCTGTGACGTTGACCATCGGCTTCCCAACAGCAGGACATGGTGTTGACTTCTGCACCTTCTAGCCTCCTTAACTAATGATTACTGAGATGCTTAGGAGGAATAGTGCATTGGACCATCCCAGCAGTTTTATAATTCCCGATTCACAGATGGGGAAACGGGCAGAGACAGGTTTCATATTTGCTATTAGTAATTGTCTTATTAGACCCCTTTGTCTGACTGACTCTAAAACCTAGGTCCTCTTTTTACTGAGTCATATTTTAATTATTACCTGCATTTTATTTTAACTTATGAGTAAAATTCTTTTTATAACATTTTTAAAAAATATATATATATTTTATTGATTTTGTACAGAGAGGAAGGGAGAGAGATAGAGAGTTAGAAACATCGATGAGAGAGAGTCATAGATCAGCTGCCTCTTGCACACCCCCTACTGGAGATATGCCCACAACCAAGGTACATGCCCTTGACCGGAATCAAACCCGGGATCTTTCAGTCCCCAAGCCGACCCTCTATCCATTTAGCCAAACCGGTTTCAGCAATATTTAATGGCCTGTGAGATGGCAGTATTTTCTTCCATAGTTACTTACTATGTATGTGTTAGATTATGTGTTAGATAGGAGGTGTCTGAGGGGATTGAGAGCCAAAACACTATTAAAACAGTTATAATATATTATCTTGCAGCTAAGCAGCACACACTTATTTGCCAATCAAGATTTTAGATGTTAACTTTTTTTCTAGCATGTTATTTTACTCTCTAGCATTAAGTGACTGCTCCTGTTATATACATAGAGTACAATAAATTAAGTCAACTTAATTTAGTGACTGGCCATGGATTATCTGTAGTCCAAAATACTTTGCCTCCAGTGAGTTATAAATTTGTATTAAACAAAAAAATGAATGTGGGATTAGTAATGTGATGAAGCTGTTCAAGAACTCTGTATGGTGTGTCATACATAAATTAAAACACAACACATGAAAGTTCTAAGAACCAAAGCACAGGGATCGTTAATGTTCTTTATATTCCTATACCTGAAAATAGAGAAAAACAAAGAGGTTTTATTTCTTCTCATATTTTCCTAAGCAGAGAATTTGGGGAAGTTTGTAGGGTATATAATATCTCCACTTTTCCCCTAAAGGATCTAAGAAGGCAAGGAGAGTTGGAAATAGAGCCATGTCTTCTTTGTTATTAGTTGGCTGAATAGTGTGAAGAAATTCATTCTTTCTACCTATTTTCAAATTATGTCTTTTTTTTTGTTGGTAAAGCAGTGATTAAAATGTTTATTTTTCTTTTTTACTTCTAGAGGAATTTCAAATCGTTTTGAATGGAAGAGGATTCAACTTGGGCAGCCGCAATGGCAGTGTTCTCTGTACTTACACAGTGAATGACACCTACACCAAGAGTAGGTTCCCATCACCTGTGTTGTTTTCATATCAGCTGAGCAAGTCAGCGTCAGATGTTTTCCTCTTTTCCCCAACTGAAACCAACAGTCCTATGTTTTTTAACAAAGGAAAGGGAAATGAAGTCCCATAATAATAGAAATAGTAGTAATTAATTGTTATTTAATGAAGGCAATGTTTGTTCACAGCTTCATCAATGTTGGATGCCATTCTGAGTAGCCTCATTATACAGATGATGGACTTGTGGCTGAAAGAGTCAAATAACTTGCCTGTGGTGACACAGTCGATAATGCCCAGAGCTGAGAGTTCAACCCAGTTTTCCTGTCTGTGCTCTGTAGTGACTACATCAAATGCCTGTTTTGGCTGCCTCTTTTTCTAGATTTATTTCTTATCACTCTTGCTTGAAAATCTAACTCACTTGGACTACTCTACTACTTATTGTCACTTGTTTTCTTTCTTTTTTTTTTGTGATATATTTTATTGATTTTTTACAGAGAGGAAGAGAGGAATAGAGAGTCAGAAACATTGATAAGAGAGAAACATCAATCAGCTGCCTCCTGCACACCTCCTACTGGGGATGTGCCTGCAACCAAGATACATGCCCTTGACAAGAATCGAACCTGGGACCCTCCAGTCCGCAGGCCAATGCTCTATCCACTGAACCAAACCGGTTAGAGCTATCACTTGTTTTCTTTTTCCAATTTCCCAATAATTTGTCAGTTAGGTTTTTGAGATAGGCTTTTTGTCCTATAGGTATTTTACAACTCTAGTGCCCACCCAGCATAGGGTTGATTGATAATTATTGTATTTATGGAGTTAGGTTTTATTTATCCTACCCTGGCTTTTAAAAGAGCAAATGAGTATAATGTTTTTATCTTCATTCTGAGAAATATTCTACTTACATGATCTTAGTATTCTGAGCATTTTGGGTTTCTGTTAAGACATTTTTTCCTCATTGATGATTATATGTCTTCTAAAATTTATACTGGAAGGCATATGCTACAACTCTGAACTCTGATAGAATTATTTCTTGAGAGGTTCATCTACAATTTTGCAGTTTATCTGATGGTACTAAACACTTCAATTAGCATAGCTTTGGCTGCACACACAGTAACTAACTGTTCAATATGTGTTTGTTGAATTAAAGTGGTGATGATCTCAGCATGATAAATGTCATAATGAATTACTTTCTTTTCTATTACGATCATCATTTTGGTAAGGCAAGACAATAACATATTTTAACAATAACAGTTTTTAACAAATTTTCTCAAAATTGATGAGGACAAATGAGGAGGACAGGCAGTTGGCCATAACTCTCACAATCCAGGGCTGCTGGCTCCCAACTACACACCTGCCTGCCTGCCTGATTGCCTCTAACTGCTTCTGCCTGCTAGTCTGATCACCCCCTAACCACTCCCCTGCCAGACTGATTGACACATAACTGCTCCCCTGTTAGCCCGATTGCCCCCAACTGCCCTCCCCTGCTGGCCTGGTCACCCTTAACTCCTCCCCTTGACAGCCTGGTCACCCCCAACTGTCCTCCTTTGCAGGCCTGGTCTCCCACATCTGCCCTCCCCTGCTGGCCTGGTTATCCCTAACTTCCCTCCCTTGCCAGCCTGGTTGCCCTAACTGCCCTCCCTTTCTGGTCTGGTCCCCCACAACTGTCTTTTCCTCCAGGCCTGCACCTTCCCCTCCCAACTGCCCTCCCTTGCAGGCCTGGTCCCTCCCAACTGCCCTCCCTTGCAGGCCTAGTCCCTCCCAACTGCCCTTCCTTGCAGGCCTGGTCCCTCCCAACTGCCCTCCCTTGCTGGCCTGTTTGCCCACAACTGCCCTCCCCTGATAGCTATCTTGTGGCAGCCATCTTGTGTCCACATGGGGGCAGCCATCTTGTGTATTGGAGTGATGGTCAATTTGCATATTACTCTTTTATTAGATAGGATACTTAGCTACATAAGATTAAGTATTTTAAAGTAAGTATTCAAACAAATAAGTAGAAATAGATTATATTTTCATCATTTCCATTCTAGGATTATCCATTTGATCATGCAATGTGTGAATATTTATAGTCTAGGTCATTTTCTCACATATTGTTAAAATTACCAGGGAAACTTAAGCATACAGCTTTATAAAATATAGGTTTTATATTATAGACACATCTGTTTTATTAAATGCTTGAAATAAATTCATTCTTTTTTGGACATTCATCTTTGTTTTCCCATCATTTCTAAATTCTGTTTTTAAATATATATATCATTTATTTAAAAAATCTAAGGTATTTGACAAATTGGGGAGTAGATGATAATTTCATGGGGTCTACAAATGTATGTGAACTTAGTCAAAGTAAAAATGTCATGATTTATTGTATAATTTACTGATACTATATATCAATGTAGTTTATAACCTCTACTTTTAATTCCTTTTTTCTTCTCTTCTTTCTATAGATGTCTGTTTGTTTTTTTATGCTAGTATGTCTAACGTTCCATACTTGAACTCTGATTGTCTTAGCCTTTCATATTATTAATAAAACTGAGATTCATAAAACTCTTTACCAAGTCTATGGCATTTTATTTTCCAGGTGTAAAGCCAATGAGTGTGGAGGGTAATTCTGTGCTTTGTCCTGCACCTAGCCTGAATAAAGTTGGAGAGTAAGTACTTCATTAAAAACATTTTAAAACATTTAAGCTACCAGTTATTAGGGAATGGTGACAGATGTACATTGGTTATTTTATGTATAGTGTGAACATGAAATAATAAACCTTAAACACACCACTCTGATTAGTACTTTACCTATACTCTTAGTTTAATAAAGTCCGTTATCTTATTTCTTAACTATTGATTAAAAAAAAACCTCTATAAATATTTATCTGGGTGGGTTTGAGAATTATTGTTAGAGCCTTTAAAAAATCAGAGCCACAGTCATTATTTTGAACTTTAGAGTACATAATTTACCCATGTGCACATACACAGTTCCAAAGTGAAATTTTGACTAATTGCTATAGTTTTTAAATATTAAGATTACAGATAAAAATTAAAATGGTTCATAAGGCACACCTCAGACTAGGAAATACTTTTGCTTTAATTTGTTTCTCAGTCCTGTGAAAGTCTATATTCTTCAGTTAAAAGAAGGGATATTTAGTTTGGGAGAAGACCTTTATTTGAATCACCTATGGGTGATTCAAATATATATATATAATTTTACTAGTAATTTATTATTTCCACTTATGATTTTTATATTCTCTCTATTAAGAAGGGAATGATTGGAAACATTTAAATATTTCCTATCCCAATACTACTGGGTACAATATGCTTATGATAATGAATAGGATACAGTTTTTTTTTTTTTTTAAGATCACTTTCAACAGATTTTGAACCTAGAGTAGAGGAAAGTAAGATATACAAGGCCCCAATCCAAATTCTGGATTGGTGTTCAAATGATGCAGATTATATTTTTCTCTATGGAACCCAAGAGAACCATGTTAGTAGTTTGAAGTTTACTTGAGCTCTTATCTTCTGAGGATGCATAACTATTCAAGATATCTATTGAACATCACTTTGGGTCACCTAAGTAAATTTGGGCAGTATCAGCTGTCTCTTTTAAGTTGATTGAAGAAGTACAAGACTATCAGACTCTTTTTTTTCTTTCTATAAAAAATAGTTATTTTCTGTGTTAGGTAATAATCTAGTTTCATGGATAACATGCCCATGGCTGTGTATCAGACTGTGTCTTGGAATTTGAAGCAGATCCATTTTTCCTAGAGTCAGCTTAGCCCCAAGTTCACAGTGAGACTCCACAACTTTCTGAGTAATCATATCTGTGTTAGCAGTGATACATGCAAGGACTTAATGTTTGGTTTCTATTTTAACAAATCTGTAATTTCATATTGATTCTCCTGATCATTCTCCTCCATCTGCTCCCGTAGCTGTCTTTTCTGTTTTAGTCATTGGCAGCTCCACGTTTTTTTGTGGTTCAGGTCAGAAACCTTTGATTCATTAATGATTTCTCTTACATGCAGGCCATCAAAGAACCTCATTAGCTCTAATTCCAAAATATGTTCGGAGTCCAATCCTTCCCCACCTCTTCTACTCATGCCATCCCAGACCAAGCGACTTTCATCTCTTGCTTGGTTTATTAGCCTCTCTGCTGTTTTTTTTGCTTCTGTTCTTGGCAGCAGTGATCCTGTTAAAGCACTTAAAATCGTCCATAATGAGTTCCCCATTCCACTCACCGTGAAAGTCGAGTGACTGCAATGTTTTACAAGGTTCTGCAGGATCTGGCCCCTCCTGTCTCAGACTTCATTTTTTTTTTTTTTTTTTCCCTTTCCATATGGTCACACTGGCCTCTTTGCTATTACTTAACTATGTCAGCTTACTCCCATATCAGTACTTTTATACTTGCTGTTCCCTCAGCTTGAAATGCTCTTCCCCACATGGTTCACTCTCTCACCTTCTTCGTCTTATTCAGAGGTCTTCTTCTTAGTAAGCTCTTCTTGGTCACCTCATGTAATCATACAGTCTTATTGTGTCTCCTTCTTCTAGGGTGAATTTTGTTTGCCTTGTTTCTTGCTGTATCTCTAGGACCTTACACATGCCTAACCTACAGTAGACTCGCTAAATATTTTTTACCTGAAGAGTAACAAATACTTTGATTTACTACTTATATAAACAGTTAAAAGAGCGCATTTGGTTGCTGGGAGCAAGGCCTCTACTGGGTTGGAAAAAAATGATCAGATTCCTATTTTGGAAGGAATGCCGTTTAAGAAAGCAGAAAACTATCTTGGATTTTTAAAAAACATTTCTATCCATTTATTTGGGAGCTTGCTTTGCCTGTAACTCACAATGATAATGTAAGGCACATTATGACAAGATCGTGGGGGCTGAGGTAGAGAGACCAATATGAAGATCCTGGTGAAGGACAAAGGGAGAACACTTCTTGCTCCTTCCTCCCTCCCCTGACTCCAGCAGCAAAGAACCACAGGTTTCAAAGTCCAGCTGGCTCCCTCTTCACCCCACCCTTGTTATCAAGCTCCTTTTAAAGCAACACATCTTTAAACATTAAATTCTTCTGTTTTTGTTTTGTGTATTTTTTTTTTAATCATACGAGTCCAAAAAACAGTGCTTGGGAATTCATTCTCAAGAATTCATGTAGAACAGGTGGCGTAGATTAAAGCCTTGGCAAGATTCTTGGCCAAGTCAAATAAAAAACCCAGCAGATCATGCACAAAGGCAACAGTTCTGGTGAGAAATGATGAGTTACTCCTGTCGGCTACAGGATCCCAGAGTTGGTTAGTTTAGGAGCCAAGGTCCTTCTGTCCTTGAAAGTATGAAACCAGGTCTGTGCCAGCTCCATACTGCTGCTCTAGGAAGCAACGACAGCTACAGATAATTGAAACACACAAAAGAAAGAAACCCTGTTTATAGTTTATTGAGTAACAAGGAGCTCAGAATAGTCTGTTGTATTTATTCGCCTCTTGCCAAGCCCAGAGCTGCCTCGGGAGAGGATGCCGACTGTCCTTTTCCGGAGTGCCTCTTTTGCAAAGCGATAGGCTATGTGATAGGTGTTTCTTCTGTTCCTTTTTTGTGGATGACCTGCCTGGTCCATAAACCACGAGAGAGAAGCTGACAAACTGCTTAGAACGTCTGTGTACAGTTCAAGTGCATGGTGATTTCTGTAATGCTCTTTGTGTTCAGACACCTCGAGATTACCATATAGGTTAGGTTTCCTCTTGGTTGTGTGGCCTGGCAATTAAGCTGATTGCAGACAGACTATTAAATATGAATGGAGCACACTCTGTATGCCATGGGTACACTCTGGAGAAACTCTCATCCCTCTGGACAATGCAGGGCCCTTGACTCACCTGAACCAAATGACCATCAGTACATGTTCTAATCTGTGCTTTCTGTGTGTGAATCCCTTCTCCCTCCTGCCAGGAGAATGGATGCAGATGTGCCCTCTGAATGTTTTTTAATTTGTCATTTGCCAAGGATAACTGAGGAATAATGATATTTTATCTTTTAATTCTTTTTTTAATTGATATTTTTTATAGAGAGGAAGGGAGAGGGATAGAGAGAAACATCGATCAGCTGCCTCCTGCACACCTCCTACTGGGGATGTGCCTGCAACCAAGGTACATGCCCTTGATTGGAATTGAACTCAGGACCCTTTAGTCCGCAGGCTGACACTCTCTCTACTGAGCCAACCTGATCAGGGCTATTTTATCTTTTAATTCTAAGAGGAAAACTTGGTTTGGGGTTTCTTTCTTGTGTTGTGTTTTGATTATCTTGGATTTTTAGTAGTAGTGTCTACTTAAGGAAGACACCTTACTTTCTTCTCCAAAGTAATTATAAAATGCAATATGCCTGGTCTGTCCTAGATACTGAATGATTTTTCTTTAGAATTTGCCTTTGGGCATTCCCTCCTTTTGAAGAGACTACCATAGAGACTGCTGATAGTCTCAGTGACTTATAGATAGGCTACCTTCAGGAGATGTGATTTTTAAAGATCATATAGAGCATAATAAATATCAGACATGAGAGGCCATCCTCTGTTTGGCTTGTGACACTAATATTTCACCTACAAGCAAACTTTTAGGGAGAGATTGTTTTGGGAAGAAGCTTTGTCTAACATAATTACTTTTGATCTTCTTTTTCTTTTTTGAAATCAAGTACATAATGCCACTGAGGCAAAACTTGAGAAGATGCTATTTGCGAGTGTATTAGGTATTTAGGGACATCATTATTTTTTCTACTAAGTATGTTGCAAGTAATTTGGAGCTTTCCTTTGCCTGGACTGTTCTTCAGATGCTTTTGTAGCTCTCTTCTGAGATTGGATTAAAATCAACACAGCTGAAACACTTTGGTTTTGTAAGGTGACGGATGCTTAATACGCTTGCTTAATTATCTGCTGGCTAAGGTTGCAAACCCATTAAGTAGCTAGTTAGTCTATATTTCAAATGAACACATCTGGCCCAGCAATGAATGAAGGTTTTTCCTGTGTGAGGGTGACAGATGTGGTGATGGTTCCCCCTGTTCCCACACTTAAATAATTAACAACAGGCTGGTGAAGCAACCTTAGACAGACAGTCTCAGAGCCAGATGTGTAGTCTTAGTGCTGGATCCATGGGCATGTGCCTCATCTCATTAGCCTTTCTCAACTTTATGTTATAGTTCCTTGAATTACATTTGTTTTAGGATTATTTGTTGAAAACCCAGGGCTCGTGAATTTTGGTTTGAAAGAGGGTTAACTTGAAATTCTTGACTTGGAGATGAGAACGAAGGATGTAGCAGAGTAGTCAGGACAAAAATTTGCATTCGGAAATTGATACAGAGTGAACAAACGTTAAAACCACGTGGGCACATCTTATGCAGGTATATCATCAGTTAGTCTTGTTGAAATGGTTCTTTGAAGTACTTTCTTTAAGAAAAAATATTTTATTAAATGTCTTTATTTGATAGGGATTTGTAGACTGAGTTGGACAAAATCTTAATATTTAAACAGAATGTATGTGAAGGTGGGAGTAGTGAGGTTGTTCTTTTAGATTTCTTTCATTGGACAGTTTAATTTTTAAAACTTCACATAATTAAACAAGTTGTCTTACCAAGAAAACACTGGAGATAGTTTGGAAGCTTTTTTTCTGCCAATGTTCATTTGCACCAAAATGTCTTAGTTTGAATAGAAAGGACTCTGTGAAGGTCTTCGAATCCTCCCCATTCCAGGGCAGGCGCCTTGTGGTGTACAGTGCAGGTGCCAGCAATATTTTCAGGATGGGCTTATTCTCTGACCCTTGTTTAGTGAGACATCAGCAATAACACAGCTGCTCTGCAATAGTTGAGATCTGAAACCTGTAATTTGGCAAGAAGAACAGAGCAAATTGGGTAAATATACATAAACACATTGTGAAGAAAGAAAAACAGAACAGAATGAACCAGAGCCTTATCCTACAGCTTGTTTGATAGAGATTATTTAAGGAGGCATATGGTATAGTTAAATGTGCTTTCAAAAATGCTGGCCAGAATCTTCTGGCAAATATGAAATAAATATCTACATCAGATGAATCTGATAGTATTAGTTCTCTTAAAAGGCAGTGTGGGAAGACACTTGACAGCGTTTTTAGTAAGAAGTGGAGGAATATCAGCGAATGTGGAAAATTTTAATCATCTGGTGCTGATGGGTCATTGAGATGAATGGTATGAAAGACTTGGGATTAGAGCCTGAATTGATAATAGAATCTTTGTTTTTGTATTTTCCTCCAGATTGTTATGTTTCTAATATAATAAATTTTCCTGGAATAAATTGATTAATTTCATTACTCTTTCTTGGTTGGACAAATTCAGCCTTTAACCTACCTTCTTACATGAACACTTCTTTTCAATATACCTGTGTATTATATGTACATCTATATAACCTCTCACTCCATTGTTTCAGTAGGCGGTGATACAGTCCCAACTTTATTCTTCTGTTTTCTCTGATGAATGAGACTTTAATTTACTTATTTTTTATCATGGATACCATTTCATTTTTTTATGTCTTTATTTTGGATATAAACATTGATGCATTAAGGCTGAGGACCTGCTCTGTTTTTCTATTTCGCTACCTGCCCTTCAGTGGTGGAACTTTTATCTTTTCTTCTACATGGTGTATTGCTTTCTGATTACATATAAAAATGTGATAAATTCACCTAATCTGCATTGTATTTCTATTTTAAATATTATATTCCGTTCTGGAAATTGTCTTTTAAGAGGGATAACAATTTAAGCCAATCTATGGGTGGCCAACAAGATGTTGCTAAGTATGGAAATAATAAATAGGATGAACTTTAAAATTCTGTCAAAGTTGGATTCAGGAGTGATACATTAGCTCTGTGCCAACATCAGGTTTGGTCTGTCATGTAAGAGATAGATTTAACTTATTCTTTATTGCCCCAAGCAAAGGAGAATGAAAGAGTGGAAGGTAAAAGGAGGCACCTTTCAGTTCAACATTGAGAAATCTAACAATTAGAATTATTTAGAGAGTGTTGATAACTAAAGTGTTCAAAGAGGGATAGCTATATATGAAGTAGAAGATATCCTAAATTTGTATGTAAAACCTCTTATATATCTGCTTTTAAGTTTTATATTATTGAAGCTTTTTCTTACTAAGACATTTGACATTTTTTAGATGAAAGGCACTGACAATTGAGTGATTATTTCTAAGTGCCTTTTTTGTATTTTATTAAAATATACAAATCAGTTTAAAAAGAGGTTATTTTCAGTGTAATACTGAAAATATTTACTATACAACATAGCTGTATACATCTCTGAATATAGCTTTGTTTTTCTTCTGAAATCTAACAATCTTCCTGACTATAATCTTTGTTTTAGTTATATTTTGAGATATCTCAAAAAGAAATTACTTTATTTAAGAATATTTTAACCATATTGAAGAAAATATTTTAGACAAAACATTAATTTATATAAATTCAAAACTAGAAGTGAATTCTTCAAAGTATACACAAATATGAAACTTCATTTTTCAACTTATAATCTTTATTATGCATAAAGCTAACTTTTAAAAAGCTCTGCAGAGTATTTAATAGTCGCACTTAATTTCAAAATACCTTAAGTCACCTTAATTTTAATAACTTTTTGAGTAGTTGCCAATTTAATTTTCAGTATGTGCAAATTGGAGGTAAATTATTTATTACTTCCAGCAAATGTCTTTCACAATTTTATTTAATTTTTTCGCCCTTTTTAATGGATCATAAAATGGCAGTCTTTTATTGAATATGCATAAAGTCAGCAGCAAATGAATATCTTGCAGATAGGTTTCTTTGGATTGAAATGTCAAATTTCATGGAGTATGAAATTTCTCAGATCAGAGTAGCTCTGACATATGGCACTGAACTAGTCCCCCATTTTGGAATTGTCATACATCTTTAAAAATTAAATAAAAGCACTTTGACCATTAGGCCTTATTAAATTTTATTTAATTGATTATATATCACAATACTATTTAATATTTTCTCATATGGAATAAATTTAGTTTTATCACAATTAATTGAGTACCAACTGATATTAAAATGCACTTCAAACAATCTTTTTGTTATGTTAGATTGTTTGGGCTTCTTCTATCTACCTATGTGGGGGAAAAATTTTTAAGTCTGGCATAAAGTGTGGAAGCAATTCTAAGCAATGCAGAACCAATTTATAGAAAAGGAAGTTGAAAGAGCTGTTAGTTCTCAGCCTTATCAGACCCCCTTGTGTTATCTGTCCTATGAGCGGGTTCTGTCTCAGATAGTTCCTTTTGTTTCATGACCTCACTTTCTCACCTGCCTGGCAGTTTCTTCTCAGATGCCACCTCAGGCTCTTCTTCTTGCAGTCCTTTATCTCTCAGTTTTCACAGTGATTGCATTTCTGACCCACAAACACATCTTCCCTGCTTCCTCTTCTTGCTAATGAGCTCCACAACTCCATTCAATATCTTTTCCTTAGCGCAAAACCCACTGTTCAAATGTCCATTATCCATATGTCTACTGACTCACTTAGATTTCCCATAGTCACCTTACAATTGAAGTTCCCAAGTTAAACTTTGTATTTTTGTTCAAACCTGCTTCTTTCTCTATGTTTTCTGTATAAATTTATCCACCCTCTTGTGCAAGATGGAACCTATGAAGTCATCTTTAGTTCTTCTTCCTCACCTACAAACAATAAATGTCCAAGAGAGGTGAGGGAGAACATCAATTGGTCACCTATACATGCCCAGACCAGTAGTCTAACCTAAAAGCTTTTGGAGTAAATGACTATGTTCCAACCCCCTTAGCCATATAAGCAAGGCCTCCAGGTCTTGGAGTCTTAGGTCAGTTTCATTTGACAGCAGCCACATTATACTAGACTGAGATTTGGAGGATAATGTGCAGTTATTTGGGTTGCCTACAAGATCTTATCAGCATATATTTTTACCATAGGAAAGGGAACTTTCTTATAAAAAACTGTTCTACTGATCCCTTGAAAACTGAATCAATAAGATTACCTGCAATAATCATACTTTATTATAAATCAAATAATCTTCCCCCAAACTAAAACCATGTCCTGTCACATGCTTCCTGGTACGTGCTTTAAAGTAGAGGAATTAAGAACTAGGAAAGATTATTTTTGGATTCAACTGTGCTTAGTCTTCAACAAAATAAAACATGGCATTCAGTTTTGCAGAATAAGCAATTAGGTTTAAGTTTTCTTTTTTAAGTAAGCTACTTGGCATTCTATGTTAGAATAGTTCAGAAGTTCACTTAAGTTGATATAAACACCCTGAGTTCTCATTCTCTTGTGGATTTAACTAAGCTTTGTTTTAAATGCAAAATGTTTTGAAGAGAATATTTTACAAGAAATATTATCAATAGGAGTATTCCTGAATTTTGAAGGAGAATTTTGAAGAAGTTTGCTAGTAGTCACTTTCCTGGTGGTTCTCTCTTGGTACAAATCCAAACTAAGTTCACATTGAGAAAAGAAGCACATTAAGAACTTTTGTTTCATCAAGCATGTGTAGTAAGATGGAAAGAGTTCAAAATTTGTAAGAGTCCTAGTTTTACCACTTTCGGCACAGAAATGAACATTTCTGGGCCTCATGTATCCCATCTATAAACTGTGGAACTACTTCTTACTTGAAGAGTTATTGTAAGGATTAAATGAGATAAATGTCTGAAAATGCCCATGATAGCATCTGGCCCATAGCAGGCACTAAATAATACCGCTCATCTCTCCTCTCTGGCATTTTTATTGAAATTTTTACCAGTACCTTGAGGTTGTTCTGTTTAATCATAACTCTCCTTAACTCACATATTTGGCACTCTATTCAAGGTGTAGAGAAATAAATCTTTTAAATCTAGCAAAATTCTACTAATTCAGAGTAATTTAGGCATAGTTTCTAGCTATTACTTTTTAGAATTTGGAATATTTTATGAGGATTGGAGCATAGCACTTTATAGGAGCCAGATTAACAAAATGTTACCTAGTACATTTGCTTTCATGATCTTGTGATGATAGTAATGTTTAGAGATAGGGAAAATAAGCTAAAGGGGAATTAAGGATATTTTATCTCTTTTTAGATTTTTTTTGAACCTGAAAAAAAAAATCTCAGCATTTTTACAGATTAAGGATTTTTTTCTAATTTATTTAAACTACAGTAGTTTCTCTGTATCCATGGGGAATATATTCCAAGATTCCCAGTGGCTGCCTAAAACCAGGGATAGTACTAAAACTATATATAATCAATTTTCCTGTACAAATATACCTTTCACCTAAAGGGAGCACTTTGTCACTTCTCTTTTGACATATCCAAAACACTACTTTTGAACTTTGGAGCCATTATTACATAAAGTGAGGGTTACTTGAACACAAGCACTGAGATAGGTAGATAATCAATCTGATAATGGAGAGTGCTAAGTGGCTAAATGGTGGGGAGCCTTGACAGGATGGATAAGCTGGACAAAGGGATGACTGGGTCCTGGTAGGACAGAGCAGGATGGTAAGAAATTCATCATGCTACTCAAAACAGCACACAATTTAAAATTTATCATTTTTTTAAAATTTCTGGAATTCTCCATTTAATATTTTCAGGTCACAGTTGACTGTAGACTTATCTAAGTAAAAACTCAGATAAGGAGAGGATTACTGTAAAAAAAAAATAACAGGGATTTCTGAATGTTTCTACTTACGTTAATACTTTTAGGAACAATTAGATCACTTACAGAATCGGCCTCTGGCTGGTCCAGTAGGAACTGGAACTAAGAAAGAAAAAAAGCTGGAATAGCTGATCAAAAGCTTGGACTTTTTAAGTAGACTTTCCGGTCAGTTTTGACTTATGTAAGGAAATAAAAATATCCCACAATATTCTAGCTTTAATTTATTTTTAATTTTTGTTTCTTCATTTTGTTTCAGAACTCTTGATGTTTCAGTGAGCTTTAACGGAGGAAAATCTGTCATCTCGAGCTCATTAGTAGTCACAGCCACAGAATGTGTAAGTACAAAGTTTGCATAAAGTTGCCTTTTAAAATAGTTCTATCCAGAAGTAACTTCCTGGTCCTCAGTGTTGAGCATACTATAGTCAAGAAGGTATCCTCTCTAATAAAGAGGGAATATGCTAATTGACTGCCACACCTTCAAAGATGGCGGTGCCCATAGCCACAAGATGGTGGCACCCAGTCCCTTGAGCCCCGCCAGGTACATGGCAAAGCCGGGCTTGCCTCTGGAGTCCCCCATCCCTCTCAGACCCTCAGGCAGCCCTGGGCTTAGGTAATCAGGGCAGGCAGAGGCTTGCACTACTGGCAGGGGCAGCAGCAGAGGTGTGATGTGAGCATTGCCTTCCCCTGATGGCTGGGTCCTCTCCTGTCCCCAAGGGCTCCCAGATCGTGAGAGGGGGCAGGCCAGGCTGAGGGACTTCCCCTCCAGTACATGAATTTTCATTCACTGGGCCTCTAGTATGTAATAAATGAGATCATTACGAGGAAAAATTTGTATAGAGTTTAAATTACTCCCTCCTCCCCAACCCCGTGGCTGCGTTTAAAGGGAATTTTCAGATAGTATACATTTTATTTTGATATTTATAAAATTCAAGTCATATTTAAAATAAAAATAAGCTATGAGAATGATTTCCAAATGAAGCATTTCTTCTTGAAATATTAAACACATGAAAAGAATGCTTTTTTTGTAATGAAGGTTGCATTGCAGCATCTAAGACATCCTGTTTTTGGAATTATTTGTGCATCTTAATAGAATGAGCTAATATTTTATCCATTTTACTGTTGGTGCTTTCTCATATGAGTAAGGAATTTGATTTTGATAGCTTGATAATACCTCAGTTTGCAGCTATATTTTAGTTGAGATGTTGATTTATATTACCCAAGATGCAGTGTTTTGAAATGTAAGCTCCATTGATAAAATAGTGTTTTCTTTGCAGTTAAATTTTTGGATTTATGGAAAATTTTGTATTAGATTGTTGTACATGGAAATAAAACACAAAAATGGACTGATCACATGACTATTATTTTTTCAAGTATATTTTCTCCCTAAAAACATGTAAATTAAAGCAAAAGGGAAAACAAGCATCCATATGGGCTCTCGGTTGCTATGAATGTCTCTGGATAGTTCTCTAAGTACCTGTATCTATTTTAAAATAGCTAGTTTTAGTCCCCCCCCCTCCCCTTTTTTTTTTTTTTTTTTTTTTTTTTTTTACCTATAATTCATGTTGTAATTTGTAGGCCTGGTGGATGTTGCAATTTGTAAGGCTTCTGGTCTGGTCCCTCCGGATGTGGTTGAGATTACAAACACTTGTGGTATAGCTCACTGTTAAGCTCACTGAAATGACATTCTTTCTCCATCCTTCTTCCTATTCTGCATCTCCAGCTGTCTTTTTTCACCTCTTTTCCACACAGGCAGGAAAAGATTTCTTTTCTGTATCCTGTAACATGATTGCAGTGTGCACGGATGCTGAGGCCAAATGACTCATCTGGAGTTTATACGTTAAGTTAGATGTCTTAAGGCAGTCTTTCTAGATCTTGCTAGTTCTCAGGAAAATGGAATGTGACTTTAAGTGGTTTAAGAGTGAGGTGATTTCAGGAAAAGGGATGTCGATTGTGTCATAGGTGGAGAGTGAAGGGACAAGCTGTGATATTAAATAAAGGATCAAAGTAATTTTCATGGAGAAGAGAGTTGAGAAAATACTTAAGGAAAGTGAGGGAGTGAGCCCTGAAAATCACTCAAGTGTTTCATGCAGAGGGAGCAGCTAGAATGAAGCCTGAGGGGACTGGGTCTGGCAAGCTGAAAAAAGCAAGGGGGCCAGTTTCCTGGAGTGGAGGCAGTTGTGGGGAGTGGGAGTCTTGAGATGAGTAGTAGGGAGTGGAGGGAAGGAGACAGATTATGCAGTTTTGAAAGTCAAGGTAAAGACTTGAGTTGTTCTTTGGAGTGAAACAGGGAGCCATTGAAAGCTGACTTACTATGGCAATGTTTTCAAAGGATCATTCCAGCTCTTATGTAAAATTATGCTTTGCAGGGAGGGTCCCAAGTGGAAACACGGAGACTGATTCTGTGGCTGTTTCAGTAATTCAATTCTAGGCAAAGGGAGTGTGGCTCCACTATGGAGATGGCAATGGAGATGGTGAGATGTTGTTGCATTGAATTTAAATTTATTTTGAAGGTGGTACCCATGGAATAGATGCCTGGAAAGATTAGATGTAGGTGAGAGAAAGACAGTAAGAATACTTTCACGCTTTTTCATCTGAGCAACTAGGGTGAGTTGTCTTCAGGTTGAGTAGTTTTTGGAAGAGGACAGTGGGTAATATTGTGAAAAATACACGGGCATTGTATTTAATTGATATCCAGTCTTTCTGGCATATTCAGATGTGATAATTAGGCGAGATGCACTTAGTGAGGTTACTCATTATAAGGTGATACTTTGAGTTTTTACAGGCACTCGAAAACCAAACAGAAGAAAACACCATTACTTTAGCAACTGATTAGTTCTTGTAGCAACCCCGCACATACAGAAGCTTAGCTCTGCATTCCAAGAACATCAGGGCTTAGTCCTGTGAAGGCACTTATGTCACTGAACTGTCATTTCCTGTTTATGCCTGGCCTTTCTTGGCAAGTCTTGAGATGTTGATGGCAGGGCTTGTGCCTTGCTTGTTGCCCCCTCCCTTGCATAGGACTCATTCTCCAAAATTATTTGTTCAATGAATGAATGAAAGGAGTTATATTTCTAGTTTAAATGTGGGCAATCTAAGGTTTAGATGGAAGAGATTTAAGATTAGAGCCTGAGGAGGGTAATTGGGCAGTCATTTCTCTTCTATCTCAGAAGATCTCTGAAATGTGTCTCTGTTTAAAAAAATACAGTTAAAAGTGTCTTCCCTCTCTCCTCCCCCCTATCCTCCTTGGAACCACTGCTCTTCTTCTGAATCACTTGGAATTACAATACTAAGAATGAGTTTTTTGAGCATGTATTAAACACAAGACACTGTGCTCAGCACTATATATGAGTTAATCCCTTCATGACTTCATGTGATACTCAAAATTCAAGAAGAGGCTTTTGGTTATTACTTTAATTTTACAGGTGAGAAAACCGAGGAATAGAGAGCCACCTTCAACTGTTAGTGCATATTTACATAAACATGTTAGAAGGTACTTTTTTCTGTTAGGTGGACCCAACCCTCAGCAGGGGTACATGGTTTGATGCACAGAACATGTGCTGATTTTAGCCCCCACTGTGCCGAGAGAGGGCAGGGTTGGAACCTAGAGGCTCTGGAGGTTAAATCACTTGGTCAGTTTCCCAGCTGAGTAAAGGCTAGAAATGAGACTTGAAACCAAGTCTGTCTTCCTCCCAGATTGAATACCTACACAACCTGCCATTGATTTTTATAAAACAGGGTGGTAGTGTGTGTGTGTGTGTGTGTGTGTGTGTGTGTGTGTGTGTAAAGTCAGGCAGTTAGCATTTTCAGGTTTGGGGGCTGTACTGTTTTTATCACTTCTACTCAACTCTGCCATGTTGTGCAAAAGCAGCTATAGACTTCTATAAACAAATGGGCATTGCTGTGTTCAATACAAATATGCACGTTGAAATTTGAATTTCATGAAACATTCTTCTTTTGATCTTTTCAGCTATCTAATAATGCAAAAAAACCTTCTAGTTTGTCGGAGATCTTATGAAATAGATGAGTTGATTTAACCTTTGGGTTACAGTTTGCTAATTCCTAATATGGAATATTCCAAAAGAATCAGTAAATGAAATTGTCACCTACTCCATGATTCTTAACCCCCAATTCTAACTTCATGGAAACAAAATTGTGGAGATCCATTTCACCCTTTCTGTGTCTGTTTTATTTTTAAAAAGGTTGCTGTGATTATTTTCTAAATAGATTAAAACATGCTATTTATGCAATTTTGGAATTTTTAACTGATTCTTCTTTCCCATAGTTATTTTGATGGTGTAGTAGTGACTCTGGTTTGTTTTTATATTTCTGTGATTCTCTTAGTTAGAATTTCAGTTATATTTGGCAAAGTTTTTGACTATACATTGTAACTTGCTTTTAATAAAATAAAGGAAATTAGATGCAGAGAAAGTTAAGAAATGTAACGTATCCAAAATGATTAGAGAATCTATTTCTTCTACCTTAAGATCAAATTCAACATTCTGATATAGTTCCAGTTAACCAGTAAAAAGAGTTTTAGCCTCATGGCTTTGACCAACATCTGGGTACTAAGTTGCTGACTGGACTCCTCAGTTAACTTGTATACCCTAATTTTTTTAGACATCTGAAAACGCTACTTGTTCAAAACTATAGTAGTAGTTAGAAAGAATTGTTCTAACAAATGGCCAATTGAAAGGTCATTGAACAAATGACCAATTCCTTCTGTAATAAAAGGAATTACTACTTTTTAGAAA
The DNA here is from genome assembly GCF_014108245.1 of Pipistrellus kuhlii. Classification (NCBI taxonomy): domain Eukaryota; kingdom Metazoa; phylum Chordata; class Mammalia; order Chiroptera; family Vespertilionidae; genus Pipistrellus; species Pipistrellus kuhlii. Next base: position 152,014,951 of record NW_023425404.1, read on the forward strand.
TGTGTGTTTCATATCTCTTCTTCAGCTTTTTCGGGTGCTAGCAGGTCCCTCAAACTCTGTGCTTTAGCCAAAGTTGTCTCTTTCTTGTTTTTGCAAAAATCCATTAATTCTTCCCTCCCTCCCTATCTGTTTTTTTTTTTTTTTAAATATATTTTATTGATTTTTTTACAGAGAGGAAGGGAGAGAGATAGAGAGCTAGAAACGTCGATGAGAGAGAAACATCGACCAGCTGCCTCTTGCACACCCCCTACCGGGGATGTGCCCGCAACCAATGTACATGCCCTTGGCCGGAATCGAACCCGGGACCTTTCAGTCCGCAGACCGATGCTCTATCCACTAAGCCAAACCGGTTTCGGCTGGTCTTTCTTATGATTCCTCAAGGAGGTCCTCTCAGAACCTTAGACCAGGTTAGCTCCCAGTTTGACATGTTTCTATCGTAGTTTCCTTATATACTACTCACATTTGTAATGATTTTTTTTCATGGTCTGTCTCTCCAACTAACCAGTGGGCTTCATGAAGACTTGTCTAACTTTGTAACTTTGTAACCCGTTTAACCATGTACCATTGAAACAGAAGCATGCCTAACCAGAAGTGAGAGGTGGTTAGGCTCTGTGTATAATACAAAGCTGTGTTATCATATCTAGTTCCATCTGACTCTAAGTCTTCAGATTGCAGCATGTTATCTGCTCATAGGACTGAAGTCTATGTGTTTGACCTCTCCTTAATTTGTTTATAAAGTCTATGAACAATGAAATGATTTCCCTTTCATGATTGAAGTCTTTTATGCACTGATAGTGGCTCTGGAAAATCAAAACAAAGGAACTGGGACCGTCTGAACTTGTATACAGTTAACTGAGCAAATGTCTGAGACCGGGCATCCAGAGCTGGGTTTCATACATAATTCTGTGCTTCCTCTGACCTATGTTCTATCATGCTTAGCTTAAATATGAAAAAAAAAAAAAAAGGACAGGTCTACAGATCTTTAGAAAGTGTGTATTTTGGTTTAATTTATTGTAGACAAGTCTTTGGAATCAGTTGAGATAATACTGGCATACTAAATGCAGATTGGAATCAGTTGAGATAATACTGGCATACTAAATGCAGATTGCATCTAGACATGCATAGTGTTTTGTCAATTGTTCCTAATAGGGACATTTATTTTTAGGGAAAATCAAGAATTTTAATTGCTTATCATGCCCAGCCCATCCACTTCAGATTCTGTCAGCATCGTTTTCCAAATGTCCTACTCGTAACACATTCATAGAAAGAAAAAAACTAACCACTAAACTTTTAGCAGGTCTATACCCTCTGGTTGCATATCCTTATTTCTGAACACAAGGTTTGAATTCTAAGAAAGGAAGCCAGATGTTCAGAGAATACTTTTGAAAGCTATATAGCACTTCTTTCATAGGGTGTCACATTTTTAAAAAAATATATATTTTATTAACTTTTTACAGAGAGGAAGAGAGAGGGATAGAGAGTTAGAAACATCGATGAGACAGAATTATCGATCAGCTGCCTCTTGCACAACCCCTACTGCGATGTGCCCACAACAAAGGTACATGCCCTTGACCAGAATCGATCCCGGGACCTTTGAGTCTGCATGCCAGTGCTCTATCCACTGAGCCAAACTGGTTTTGGCAGGTGTCACAGTTTTTATATATTTCTTTGACATTGTTTTTTCTGTTTGCTGGATTTTAGAGCTGAGCATAATCAAACCTGTAAAGAGTTGGATGATTTTTCATGAATGTTTAGAATTCTGTGTATAAAGATGTATTTTGAGTATTTTTCTAAGTAGCCTGATGTATATTTGAATTATTTTCTTTGGTTTAAAGAGAACTTAAATATTTGTCTGGAAAATTTCTATAATGTACATATCTCCCCTCTCCCCCTCCACACACACATATCTTTCTATGTGCAAGATGCTTATTTAGATATTTAGGATACATCAATGGCCAAATGTGGAGCTTACATTTTCATCCTCCCTTAACTCTATGTGAATAAGTTGCTAGATGTGTAGATGCCTTTTTATTTATTATGCTAAATTATTTTTTATGGTAGATATCATGTAACAACATTTTTAAGGGCCTTAAGAATGGTTTGATAGTAGATGGAAAAGCACTGTGAAGATAGGGTGTGACATTTTTCTAGTTACTTTTGTTTTCTGAAAGAGAAATCAAATGATCAGGGATTCTAAGTGATACTTTGATGGTGTCTGTGTTTTAGTTCATTTGTTACCTAATATCAGTTATATTATAGAAGGAGCTTCCATGGTTATTTCCTCTTCCATCCCAATGAAAAACTCAGAAAACAAATGACAGCTTTAAATGTTCTTGATTCTAAATGTGTACTTGATTCTAAATCTTTTTCTGAAAATTTCTAAAGTTAATTAATGGTTTATGGTACATGCTGACAGTTATTTTAAAAATTATTTCTTAATTGCAGTTTACATTGAACATTGTTTTGTATTAGTTTCAGTATACAGCATAATGATTAGACATTCATATTTTTTACAAAAACCATCCCCCTTGTGTTTCCAGTACCCACCTGGCCCATACATAGTTATTACAATGTTATTGACTCTGTTCCCTATGCTGTACTTTACATCCCTGTGACTGTTTTGTAGCTACCAATCTTTATTTCTTAACCTTTTCACCCAGCTCCCCAGAGAATTGTTTTAAAACTTATTTTGTAGTGGTTTTATTGAAACTGAAAGCCTGCTAATAATAAATATCTTTGAAAATTGATTTGTTTTGGAACGGTTTCCAAGCCACTATCTAGAATCTCATTTGCTTTGCTTTTCACTGTGATATTAACAGATGATCAGGAAATGACACATTTTAAGATTTTTCAGGTTAACTGAACCAAATATATTGCACTAGCACTTCCTTGGTAATACTTTTGAAAACTACCTTTTCTTCCCCCCCTACCCCCCCAGTTATTTTCAAATAACTGTTTGCATATAGATTATTATCTCTTTTTGTGCATAGGTCACTATGTAATATACTTCCAATTCCATTATAAAGTGTTCTAATTAAATGCTACTACCATTCTTGCCGAAACTGGTTTGGCTCAGTGGTAGAGCGTCGGTCTGCGGACTGAAAGGTCCCGAGTTCGATTCCGATCAAGGGCATGTACCTTGGTTGCGGGCACATCTCCAATAGGGGGTGTGCAAGAGGCAGCTGGTCGATGTTCCTCTCTCATTGACGTTTCTAGCTCTCTATCTCTCTCCCTTCCTCTCTGTAAAAAATCAATAAAATATATATTTTTTAAATGCTACTACCATTCTCGCTTAAACATCAGAAAGTCTCTATTTGGTTGATGCCAACATTTTCCAAAGTGGATTCTAGGTAAATTCCTGGATTTGTAAGATAGTGAAAACTATGAGAATAAACAAAGGTTTCTGTGTTGATATTAAATTTGAATTAAATTTTTTATTTTTTAATTATTTATTATTATTATTATTATTATTATTATTATTTATTTATTATTATTATTTTTTTTTACCACAAATCCATTCAGAGCTTTAAACATGTGAATGGGTAAGATAATTTTCTAAGAGAGATACAACAGTCTGGCTTTTCCACAGTTTCTTGCTTCAGGAACAACTGGGTTTCTTATTTGTTGGGTTAGTATAGGGGTGTCAAACTCAATCAGAGAAGGGGCCAAAATCTAAAATCCAGCCTAAATCGCGGGCCAAATGGTTTACTGAACAGTCATAAACTGTCATTGTGATGGAAACGCAGCGGAGTGCAGTGATGACAGCGCGGTGCGGGCCACATTGCAAGGCCTGGCGGGACGGATTTGGCCCGCGGGCCTTGTGTTTGACACATGTGGGTTAGTATAAAGGACTAATTTTAAGCAAGCTTTAATTTCTCTGGGCCTCTATTTTTCAGTTCTTTTAATACAATGATATTCTAAGACCCCTACTGGTAGGTTCTCTGCCCCGCCCCCAACCTCTCGGTCTATCAGCTGTTGGGAGGGATAAATGTGGTTCTCACCCTGACTTCTGAGCTCCTACTGAATTGTTTGGAATGCCAGACAATACATCTCTGAAAACCTGCCTTATCAAGTGCTTTGTAATGTCTTCATCCAGGCAGTATATGGATTTATTCTTCTTTTTCCCTGAGTTCTTTCGCAGAAAGGAAGGAAGGAAGGAAGGAAGGAAGGAAGGAAGGAAGGAAGGAAGGAAGGAAGGAAGGAAGGAAGGAAGGAAGGAAGGAAGGAAGAAAAAGGTTATTACATTATTACTGGGGATCCCAGTAATTAGGGTAGAGACACCTTGCCCCTTGGAATCTTTAGCTTTACACTAAAAATTCAGTCAACATTCTCTGTGTTTGTGGATTGTGCCATCATATTTCTTAGGAGGCCATTCCCTCAGTAAACAGCCGAGAATGGGCTATCCACTGGTAAGGGGTTGGACCTAGCCCTGCTTCCTAGAGTTCACAGTTACCTTTTCCAGCTTTCAGTTTCGCTGTGTAGGATGCACAGGTGGTTGCTAGAGGAAGGGGGTTAGAGGCAGAGCCCGGCGAAGGGGCTTTGGGCTGGAGGAACTCTACATGAGAAAGTAGAGAACACCGCTGTGGCTTTTGTGGGGAGAGCGTTCGAGCTGCCGTGAGAGATTGTCTGATACATGAATGCACGAGATTGCATTCTTGAGTTGGTGCATTCTTGAGTTTGGTGTTAGCATTTGCCAACAAGAACTGCTGTTGTTAACTTTTCACCTTGGTGATTTTTGATATTCATCTCTTCTATCATTAAATATATAAAGTAAATAGTATTCCATCCTCAAAATATCTGGGGAAATTCTGCATAAATTCTGCCTGGAGGTAATCATGCTGGTAACAATCCTTTCCCAGAGATGAAAGATAAGGATCATAGGGACCATTCCTGCATCGCAAATAGTGATTCTTTTCTACATTCCACAGTGTTTCCCAAAGTGTGGTATACGGGAAGAGTTTGGTGGAGGTACACGTTGCACCAGAGTTTGGTGGGGATATGCACTGCACTATGCTTAGCTGCGCCTAATTCTACGTTCTCATGAGTACGAGGGGTACTCAGCATTACGAAAATTATAGAAGGGGTACACATATGTCAAAAGTTTGGGAAACACTGCTTTATTAAGACATCATTTAAAACAATCTCTAGCACTTTGGAAGATTTTATATTTATGATGACTTGCCTTATAATAACATATATGAAATAGAATATAAAGCAATTTATATACCTTAAAGAATTTAAAGGAATAGAAATCTGGTTTGACATTATTATGCTCCCTGTGTTGGTTTCTGGTGTTTCCTAAAAAAATGTGTATTGGGTATAAACAATAATTATTCATTCCTGCTGAGAATATTTTTAATCTTCAGCCAAGGATATGTTTTTATTGATTTTTAGAGAGAGAGGAAGGGAGAGAAAGATATTGAGAAACATGGATGTAAGAAACATCAATTGATTGCCTCTCGTATGCCCCCTGTTTGGGGATCAAACTCGCAGCCTAGCTCTGTGCCCTGACCTGGAATCAAGCCTGCATCCTTTTTGGTGGGATGACTCTCCAACCACCTGAGCCACCTGGCCAGGGCAAGCTGTTGAGAATTTTGAGAATTTTTAAGAGTTTATTTGAGCCAAACTGACATTGATGGGAAACAAAATCTCAGATTGAGAAAATGCTTCAGAGAATGCCTGTTTCGCAGTGTATTTTATACATTAGAATCAAAGCCCTGCCAGGTAGCTTAGAGCATTGTTCTTATACACCAAGGTTTTGGGTTTGATCCCCAGTCAGGGCACATATAAGAATTAACCAATGAATGCATAAATAAGTGGAACAACAAATTCACATTTCTCTCCCTTCCTCTCTCTGAAAAAAAAAGGGGGGGGGGCATTCCCTAGAATTTTTCACACAAACAAACAAACAAACAAACAAAAATGCCACAACAAACAACAAAAACTTATCAAAAGAGGAGACCTAAGGACAGTTCCATGAAATCCATTGTTGGTAGATAAAGGGGCAGGAGAAAGCAAAACGGAAATCTCGGACAGGATAAAACAGAGACACACGATAGTTAATAATAATAATAACAACAGTAGACAGGCTCACTTAAGATAAAGATTGGCCTTTGTCAAGGGATGTACAGCCCTAGGACATGACTGCAGGCCTTTACCTGTTTTTACTTGGGATTTTTGTGTTCAGACCATCCTCTGTGATTACTCTCAGTCTCTGAGTTTGCAAGGCTCACCATGCAGGCTCCTCTGCTCTTGGTAGGCCCTCTTTCGTCCAAGGACTTGACCATTAGCTTTGCTGACCATCTTGTTTTTGTTTCCTTCTTCCTCCAGTCTAATGGGATTGCAGCCATCATTGCCATTTTGGTGTTACTGCTGCTCGTGGGCATCGGTCTGATGTGGTGGTTTTGGCCCCTTTGCTGCAAAGTGGTGAGTAAGAAGGATTTTTAGCTCCTCCTTATTTAACCAGTGAGATCTAAACAAGGCCTGGGATGTGAATCAGTGCTGCATTGTTCACCAACAGCAACGTTTCAATTAGCAAATTGAACTTCAGTCGTTTTTATCACTGTAATAAATTCTAGAAAACATGCCTGCCAATAAATATTTATTATAAAATTTCATCTAAAAATATTTCAAAATCGGGTGTGGAGGAAAAAGGGAAGAGGAAGGTAGAGGAGGTCATAGAGATAAAGGCTTTTGTACTAAGTACAAAAGAATTTCAAGTACATCAAATGGTATTTTCTACTGGATTTATTGGAAGAAGTTGATCATGTATCAAGTTTTTTTTTTTTTTCTTAATTTATCTTTATTGATTTTAGAGATGAAGAGAGAGAGAAAGAGAGGTAGAAATATCAAGGATGAGAGAAAATCACTGACTGGCTGCCTCCCACACAGCCCACTGGGGATCAAGCCTATAACCCAGGCATGTGCACTGACTGGCAATCGAACCGTGACCTCCTGGTTCATAGGTTGATGTTCAACCACTGAGCCATGCAGGCCAGGTTGTCAGGTGTTTTTTTAAGTGCATATTGAATCTCTCATTACCTTTTTGAAAGATCTACTGTTTCAGAACTTTCTCTGTTTGCTTCTCAGAAAAGCATTTTAGAAATAAGTCATGTGCAAATTTTAGGGGATCTGCTAGATAGTCACTTCTGAGGTTATGCCAGTTGGTTTTCGTGTGTATCGCATTTCATGATTAAAAACTCTGGAAGAATCTGGGTGTAAAACAGTTTTCTGCTGCTACTGTATTAAATTGCCTCACATTGCGTGGCTTAGCTTAAAGCGATGCTTATTTATTATTTAACCATGATGTAATCACAGACCCAGCATGGGCCTCGCTGGGCTAAAATGGATACATTCCTCCATTAGTGCTCCAGAGGAGAGTCTGTTCCCTCACCTTTTCCAGCTTCCAGAGGCCACCCACATTCATTGATTAGGGAACCCCCTCCCTTGTCTTCAAAGCCAGCAGCCATGCATCTCTTCTGTAGTCACGTCTCCCTCTCTCTACACCCAGCTGGGATGGTACCTCCAAAGTTAAGGAACCATGTGATTAGGTTGGACATTAGGATAATCTCCCATCTCAAGGTCTTTATCCTTAATCACATCTGCAAAGTTCTTTTTGCCTTCTAAGGCAATTCAGTCACAGTTCTAGGAGGTAGAGTGGACATCCTTGGGGGGCTGAAATGCTGCCTACCACAGGGTGGGGTGTTGAGTGATAAGTCTTGGCAGATGTTAAGCAATCCAATTTGGATTCTTCAGGCTTCATAGAAAAGATTATCCTGGCCGAAGCTGTGTGCAGGAGGCAGCTGGTCGATGTTTCTCTCTCATCGACATTTCTAGCTTTCTTTCTTTCTTTTTTTTTTATATATATATTTTTATTGATTTTGTACAGAGAGGAAGGGAGATACAGAGTTAGAAACATCGATGAGAGAGGATCATCTATCAGCTGCCTCTTGCACATCCCCTACTGGCGATATGCCTGCAACCAAGGTACATGCCCTTGACCGGAATCGAACCCGGGACCCTTCAGTCCCCAAGCCGACGCTCTATCCATTGAGCCAAACCGGTTTCGGCCATTTCTAGCTTTCTATCTCTTTTCCTCTCTGTAAAAAATCAATAAAAATATATATTTAAAAAAAAGATTATCCTGAAGAAGCACTTTTTCAAAGCATGCCTGAAACTTATTTTGATAGTATTCCTTTTATTAGGGGCCCATCATTTAGAACATAGTATTCCATAGATCACAGTATTGTTTTGGGTAATATTACTAGACTGCCTTTCCCTCTCATCTCTGCTGACTGATTTCATTTTCCTTGCAACATCCGCCAGTGCTTTTTGTATTAGTCCTGCATTCATTATTCATTGTACTTCAGTCTGCTTTCACGAGGCAACTTTACAGTCCTTTATCTCAGAGCAGTTGGCCCATGGAGGAGACACAGAATTAAACAACAGTAGAGACAACAAGCATCCTGTCTCTTTGCTGAACTAATCAGTTTCCTGCCATAGCGATTTATGCACAAACGGCTTCCTGTTTTAATCTTGATTTTCCTAGATACGACTATTGTAGGGTGGCTAGCCTTCTTGAGTCTCAAACTTAAAAAGCAAAAATGTGCCCTAAAGTGATTTGTACTCCTTGCTTTTTTTTAATTTTAAATTTTGCAATGCTGGATTTCCTTCCTTCATTACTCTGCAATTTCATCCATTATTGGCCAGAGGGCTCAACAGTGTTAAAGTATGTTTTTTTTAAAGACACTTACAAAAACTGAAGCACGCTTCTTTGGGAGCTTGCTGGATGTGCTCAAAAGAGGTCTCCACTATCATTTTGGTTGTGAAAATAGGTCTATTTTGACCCCGAGACTCTGCAGATTGCAAATCCCATGATGTATTTCCTTCTGCCAGGCTTAGGGCACCTTTAAGGTATGTTTTCAGGATGTGAGGGCTTCCAACCATGAAAGCTTGCTACTATCTGGAGCTTACTTAACAGAGACAACCAGTTTTATTTTACGTTTAGAAATATAGATTTCTAGAGCAGCTAGCCCTGTGTATGAACTGATACTTCGATCTAGGTATACATGAGTCACAGCTAATATTTCCCAAAGCAAGGTTTAAAAGCAGAGAGAAGGTAAAGGCAAAATTCTGTATTCAGCTCTTAGCAATCTAATATGTGCCAGTATTGTGCTGGGAACTGGGGGATGGGTGTGTCTGTACAAAAATGATTATAATATGATATGGAAACATATTTTAATATGAAAACACAGACTGTGCATAAAATGTCAATGGAGGGTCTAAAGTGCCTCAGGAGCAACAGGTGTAAACAGTAAGAAGACAAAGGAAGAGGGATTTGCTAGAGTTAAAGGACTATTTTATTTTATTTAAAAAAATATATTTTATTGATTTTTTACAGAGAGGAAGAGAGAGGGATAGAGAGCTAGAAATGTCGATGAGAGAGAAACATCGACCAGTTGCCTTCTGCACAGCCCCCACCAGGGATGTGCCTGCAACCAATGTACATGCTTTTGCCCGGAATCGAATCCAGGACCTTTCAGTCTGCAGACCGACGCTCTACCACTGAGCTAAACTGGCTTCGGCTAGAGTTAAAGGACTATTTTAGAGGAACCTGACTATGCTGCTGATTCCAAACTGAATTTTGAATAATGAATACATTGTTGGCAGTTGATGGGGGCCATTTCCAATGAAGTGTGTGCAGAATTACTAGTTATTCTGGCATGCTTTGGGAAGGCCTAGGCTGAGGCGTAGGGTGCCAGTGGCTGGGAGGGGTGACGGATGGTTTGGGATGTAGGCATGAACCTCATTAGGGAGGGTCTCCTCTGTCTTTTAGGAAGTTTGAACTCAGCCTGGGCTTGAGAAGAAGCCACTGGAGAGGTTTGATCAGTATAATCCCGTGAAAGCAGCTTTGCTTGCTGCTTGGCTAGAGGTCTGGTCCTCAGGGGGTTAAGTCTGCATCCACATAGTTCCATCAACAATTGAAATGGAAAGCCAGTGACAGGTAGTGCATCTTAGAAATGGTTGGAGCAAAGTATCTCTGACAAAGTGTGGAGAGTTGGAGAATAAAAGAGGCTAAGCTAGCTAGAGAAAAAAGGAGAGGTCATGGAAAAACAAGGGGCAGAGGAGACCAACCTTGTGGAAAAAAATGTGGAGTGTATCAGATGGTATAGTGCAGTGTTTTTCAACCTTTTTTGGGCAAAGGCACACTTGTTTCATGAAAAAAATCACGAGGCACACCACCATTAGAAAATGTTAAAAAATTTAACTCTGTGCCTATATTGACTATATATAAAGTAATTCTCTTGAATAGGAATCAAATAAACACAAAGAAAGTATTTTATAATTACTTTATTATGAAATATTAAGTAAACAAAATAGTGAAAAATTATAAAATTCTTGTCTTGTCTGCACCTACGGCACACCAGGCAACATCTCGCGGCACGGAACAGCGGTTGAAAAACGCTGGTATAGTGTAACTATGGGAACTTTATTTCCCTTTTTCCTTTTATAGAATATATCATATATGTGCAATGCTGGAATTAGAATGTGGTTATTTAAATAATTCTTAACATTAACTTATCAGGGATTAGTTTGAGTTTGATTATCTATTGTTAGCAGTGATATTACTTTTAAAAAAATATATATTTTATTGATTTTTTATAGAGAGGAAGGGAGAGAGATAGAGAGCTAGAAACGTCTATGAGAGAGAAATATCGACCAGTTGCCTCTTGCACACCCCCTACCGGGGATGTGCCTGCAACCAAGGTACATGCCCTTGATCGGAATCGAACCTGGGACCTTTCAGTCCGCAGACCGAAGCTCTACCACTGAGCCAAACCGGTTTCGGCTGATATTACTTTTTTAATGGGAAAAGAAATGCATTTCTCTCAGCGTGGTGTTGTACAGCTTTCTTTTTGGTTGAGTGTGTTTTAAGTATCAGTGGGAGAGATTTAAAGGTATGTCTCTTCTCTGGGCATGTTTAGATCATGTCTGTGATTCACCTCTTAGGAAGTCACATGTTCAGAAACTCTTATCAGGATAGAGAGCCTGGGGGAAAAGCCCTGAACAGAGGCCTCACTATTTGCCACACATTTCTTCACTCAATGATTTTATATTTTATGGAAATGTCTTATGAAATGATTTGATCATTCATTGTTTAAAAATTACAGTTTTATGTAGAATAGTAGTTCAAACATGACAGCGTTACTTATATCTTAACGATTCTCAGTTTGTTTGTTTTTTCATGCCTGAGGGCTCCTTGAACAGAGGCTGTCAGATTTCCATCTTGGCCGTTCTCCCTGAGAGGAAGGTGGGCTGAGACAACTAGGGGACCAGTGCAGTTTGGAAAGCCCTGAGTGGGAGGCTGGCTAATGATCTCTGAAGTTATCCGGGTCTTAATCCCTGTACACTGAATGTTAAGGACTTTGTAGATGGGATTAAATTAAGGATCTTGAGATTGGGAGATTTTTCCAGAGTGATTTAGGTGGGTTCCTAGATCAACCATTGTAGTTACGTAGGTAATTGTTTTTACACATTTGATAATTATATTTTAATATAATTTGGTTTCTTTAAATTTTGTATATTTTAATTTAGTTTAATTATTCTGAGAAGAGGTCCCATAGGTTCACCAGATTGCCTCTGAGGGGTTTAGGATGAAAAAGGTTAAAAAAACAAAACATAAAATAGAATCTGGACACCCAAGATGCTTTTAATATGAGACTATTTTAAAATTTTAAATCTTTCAGTTTATTTTAATGAGTATTTTCAAGACTAAAAGAGAAATGATATCATCTAAAATGTTGCAGAATAGTGTCTTTTCTGTGCCTGGGCTTTCCATGACAAATAGAAATTTGAATCAATGATATTTGGAGGACTTTATCTAGTAATAATCGTAACAAAAGAGCCCTCATGCAAAGCTGACATTTTTGGGCACTCCCAATAGTCAATTATGGAGTGTGTTGAGTTTGCAAACTATTCCATAAGGGGAAAAGTTCTCATTTTTTGTATGAAGTTATTTCTCACCATCTGTTGAGAGTCGGTATCCTGCTCATTGAGTATCCTCACATCCTCCTCTACAACTGCTTTTCTTTAACAAAAACATCAACAGGATCCTTTTTCCCCCCTTAAAATAATAATAAAAAAAATGGGACAGGAAAGATGAAAAATAAACTTATGTATTGAGTCATGAGTAAGATCATAGAAAATGTGGATGTTTTCATCATTGTTTAGCTTAGAAGGCATGTTGGGTTCACGGCAGATGTGCTGTACGATCAGGATAGCAGAGGTGACAGTCCTATAGTTGCATCGTTTGGAATAACCAGACACCACACAGAATTACAGATGTAAGGCTAATGAGGTGGCAAACAAAGGCTTTCTGGAGTGTTGTCAATTAGAGTGTGGTATACAGCTGCAAATATCTGAGTATACTGGAAATGATCAGTGCTCACTCTGCTCCAGTGTCCTTGGCCAGCGTTCTTCAGCCGCAAGGGAATACTCATTTCCCTTAGCGCATTTAAGACATCACATAAATCTTAATTTAAAGAACCATTTTAAAAGTTATCTTTTTAAAGCCCAACTTGTTTATAAGTAAGTTGAGCTTTCGTGACGAGGATATATCTGACTGGAGCCCTAAGGAATCGTTTTCTTAGCCAGCAACAGCTGTGCTGTTTTTTCTAAACAGTAATAATGCTTCCACATTCACTTGTTTTTTATTATTGAGGAGGGCTCTTGGTGCCTTTATTGAGTTACTTTGAGAGCAGCTTGATACTTTTTTTTTGGAATGCACAATAAAGTAGAAGTAATCTAAATTTTAATATGCCTTCCTTGCACCATTGATTAACATGATTTATGTTTGGTTGCCTCCTTGAAATAGATTGTGATGTTAGTACTCATTGCTTCCATGGTGATGTTTTTCAACAGAGCATCATTTACAAAGCAGGATATCAAACTCTTCTTGGTTCTAGTTTGTCTTGACAGCAGTACCTTTACTTAACTCCTGGTAGAATAAACTCTCACACTGCTCTTTCCAGTCCTCATTTGGCAGTTTTAAATGACTATTCATTGACCAGACTTCCTACCAGTTATTTGTTAATAGTAAGAATCCTTTTCTTATTAAAGATATTTATTGATTTTGAGAGAGAGAGAGAGAGTAACATCACTGTGAGACAAACATTGATTGGCTTGTCTCCTACGCTCCCCCTACTGGGGATTGAGCCAGAAACCCAGGCACATGCCCTGACTGGGAATTGAACCAACAATCTTTCCATTGCACGCGATGATGCCCAACCAACTGAGCCAGACCAATCAATCTTTGACCATTGATGATTCTGTCAAAGAGGAAAGGAAAGAAAAGGAAAGGCAGGATGAGTTAACCCAGATTGTATTTTGGTCTGGATGTTGAAAGCATCTAATTTTGTGAGATTCAGAAAAGGACTTCCCTAAGCAGCAATGTAAGAGACTTTGTGCTTTTGCACTTCAGAGGAGAGGAACTACACTTGCTCTTTGATCTTATTAAAAAGAGAAGGGAGAATGAAATGAAGACCCACCTATATTTTTAAACAAATTTTTGTAGCCAGTAAGAATGATTTCTCTATTGTCTGTGGACTCATAGACATTTAGATGACATTGCTGATAAACTGGGCATTTGTTTTTATCATTGTCAAGAATCAGTTCTGAAATAGTTCTTGATCTACAGTTGTTGTACAGTATCTTTTTTAATTCAGTGCAGTTCACTGTTGACAGTTCTTTTCACTCTTTTCTGAATATCAGAACATATGATTGCATCAAGCTGGCTGCAGGCTCCCGTGCTGACATTTTCTAGCGCAAAGAATGCCCACATCACTGGAGCATTTGAAAAGTGTTAATGAGCAGATCAAAAGGACTGTTGCCTGAAGCAGCTAACTTTTTTTTTTCCTCCCTAAGAAATAGGCTCTCCTCCAAACTGAAATCTTCATTCTAGCAGCTGAGTAGATGAGATGTAATCCTCCCCGATGATGATAGTAACAAATAAAAAAAAATTGGAGAAGAATCAAACTCTGCATATGGTTCATAAAGTGGTGAAAGTGTTTTCCAGAATCTTCAATACTGAGCTAAAGGATGCTAAGTGGGAAAAAATCCTGGCAACTAGGCAATATTATGCCTTTTAAAATCTGCAAATTCTCATAAAATATGGTGCATATGAATACATCTTTTTCTGAAATGCATGTGTTCTTGCACTATTTAATACAAGAATGGGATTCTCATGACTGTTATTTTTAATGTATTTGGACTAACAGTAAGGTTTCCTGTTCTCCTGCACTAGTTTGACTGAAATGTAGGGATATCAGTTGGACACAATTTTTGCCATTTTTGGCTTTTGGGCCGAATGGCTTCAAATCATCTCTCCCCTTCTCCCCCCTTTGTTACTTATGAGGCCACATGGTAGAGTGAAGAGAAGGAGCATTTTGAAACATCAGACACATAAGGAACATTTTGTTTTCGGTTCCATCATGTCTAGGTTAGGGATGTAAAGTATGTGAATTATCAAATTATATTTCAATAAAATGGGGATGATAAACTTTTTCCACATAGTTACCATAAAAATTAAATTATTTCTATCAATCTGCCTACTTTTTAAATCCATTCATCTATCCGTCTATCTGTCCATTCTTCTATGCATCTTAGCCAGTAACAATTACGCAACAAATCTTAAGCCTTTTCTTCTATACTCTTTTCCTTGCAGTCCAAACTTATTTTGAAAGGATGTCATATGGCAGAAGAAGTTGAACTCAGAGTTTGAAGGTATTTGGGCCTGAGTTCTGGATTTGAATCCTAATACCAGTGTTTTCTTTTTACACATCCTTGAGCAAGTTATTGAAGTTGGAGTCTCTGTATATTTAAATGGAGAGAAGCACAGTAACTGTATAGGGTTATATGACAGAACCAATAAATGGTGGGAGTAATATTAATACACAAATGAGCCATAGCACTGACTCAGTTTCTGAACGTAATGCTATTTTTTGTGGTGATAGTTGTGTCTCTTAATTTACCAGGTCAAAAGTTGACTTAGGCAGAGTTTTAAGGCTGTTGTTCCTATGTTAACAATGTAGAAAATGTATCTGCCAGGATTTCAGAATCAATTTAAATTTATAATAAGTCATGCATTTAGTCATTTGTAAGATTAATTACATGCTATTGGAAAAACAAACCCTAATGTTCTTTTCTATAATAAGGTGAATACAAATGCTTTAGACATATGGCCTACTTAATTATGGAAAAGCATAGAAACAAAAGTCCTGGTAGAAACATTATGATTTGTAGTTTTTTTGTTTGTTTGTTTTAACATTCTGGAATTTTCATCTTGCAAAGGGCTACAATTAATAGAATTAATTTTCTAGATGAAGAAACTTAGGATAGTCTTACATCTTCCCACCTACTACTGAGTTCCTTAGTTCTCTGAATTTATTGGTTAAGAGAAATGTGATGCTCTATTTTTTTTGGAACAAGCAATATTTTAGTTTCATGGAAATCATCTCTGTTTATTATTTATTTATTTTTCCTTCCTATTTTTCTCATAAATTTAGAGGTTGGCTATGAGCCTTTTAGAATGTTCTTAGCTATTTCCTCAGTTTAATTTTCAATCATATTTTTATTACCTGCTGCTTGCAGAACACTTTATTAGACATTAGAGATATTTATAAAGAAGGGGAAATGATTATTGCTCTGCAGAAATCTACAGTCTTAAAGAGTAATTGAAAAAATCAAAAATAAACATATAAACACAAGTTAATTAAGCATAATAGTTCAACTGAACAGCAAACTATAGTTTTAGAAGTTTTAAAGCTTCCAGTTAAAGCAATAGTAGGTTGGTGGACTAGTCTATGAATGCTGAATAAGATTTAACATGGAAATGGCCATTTTATTTGGGGGAAGCAAAGAGATCTTTGGTCTGCTTGGAGTAGAGGGACTGTAAAGGGATATTTGTAAATCGGGGATTAGGATGGAACCACACTGCGCTGAGGCATTTGAACAAGGAGAATAGAAGTCTGGGCTTATGTAAATGTATTGAGAAAGAGCTTTGGTTTTCCAGATTGTGGCTTATGACACTAAATAAAGGGTCTCCAATAAGGTGAGAGAATGCAAAACACCTCTTACTATCCTTTTATGAGTTTGTCAGCAGTGATCATATAAGGATTGGATTTTTGTTTGTCTATATCAATACTATGCAGGATAATGAGTATGATATTAAAAATGGCAGAATCATGGAGAGGGATGTCCAGTAATTCTTGGAAAGTCTATAGAACAAGGTTGTGGATACCATTTATCTCCTCAGAATTTTATATCCCTGTGCAAGATATACAGGTAATAAGCAGAATAAATTTTAAATCCTCACAAGGAAATCAAAATGAGTTTAGCTATATTATAACTCAGACTTAGTGGAATGAAGGATGTACCTTGGTCCTTTTCTAGTGAGAGAAGTTGAAATAACACTTCATGGTAATTTGCAAAATTAAGCGTGGAAGCATTAGTTGTAAGGGTGTTCCAATAAATTTCAGTAATTCATTGATTTTAATTGTGGTCATTGTAACCATTGACTCATTTTGACCAGAGAAATGATCAATTAAGTTTCTGTTAGAAAAATATTTACCTGACTACATATGTTAGAATGAGGGATGGATTAGAGATAAATAAAAAAGCTAGATGTCTAATTTAATTAAGAAGAGAATGTAGACAATGATGATAACAAAAGCAATGGTAATTAAAGACTTATCCAATGTCATCAATATGTTATCAGTTAAAATGTATAAAATGGGAGTGAGGACTGATGGGGTGCTTCTCTTTCCTCTGAGCACAATTTATTTACTGATAATGGGTATGCCACACTTAAAGTGCTATTAGCAGTTCTGGAAACCACACTTAGTCATATTGATCAAATGAATATATACTAATGAAACTGACCAAGATGAGCACATAACTCAAAGCTATTGCATGAGAAATGGCTGTGATATTTAGCTTCAAGAGATAATAAGTTCAATAGATACTTGGTTATCATCCTAGTATTTAAAATTAGGAACTGCTCTCTTCTGGAAGAAAAATTAGTTGTGTGCCTGTATATTTCCACATCCTAGGATCAGGACTAAAGAGTGACATCTACAGAGAGGGAGGCTTTGGCTCCTTTGGGGGAAAACACCTTCAGATGATTTGAGTTTCTTGCCAATGGAATGAATTGTTTTGTGAGGTAGTGAGTTTCTCTTTATTGCTGGAATTCAAACATAGTTGGGCTACAACTTGGTGGGAATTTTTCACAATAGTGAAGTTTTGGTTGACTGTGAAAAATGTTGTACTAGATATTTGTCAGGTCCAGAAAGTATTGAGTTTATAATTTTAGATAGTGACAGTGGGAACACAATGCAAAGAATCTGCCCTTCTTCCTGGTTCTCTCCTCCCCTCCCTTTTCCTTCCTTCCTCTCTCCTCCCTATTCTCCCTTTCCCTCCTTTCCCCTTTCCTACTTCCTTTCCCTCTCTTTGTCCCTTCCTCCCTCCTCTTTACTACCTTTCCCACCTTTCTCCTTTCCTGTCTTTCTAACCCCCTCTTTCTTTTTTCTCTCTTACAAAATAAAAACTTAACTAAGTACTGGGAATACAGTGAGGAATAAAGAAGACCAAAAAAAACACCCTTATGGAAGTTTCAGTTTTTTGGAGCAAAGCGATGTTATCACTCTGATAAATGCTAGGGAAGAACAAATAGGCAGCTGTAAATATGAAGGGGAATCTGTCTGCTTTGGGAAAATTGAGGGAATTTGCAAGGGGGGTGGATTTTTCAAAGAATCTATTGGACATTGTAAATGATTTAGTGACATCATCTAGAAGAGAAGAAGACATTATAGAGTATGTGAAAAATTTGGAGCTGCAACTAGAAAGAATGATTTATTTGAAAGAAACAGAAAATAGGAAGAAGAGTTGGCTTTTAAATGAAAATGTTTAGGTTGCTTTTGACTCGTGAGTGTGAAATGTTGATGGATCTGGTTTTCATTGGTTGCTTTTGGACATGTAGGTTGATAATGCTATGAAGTGCTTCTTTTATAAAGGAAAATCACCTATAGCTTAATAACCTTAACTTTTCTATTTTACCACAGAATTCTTTTAAATTTTAATCCTCTACTGGCATTTATTTCAGATCTAACTGTAAAATCTCACAGACTTTTATCTTTCAAAATTACCAAAAAGAACTGGAATTTAATTTTATTGATAAAATAAAAATGAATTAAATAAAAGTGTTCAATAGAAGCATTAAAATATAATAATAATATATTTATTTCTTGTAGCATTAAAATATAATAATAACAAGTTAGTTTGAGATTCAATTATACTTGTGGGATTGTAATTACAGTGTATTTTTTCCTGAGGTTTACATCTAAACTAAAATTTGAATGATGAGAGTATTATACATAAAAATGGAGTCAGTTCTCTCACATTATCAATAACATTAATTTAAAAAATATATTTTTATCGATTTTAGAGAGGAAGGGGAGAGAAAGAGAGAGACAGAAATAGAGAGAGGTTAGTAATGAGAGAGAATCAATGACTGGTTGCCTTCTGCATGCCCTCCATTGTGGATTGAGCCTGCAACCTGGGCACGTGCCTTGTCTGGGAATCGAACCGTGACCTCCTGATTCATAGTTTGACGCTCAACCACTGAACAATAACATTAATTTTTTAAAAAAACCTTTCATTAAGGAAAGATTCATATTACACAAAGAAAGATTAAAATAATGAATCACCCTTTTCTCCTTCATTCAGTTTCAATTTCTAACTAACCCTAAACCCAGATTATTTTGGTGAAAGTATCAGAAGCATATTATTTAACTTGGAAAAATTGTGATATATATCTTAAAAGGGCAAGCAGTCTTTGAAAAACATATCCAAGGTAATAGTAATATACCTAAATAATAATGATTCCTTGATGATTTTATTTTCAAACTTATTATTTTAAACTTTTGAAAATTTAATAACATAATTGAAACATTTGACATTAGATGAAATGAACAATTATATTTTCAAATTTTTGTTTGTTTTTAGTTAGTATAGAGACTTGGATATGTACCTGACTGATCAGAAGAAGCCACTGGCACTTGGTCAGTAATTTTCTAGCATGGTCGTACAAAATCCAGATATTCCAATCAGAAAAGGTCATTTAAATTAGATGAAGGGGTCTATTTATGTCACTTAAAAATTTAACTATATAAAATTTCATGAAATAATATATCAAGTAATTATTCACAGAAGGAGAAATGTTGGCTAAAATGTTGGTTTGTTTCTAAGTTAAAGGCTGGGAAAAGAATATGTTAATTTCCCTGTCATCTCACCCAGAGCAAGCGAAGTTTTGTATTGCCAGCCAATGAAAAAGTCAAGGAGTCATAGCAGGGAGATTTTTCAAGTCAGTCCCTACTCTGTTTGAAGGAACAGACATACTGTTATCTAGTGGGGGGAAAAAAGTTTGCATTTTGACATTAGAAAAACCACTAGTGAAGCTTTGTGCAAAGTATTGGACAATTTGTGTTCTTGTTATTCATGTGACATATGAAGCTAATAACATATTTATACCATAAAGATAGAATGAATGAATGTATGTAGAGTAGTTTTGTGAATTTTAGGTGCTTGTTATCTAGTTTGCCTAACAAATGACTCCACAACCTTGTGTCTTCAGACAATAATTTAGTGTCTTCACGGTTCTGTGGAGACTGGCTCAACCAGGAGGTTCTCACTTGCTGTTCTCTCATGTGATTGTGGTCAGGTGGCAGCTGGGCTGGAGGCATTAGAAAGTTAAAGAGGCTCAATATCCAAGAGAAGTTCTTCCCTCACATTCTGACACCTCAGCTGGGAAGGCTGGCACAGCTGGGGGCTGGCCATGTGCCTGTCTCTCACCACCTAACCATGCCATAACCTTATCCTGGGCATCCTCACAGCTTGATGGTTTCAGGGCAGACATAACGTGACAGCAGGCTTCCCCTAGAATGAGTGTTCCAAGGATGTCAGGGGAAGTGAAACCCTTCTTTGACCTAGCCTCAGAAGTCACATGGTATCACTTGTACCTCATGCTAGTCAAAAGCTACAATAGTTATAGGAAAGTCCAGATTCACAGGGAGAAGCTTACATGCTGGATAGGGGTGTGGAGTGGGGCAGGAAGGAGGGGATGGGGTATTAAGGATCACTGGGGATGTCATTGGTGCTAACACAGTATTTTACTAATCTAATTATTTTATACATCCTTATTGTTTCCTCTCCCATCACACAAACATTTTTACATTTAGTTTTTTGTTTTTGTTTTTGGACAGGTTATCAAGGATCCTCCTCCACCACCACCCCCTGCACCAGTAGAGGTAAATGAGTGCTTAATAAGGGATGTCAGTGTTTTTTAGATATTATCACCAAATTTGACCAATTACATTATTATCAGATAACTATGACACTTCTGAATTGACTTTTGAATTCATGAAAATCAATAGTTATTGTTTGTCCTCTTATGATTTCTTACATGTGCTAGACGAGATGTAATTTACTTCTTATAGCAATATATAAATAGTTCTGACGTCACTTATCTTGTCTTAAAAAAGTTCGAAACTGCAAACTGGCAGTTCCAGTTTTACTTTCTTCAAAATGAGTAATGCAGTAGTCTCCCTTATTGGTGGTTTCTCTTCCTGTAGCTTCAGTTACCAGTGGTCAACTGTGGTCTTCTGAGGTCTGAAAATATTAATTGGAAAATTCCAGAAATAAGCAATTAAAAATTTTCGTTTACATGCCATTCTGAACAGGGTGATGAAGTCCACACCACTCCATTCTGTCCTGCCGGATGCCTTTGTCCAGTGTATCCTTGCTGTATACCCACCTGGTAGTCACGCAGTAGCTGTCTCAGTTACCGAACTGCTGTCTCAGCGTTGCAGCTTGTGTTCACACAGCCCTTATTTTATTTAGTAATGGCCCCAAAGTGCAAGTCTAGTGATGCTGGCAGTTTGGAAATGTCAAAGAGAAGCTGCAAAGCGCTTCCTTTGTGTGAAAACGAGAAAATTCTTAATAAGAAAAGAAAAAAAAAAATACTGAGGTTACTAAAATCAACAGTAAGAAAACCATGAATTTTTCTAATCTATAAATTAAACTATATCATAGGCATGTATGTATAGAAAAAAACATCATGTATACTAGGTTTGATAATATCTATAATTTCAGGCATCCAATGGGGTTTTTTGGAGGGGATCAAAGCTAAAAGCGGGCTGTTGCACTTTAACTGTTTGTCAGCCAAAATTGTGTTAGCAACGTGAAATACAGAATGTACTGTCCTGTGCATCTTTAAAGCTTCTCAGCTACTTATCTTTTTAGTACGAACTTCACAGAACTCAAACATACACATACTTGGATGCTTTATGTGACTATGGAAATGCTCTCCCAAATTTTAATGCTTTATCTTTTTAAATATCAAGTGATGAATAGAAAAAAGCACACACAAACTATGCTCTTATCAGCTTCTGGTAACTAAGTGAATAAGGGGGATTCCTAAAGTTGTGGAAAGGAAGGAGTCCTCCTACGCTCTGGAATTCCAGGGGAAAATTATGCCGTAAGCATCCATACCTCTCCATGTCTCATATAGTATAACTTGTACTGTGTTTCTTACACGGGAATTGCATTATTCAGAAAAATGGTTCAGTGTGACCCAGTCCTGACTAAGCAATATTTTAAGAATGTAATTGAACAAATTTTTAAAAATTGTATCTAAGCAGGAGGAAGAGGATCCTCTGCCAAACAAGAAATGGCCAACGGTGGATGCTTCCTATTATGGCGGCCGAGGGGTTGGAGGAATTAAAAGAATGGAGGTTGGTATCTTTAAAGAAATAGAAGCCACTGATTTAGAATATAAATTTCTAGAACTATGAGGCCATGGAAACTGTACTTTTTATAATTCAGTATCACAATACATCCATTTTTTTACTTAACACTGGGTCTTTTGCAGATATTCTTTATCTGTGGAAGCATCTTAGCCATTTCAAAACTCTCCAAGAAGAACTAACTTCATGAGTCAAAGAACTGCATTGATACCATGTCTGAATTCTAAAGGGTGAAACAAAGTTAGGGTTTTTCTCTCTATTTTGGAAAAAATGACTGCAGAGAACATCAATTTTAAAGAAGCCAGCCACTTAAAATTGCAACAATACTCATCTTTGAAAAGATCTAATAGCTATGTACTATTTGAGGAGAAAAATGTTAAAATATTCAATAGTATGGATATGACCTTATCACAAATGTAGAGGAAAAACATGTAAGGCTTTTTTTTTTTAATACAGCTTTTAGTTATCACTTATGAACAATCATAATTAATATTAAATATCTTTTATTAGAATACATTGAACTTTTTGACTGACTCAAATTGTGGACATGAGTTTCATGCACCAGGCCTCTAGTTAATTAATAATATGCAGTCATTGCCTGCACTGAGCCCTTAACTAGTTCAAATAGGCCAGCATCTCACCCCAACGAGAGCTGAAAGAATTTTTCATTGATATACTGCCGTTATTATTAAACTCAGATCTTCACTTTTTCTCCTTATTGGATATCCTTTAATTTTACTTCTTGATAAAGAATTTATTTTATGTTGTGCAGTCATGGCACGTGTCTTCTGTCATATTTGTTTTGTTCTCATCACTGCCAGCAGAAGTCAGTTAGCTAACTACCAACCTCAAAACTGTTGAAATTTTCTTTCTTATACACTTCAATAAATTTCAGATTCCCAATAAAAAGTTGCCTCTTTTTAGAAGAAATTTCAGTAGTTTTCAAAAAAAAGCCTAGGCCTACTTAATATGGTTGCCACTATTGAAATGGTTATTCAAGTCATCTGATCTTGATTGTCACTTTCTTGAGCACATTA
Organism: Pipistrellus kuhlii; assembly: GCF_014108245.1. Lineage (NCBI taxonomy): Eukaryota > Metazoa > Chordata > Mammalia > Chiroptera > Vespertilionidae > Pipistrellus > Pipistrellus kuhlii. Next base: position 152,037,845 of record NW_023425404.1, read on the forward strand.
CATGTTAAAATAATTCACATTATCCATAAAAGCTTGCCACTGTACTGCTGAAATATTTTCTGAGACAAGTACCTCATTGCCAATAAGCTATGGGAAAGTCAAGTGCTAAAATCTGTTAAGTTTGTTTTTAGGAGAGAAGAGTGCACCTGTGTTTGCCGGTGGGTAATTGGGAATATCAAGTATTATGAAGAGCTTAGCGGGGCTAGCTCTTGTTGCTTGATACAGAAGGAAGGTCATTTTCCTTCAGCCTAACTTTGCTATGCCAATCTAGCCTCAGGGGGGTGGGAAAGAGTGGATTAGATATTCCTGTGCATATAAAAAATACACTTATAAATAAGTGTTACATTTTGATAGCTATATATATGATATTACAACTTATTTTAGTTTAGGTAGCCTCATTTTAAAATGAATGTGTAAAAAAATGTTTGCGAAGAGAAAAAAAGTTTTGACATGATATACCACAAAATGTTAGAATAGTTTTCTCTGCATGGAGTGATTTTCAATTTGTGCTATATAATTCTCTATTATTTCCTAATTTATTTGATATTGAACTTAGAAGGGTGAGGTAAAAGTAGGTTTATAGTTCTGAGTATGTGAAATAGTTGATTATTGTGTTATTATTTTCTTTCTTTTAAAAAATATATTTTTAAAATTTTTTACAGAGAGGAAGGGAGAGGGATAGAGAGTTAGAAAAATCAATGAGAGAGAAACATTGATTAGGTGCCTCCTGCACACCCCCTACTGGGGATTGCCCCCAACCAAGGTACATGCCCTTGACCGGAATCGAACCTGGGACCCCTCATTCCGCAGGCCTACTCTCTATCCACTGAGCCAAACCGGTTAGGGCGTGTTATTATTTCCTATACAAACAACTATAAATCTACTTTGCCCAATTCTGTATTCAGAATAATAAATTTAATTTCATTTTGAAATCTACACTTATAAAATACCACATAACAACAAGATACAGATGTGTTAGTATGTAATATATTAGTATATTTTTGATGAGAAAGTAATGTTCTTGTTAAAACTCTAGGAATTATGCAAGATTTTTGCTAGTTCAATATTTCAGTGTCCCAAAGATTGAGATCTCTTTGTAAAGAAAAGCATAGGCATGAGCTGAACGGGTCCTAAGTTAAAGAGTATATTATTGTCTTATGATCAAGGAAGCCAAGGACTCACACACATTTTTTAATAACTTGTATTTTAAGTTTTAAGCATTATTCTCTAAATATGTGAAATTATATTTTCTATTCAGTTGAGAAAAATTTATGATAGGGCTCACCCACTTTTAATAATTGAGGTCCCTTTTAGCTTTCGACAAATTCTGACTACATTTTATGGTGTATTCCATCAATAAGATTGAAATGTGGATGAGGATGACAAAAAGTGAAAAATTAAATGTGCACATTACAAAGGGGAAATGAAATACCTAAAAATACATAATAAAAATTGAAGTGATCATTAAACTTTCTCAAATATGAACTTCCTTAAAGTTGAAGAGGGAAAAAAGAACACATAATCTGCTTTAAAATTTTGCCTATTCAAACCTGAAAAGCATATTCTTTTTAAAAAAATATGTTGAACTGGGGGAAGTAAAAGGAATTCTAGAAATTATGACCACATCTGAATTATGGAACAAATCTTCATAACTAGTGCTATTTTAAGCCAGTATAGGGATTTTACTTAGACCTATGATAATGGAAATTTGCAGAAAACTGGAATTGAGCTGATGTTAATAACAGCTGTTAGCATAGCTGATCCACAATATCTAATGACTTCAAATGTGTGTTTCTGCCAATTCAGTGTGAAACTGTTTTTGTTTCTTTTCTTGATTCTGAAATTGTTCCTTTATACTATAACCTCCTAGACATCTAAATATGCTCTGAAAATTATGGAATATTATCGTTTATCATGAAAGTCAAGCAGAGTTGGAAGAACTTAATTATCTAGCTTGTGCTTATTCCTCCCCCGCCTCCCCCTCCCCCCCAAAATTAAAAATTCATGTATATGAACTCTGCTAATTCTCCCTTTGGTGATCTAGTCTTGTAATTCTTTTATCCTTTGTGACCATCTCAATGTGGTCAAACTAAAATATTAAAATGTATACATATACTTGTGTACATATTTAACTGCTTTAAAGAGTTTTAGGAAAATTATAGAGTTAAACTTTGAGATGAAGTGAGAGAATTTGTTTTGTTGTTTGTCTGATGGTGGTGATGATTTAAACAGCTACTTCATGAACTAACACTAGTAGATTTATTTAAGGAATTTCCTTTAAAACTCAGAAACATATTTCATAAGTGTAGTGTCTTGATAGTTGAGTTCCTGGAAATGCCACATTGGGTCAGAACTCCAGTTTAACCAGCTCGGGGTTCTTTATCTGAGAATGGGTTTTCAGTGAAACTTGGAAGGAAAACACTATTTCCATGACCTTTGTGATACCAGCTGTGAAGGTTAGGCCGAGGAGCTGTGTATGCTAAAATCTGTCATTTCTAAATAGATCTAAAATGTATCTTCTTCGTTTCTATTCTGAATTATTTTCTGAGTTGTGATACTTATATGTTTACTTAACTGTGCATCTTTTTCCATTTTTTTGTTTTGTTTTTCCCCTTAGAATTGAGACTTTACAACTGCAAGGATATGTATCCTGCTTTTAAGGTTTTGTAGTTCAATTTAGCTGTTCTAGAGACTGTATAAGTCTTAGTTTATCCAGGTGACGGTGCTGTGATTTGAAAGAGAAGGTCATTTCTTTGGAAGGAGAACCAGCTATCTAGTTCTAAAGGTTTAATGGTATTTAAAGCAATTTTAACACCCTCATAAAGAACATTCCAGTACCACTGATCACACTGAGAGATATAGAAACATTTTTAATGAGTCAATAGGGCCCAATTGAAATGGAAAGCCTATTCTAAAACTGTATTAAAAATGGCTCAAAATATCTAAGTAAGCCTTACCAAAAAGCTGCGAATAGTTCTTTCTATAAAGAGGGATTATCTGTACTCCCACACACTAAGGCCATTAAAATGCTTTAAAATGGATTTAACAATTTTTTTTCTTTGTAGAAATCAATTAACTCTGCTGGGTTAGTGGGCCCTGGACAGGCCCTCCTATTTCTTTTTAGAGCTTCATTTATGCTATCTCTGTCATCTTTGATAATGTCCTTGGGCTGCATCTTGTTCCATGCCTACACATGAAGAAGTTGAGCTCAGATTTAGCTCTTACTTCTTGTTCCTTTTGAAACAGAGAAAACAGTTGGTTGACTCTGTGGTTTTTCAACATCCAGAATTGTCAGAGAACGAAATTTCCTGAAATTTGTGAAAATCCCTGATGTTTCTTAAATGTTCTTTCCATAACAGAAGCTTTTTTTCAGCTATGTTCTTCCTCAATGAAAAACTGTTATATCAAGTAACCATACCCAGATGAGAAAATGAGAACAGGAACTAAAGACTGAAAATTACTTTATAAAATCAAGCTTTATAAAAGTAAGAAAATTACATGTAATAATTTTACTTCTGAAGGCTAAATGTTTAAATCATACATTTTGCCTCAATCAAACTTTATGAAAAGTTTGGAAAAAACAGTGAACTCCTTTGTGTAAAATACATTAATAAGATTCAAACCTATTTGAAACGTATTAGCCTATTTCAGACTATCTGCATTAAAATCCCTGCCCTGCTACTTGCTAGCTGTGTGGCTTTGGGTATGTCACTTAACCTCTCTGGGTCTCAGTTTCCTCATCTGGAAGGCAAAATACAGTATCTCATTACATTTTCCTATGGACTAAATGCAGATCGGCACATAGTAAGCATTCAATAAATTCTAATTATCATTTTTATTATCTATTTCCCTCAGTTTCATCAGTATATATGGGTTTGTGTTTAGCAGGAAGAGTACCCTATCCAATTAAAGAATAGGATTACAGACTATCATGCTTTAGGAACTACCAATTAACTCCTTATTTGAGACAATGGAGAAATGGATGCTTCAAATTTTAATTAATTCCAGATTTATACAAAGGGTCTTTTATTTTTTCTGGAACCTTAATGTTAAGTACATAAGTAATGGTGATAAACCTATTAAATCTCAGAAGAGGAGAAATTTACAATTAGTTTGCCTACACATCTTCCTTTTCCTCTGAGGTGGTAAACGGAAGGACCATTGGTTAAATCGGAACTTATTTTTCCAAGACACTGTATGTCTAAGATAACTTCTCCCCCTTTGTTTGAAAGGTTCGCTGGGGTGATAAAGGATCTACTGAGGAAGGTGCAAGGCTCGAGAAAGCCAAAAATGCTGTGGTGACAATCCCTGAAGAACCAGAGGAACCCATCAGGCCTAGGCCACCTCGACCCAGACCCTCGTACCAGCCTCCTCAGACAAAGTGGTACACCCCGATTAAGGTACTGCCCAAGTTTTGCGCCATTTAACTGAAATTTCCCAGAGAAAGTGTAACGCTTTTTTTTTTAAATATATTTTTTATTGATTTTTTTTACAGAGAGGAAGGGAGAGAGAGCTAGAGAGCTAGAAACGTCAATCAGAGAGAAACATCGACCAGCTGCCTCTGGCACACCCCCTACCGGGGATGTGCCCGCAACCAATGTACATGCCCTTGACCGGAATCGAACCCGGGACCTTTCAGTCCGCAGACCAACGCTCTACCACTGAGCCAAACCGGTTTCAGCAAGTGTAACTCTTTTTGTCCTCCCTACCCAAGTCTCTGAAGGAGGACCCAGGTCCATCACATAGCAGGCATGCAGTCTGTATTTAACGACTAAAAATTTTCTCAGCAACAAGGACCTTCTCCTTATTACTTAACAGTTAACTTATTCTTTATTTTAATTTATGAAAAAAGCCAGAGTAGAGATCTTTATTTTAATTTGTGAAAAAAGCGAGAGTGAGTAGAGAATAGGGTGTACCGTCTTCATTTTAACTCACGTATTCTCCCAGTAGGGCTGAGTGTGCTCCTTAGGGATTAACGAGTCGTGTTCCCTTTAGGGCCGGCTGGACGCGCTCTGGGCTTTGCTGCGGCGGCAGTACGACCGGGTGTCCTTGATGCGACCTCAGGAAGGAGACGAGGTTTGTACGCGAGGATGTGTTGGGAAAGAGCTGGCTGCGTGGGTCTGTACAATGAAGGTGAACTCGTAATCAAAAAGGACTTAAAGCCCTCAGTACACTCGAGGAAGGAGTTATCATCTCCTATTATATACGGTGCCTAATCCATTCTCTGTTGTTGGAATACATCTTCAAGTTTGATAAGTCCCTTGTCAAGCAACACATTAAGAAATGACGGCCTATTGTACACTGGCTTTAAGGAGCCCACTCTTTGCTTCGGCCTTTGACTTGGATGACATCATGTTCTGAGGTGTCACCCAAGTGGGGGGGCAGATTCCGGGTTAGGAACTGAAGTCTTTCTCTGACATTTACTAGCAGTGAGGACTGGAGAACACACCTCAGAGCCTCTATTTCTCGGTATAAGTATGTTATTTCCCTGCTTCCAATAGTTGATGAATCTAATTTCTTAAATATATGGAAGTGTCTTTGAAAGCATACATACATACACATATGTATAGGAATATATAAATGCACATACACATGTGTGTTCATTTTCTCTACCAAGTCAGCCTATTTCAAGCTTTTTAGTTTTTGGAAATTTGTCTAGAATTACGCCAGTTTTATCATTTTTTAAATATATTAGCACTATTTGCTATTGTATCAATGTAAGAAAAATTGTTTAAAACCTTTTGATATGTATCAAGAGCGAGTTTTATTGAGAAACATGCCACTGTTAGTGGTAACAACAGTGTTCTCATTATCTGTCAGCACGACTGTGAACACCATTCACCTCAGCTTCAGAGGACTTCGGGTTCATTCAGGTGCAATAGCTATGTTTTTAAGGATAAATAAGTGATGAGATTCATATTTATTTTACAGTTCCAAGCTAACGTTGTATTTCATTTTGTGTGATTCTGTCATGGTATTTAAAAGACAAAAAAAAGTCTAAATCTTATCATTTTACTTGGATGAGATGGGGGTTATTTCAGAAATATCTGAGTTCAACCATGTAGGAAATCCAATTTGAGAAAGTATTCCTGGAATATTCCCAACAGATCATTTACCCTTTGCTAAGACCATAGGTAGAGAGAATGAGGTAGTGGTTGAAGCAGACTTTTTCATTACTAGACCGCTGTGGTTTATATTTAATGGTACCTCTGTTTAAATGTATGCATGATTTGGAGTTGTGCTTCTGCAACAGCATATAGCAGCTCAACTTATCATTCAATATGCTGGTCTTTCTCTTCCTCATGTTAGACATTAGTTCATTTGTTCAACAATTTGAGTGTTGGGAATTGCTAACACTGAAGATGTATTGGCCAGCAAAAACAGATAATGCTCTATATTTATATATTCTTTTAATTCCTATAATTAAAATTTATTTTTCAGTCTTTTTAAATTCCTACTCATTTTGATTTAAGTGATTTTTTATTATAAATATGTACAAATAATGGTAATACTAACCAAGGGAGCAGGTGGTGTACAAAGTGTAGCTTTTGCTCTTAAGAAATCTGAAATTTGTTTGGGAATCGAGATATATATAAAAATAATGTATATTCCAGAATGTGATCTTGAGTGCATACAGTAAGAGAGATTGAATCTTTCTTTCAGAGGAATTTTGGATGTTTTTTCAAAAACATAGGCCTTATGTCTTTGAAAATAGGTAGGATTTCATCAGGTGGAGTTAGTAGAATGGGCATTTCCATTGACAAAGCATCATGAGCAAAATCTCTAAGGCAGCCAAGAATACTGTCATTTGTGGATTACTAGGAAGTATGGGGGTTGGAGGTTAAAACCAGAATAGGTTGGGAATAAAAGAGATCTTTGAGTTTGGATAAGTTGATATATTTGGTTTTTAAAAGGATGCATTATTCTTGTTCATTCAACAAATATTTAGGTAGGACCTAACATGTACCAAGAATGTTGTTAGATACTAAATAAATTGAGCATTCTCTTTAATGTATAGTGCTGGAAGGAATATCCCACATAGTGTCCAAACAGATTAAATTAGTATTTATCTTTCCATTATTGAAGACTAATGCTTCCATTATTTTGATCAAGATTTCCTTTTGTTTTATTACTTGGGCATACTTTCATTTAATATAGTTCCAAAGCCTTCTATTCTAATATTTGAGGTCAAATTGCTTCAAAATTCAGAATTTTTCAGAGTCTAGACTCTAGGGATTTGATATAGTCCTTATATCATATTTATGTAAAAATACCTCCTGATAATTATTCAGACATTTTGCTACAAAATTATTATTCACTAAAAGTGGATACATATAGACTATAAGTAATCTCAAGTTAATGCAGGTCAGGTTTAGCTTCTAAATGAATTTTGATGACCAACTTTGTACAAAACTTTGTTTCCAAAGATTTTGTATTTCAAAAGTTGAGATAAAATATAGTAAGTGGACCTTTATGATGTGTGATTAATTAAACTAGTTTTCCTACTCTACGCTATGTATGCTAATTATGATTTTTTGTTTATTTTTACTTAAATGTGGGATTTTAGCTTAGTAACCATCAATTTGTGGTTTAATTAATTTGTTATTCTGTCAGATATATATTGACTCTGTGTGCTTGACACAGTCTGACTTAACCTTTTTTTATAATACCTATTTTTGATAGCTTTACTGCTTCTAACATTTTGCCACTAGAAAAGTTTTGTCACTTATTTTAAGTACAATTAAAACCTCAGTGTGACCCTCAATGAGAACTCTCCCCACAGTTTACTGACATTAGTATGGAAAAGCCAGAAACCACCCAACAGTACCATCTCAGATTATCATTTTATTCACAAGGTTATTTTATAAATTTTGTTAAATTATTTGCTGAATTTAAGGTATAATGTTTATTTATAAACTCCCCTATTCAACTAACCAATGATGCAAAATTATTTGATCACAGAAATCAGGTAAGTTTGACATGAGTTAATCTTTTGCTTCTTGCTAGTTATTTTTTATAATATTTATTATTTTTTTTAGGCTGGAGTTTGATACAAAGTTTGTAGGTATCAGCATATATTCTTTTCGCTTTAGACAACTTGGGAAGTCTTTCCCCTCCTGCCTCCTTTATTTATTTCCCATCTCCCATTTTCATGTTTCACAAGGATTATTAAGAATATGTTTTTCAGCCAAAACCGGTTTGGCCTGCGAACTGAAAGGTCCCAGGTTCAATTCTGGTCAAGGGCACTTACATTGGGTGCGGCCACACAGGCACATCCATCCCCAATAGGGGGTGTACAAGAGGCAGCTGATCGATGTTTCTCTCTCATCAATGTTTCTAACTCTCTATCTCTCTCCCTTCTCTGTAAAAAAAATCAATTATATATATATATATATATATTTTTTTTTTAAGAATTTGATTCTCCAAAGGACTTGTATACATGCATATAAGTACAACCAATGGACATAAAACTCTGGGGAGAGAGGTTATGTGTGGGAGGGAGGGAGGGAGGGCAAAAAAAATCAAAATATATTAAAAAAAAAAGAATTTGATTCTCTCAACTTCACATCATCAACCAGGTCCTCTTTATTTGATAGAATTAATTCCAATGTAAACTCCTGATCCCATATACATTCAAAACTATAACCTGTACTTTTTCAGATATTAAGTGATTAAATTAGTAAGAATCATTTCAATACTTAGCAGAATTAGTGTTCTGTATCTTAATAATTTAGAATAATAGAGTTCCAATATGTTTACATTATGTGTCAGAAAGCTATCATGCTACTTTGGTTACATGGTCTTCAGAATGCTTTTCCTTTCCTCCCTCCCTCCCTTCCTTCCTTTGTCTCTTAAACACATTTATGTCCACTATACTTTCACCTTCAGGCTTGCTAATTTCTTATACAAGTTCATGCATTTCTTACATGCTATGCTAATTTTCTTTTTGGCGTCATTTGAAAGACTGAAGACTTTCAATTACTCTATTCTTATCTTCAAGAGTACAGTAAATACTGTTATTGATGAAGCCTGCCATGTGACTTTGTGATACTTGTGCCAAAACGAATCTGCACCAGAGGACACTTAATCATAGTAAATATTTTAGTGGATTTTATTTAAAAGTATTTATAAGAACTGAACCACATCAGATATTATTATCCAAAGCAATAATATTTAATTATTTATTTAAATAAAATCATAATTGCATGGTGCAATGGCATAAATCTACTGAGACTCTTACAAATGTTATTTTATAAAACAAAAGCATATAATATTTCTTATATTCCAGTACTCTTTGCTTTGGAGTATTTTTGATTTGAGAAACCCAAAGTACTTCTCCCAGTAGGAAATGCGGCTCCAGAGGTCCAGAGAGACCCAGGGAGTGGAGCATACAGGGCACAGCTAGTTTTGCTAGATATGAAAGATGGGGTGCTGTGCTTTGGTAGTGCTTAACCTGTGCATGCGAAGGAGACAGTGGTTCACCATTACCTCCTACTTACTGTGTCCAGCTGGTGAAGCCCTCAAAAACTAAACTACCTGAACTCCGTGGTTTTCACCAAATTTGCTTCTATCTCTGTTTCTTAGGATTACATGGGCAGAGAAAAATTTAGATGTAGGAGGCTAGGATGTCCCAGGGGCAGGGCCCTCTTCCCCGGCTTTTTGTGCTGCTAGCCAGGACTTAATCATTGAACGAGATTAGTCTTGGAGTTGTTCTGATTGCATTTTTTTCGTATACATTGGTGAATAACTTTTGCAAATGATTTTTTACTTTCCTGTACTCCTGAAAGCTGGTGTGTGTTTACTACTGAATATACTTCTTATGAAATATTTGTTTAATGGTGTAAGAGAGTGTGTGTGTGTGTGTGTGTGTGTGTGTGTGTGTGTGTGTAAATATAAAGCAATTTGTATGTTATAGGGATTAGGTAGGCTTTTGGAAAAAATATTCTAGTTGGAATTGAATGCAGTGTGTTTTATATTGTCAGGAAACAAAGGAAAATGCTTTTATTTCCAAATTTTCAAAGGAAGTAATAGTCTTTTTTTCTTAAAAAAGGGAAAAGGAACAAACTATGATGTTTAAGAAACACTACAACCCAAATGTTTTCAGGCTGTGGCTGATGGCGCCAATATAACAGAACCTCTGCCTAGCCAGCTAGGCAGCGGCACATTTTCTACCTTAGAAAACAATCCTGTCATTTATTTATAAATTGTTTACTGCAGATGCTGCCTCCTGTGAGTTTAGTTTAACAAACAAACCAGGGAGCAGTAGAACTACACCGGGAGTCACGCAGCAGCACACGTATTCTGCAAGTCAAATACCCTCCTTTCATGACTCAGAGGCCCCCCGCACTGGGCTTATTTGCAGAAGCCAGGGCTGAATGGAAGCCCTTGATCAAGTAATTGAAGTTCAGACATCTTGTATCAAAGCGGCGGGAGCCACCTCTGCGCCCCTCACTCCCGCTCTCTCCCCTCAGCCCCGCAGCAGCTCGCTGCGCACCCTCCAGGCTTTGCAGGCTTTGGTTGGGGCCGCAGCTCCTCCAGGTCATGAATGTTTCAGCTCCTGCGCGAGGTGAGGGCCGCGGCCAGGTGCGAACTAGCAGGTTGTCCCCTAGCAGGCTGTCCCCTAGCAGGTTGTCCCCTAGCAGGCTGTCCCCTAGCAGGCTGTCCCCTTGCAGGCTGTCCTCTTGCAGGTTGTCCCCTAGCAGATTGTCCCCGGCATCTGTTTGCAGCGGCCACGGTGGCCGGGCTGCCAGCGGAGGTGGCTGAGCGCGGCTGCACCGTTTTGGTCTCCCCGCTGCCCGGAGGCCCGAAACACCAAAGGTAAGAGCAGGGTGGACACAGCTGCGCTCCCACACTCGCCTCGGGCACAAATAAAGAGATCTAATGCGGTGTGACTCTGCGGCGGTGGGGAGAGCGGGACGGAAAGCCACTTCAGAGGCAGCCGAGCCGCTGCAACATCTGCCGCGGGTTCCCGGGGAGCGGCGGGGGACCGCAGGTACCGCTCCTGCCCGCGCAAACAAGCGCCGCTCCTTTGTGGGGCCGCCATCAAACACCAGCAGGAGTGTGCTTGGTTTTCAAAGCCCTGTTTTGTTTTTGCAGTAACAAGGTAACTTATAAATGATGCATGACCACGCGTTCTTGTTCTTTTTTTATTTTTTTATTTTTTTCTGTTTGAAAAGGGAGAGTGAGAGAAGCAGAAAGGCAGAGAAAGAAGAAAGCACAGCACCAGGGTTGGAGTTGTTCCACAAACCCGTGAAAGCCCCACGGAGCTGCTTAGCTGTTAGCGGAGGTTATGGTAACCTTCAGGCTGCAATCCCTCCTTCACCAGTCAGCCTGCCCTGGAAGGCTCCTAGTGATACTAACATCCACTGCTTGTTTTTATTTATTTTTAAACATGTTTTTATTGATTTCAGAGAGAGAGAGGGGGGGGGGGGAGAGAGAGAGAGAGAGAGAGAGAGAGAGAGAGAGAGAGAGAGAGAGAGAGAAGCATCACTGAGCTATGCCAGCAGGACCACTGTTTGTTTTAAAACTTATGACATGGAGGTAAAGTATAACTTGATTTTTTTTTTTTTTTCTGATGGGTACACTCTTTTAGTAAAGTGAAGTTAGGGAAATTGCTTGGACTTTACTTTTCTTCCTCTTTATAAAGGCTTCATGCCTATATTTGGATATTACAAATAAGATTTCAAGTCAAAAGTAAGAACTTCATGTTAAAGGCAGCGTCTTTCTTTTCTGAGGGTTTCCCCCTCTACCTCTAGTCCATAATAATAAGAGGGCAATATGCTAATTAGACCGGATAGACTGGACATCTTCCGGGCATCATTCTGAGTGTCCTTCCTGGGGTCCGGGTGAAACGGCTCGGGTCCCAGGTGCCTGTGGCTGTGGCTATCCAGGGCGAAGTCAGCCCAGGGGCCCGTGTGCCTGCCCGAGCGAAGCCAGCCTGGGGTCCTGGCAGCCTGCAGCTGGCCAGAAGAAGGAAAACACGTTCCTGGTTGCCTGCGGCCAGCCGGAGGAGAGAAGCCTGGGTCCTGGGTGTGGGGACCGAGGCAGAGGTGGTTAGGGGCCATCAGGCTGGCAGATGAGCAGTTAGGAGCAATCAGACAGGCAGGCGAGTGGTTAGGGGTGATCAGGCAGGCAGGCAAGCAGTTAGGAGCCAGCAGTCCTGGATTGTGAGAGGGTGCAGACTGGGCTGAGGGACCCTGTCCCTCCAAACCCCCTCCCTCACACAAATTTTGTGCACTGGGCCTCTAGTGTTTTAATAAATATTTAAATAGCACATTTATATACATGACATAAAAAGTTCTACAGTTATGAGCATTTACTTTCTGATTATCTTTCTCTGACCCTCATTTATCCCCTTTTTCCTACCTCTTAACATTGGTTGATTGCTAAGATTTAACCCTTGATCTTATGTTTGTTTGTTTTTTCATCCTACTTTTCTAGAGAGCATGCAGACTTTCACTGTGTTACTATCATCATTAGGCATGTCATTTTTTGAAAATCTATCCTCCCTCCTGAATTTTGCTTGCATGTCTCTGTAAGCTTATATGAATTTTCCTCTTGTCTAGTGTATTCTCACATTATTTGTGCTTACCTGGACCTACTGTATTCCCTGTGTATAGCTTTCAAATTTTAACTTTTCTCTGTTGTTTTCTCTATTCTTCACCTGATGTATCTAAACTAATGCCCAGCACACCTAAAGATTCTGACAACTCAATGAGTGGGGTAAAGACTTTAACTTCCTAATTCAGAGTACAATGTCTGTCCTTTGTCAACAAGTCACAATATTTCCCTCTAATGGTCACAAGATATTGATTTAATGAAGAGAATTGTGTCTATTAATGCCCCTCTCCATTTTATTATAATTGAATAAAAATGAGCTATTGATAAATATATGCAATAAACTCTACTGATTGAGAGATAACGTTTTAACTTTGTAGAATTTAAAGGTTTTTGTTATAAGGAATTATTATTTTATCTTCATGATTCTACCCTGAAACTAAGCTAGTTGAGAAAATTAAGATATCAGTGCAAATCTCAAGTAGACAAATTTGAATTATTTCTTATAAAGACACTAGAAGCTTGCTACATGAAATTCGTGTACTTGGTAGGGAGGGCAGAGTCTTGCAGTCTGGGAGCTCTCAGGTGATTTCCAAATTCTCTCCTCTGCTGGCCTGGTCACCCCTAACTGCCCTCCCCTGCAGGCTTGATCACCCCCAACTGCCCTCCCTTGCAGGCCTGGTCCCTCTCCTCTGCTGGCCATCTTGTGGCAGCCATCCTGTGTCCACATGGGGGCAGGATCTTTGACCACAGAGGAGACTGTTGGAGTGACTGTCAATTTGCATATTATTCTTTTATTAGATAAGATAGAGGGCTGGTGCATGGGTGGGGGGCAGCTAGTTTGCCCTGAAGGGTGTCCCAGATCAGGGTGGGGGTTCCCTTAGGGCAAGGGGGGCCTGGATAAGAGGCCTGTGGTGGTTTGTAGGCCAGCCATGCACCCCGGCCACCCAAGTGGAAGCCCTGCTATCTGAGATTTATTTATCTTCTATAATTGAAACTTTGTAGCCTGGAGCAGAGGCCAAGGCAGGCCAGGGCTGTAGAAGCGTGGCTTCCTCCATCGCCGGGGGAAACTCAAGCCTTCTGCTCTCTCCAGCCCTGTGGTTGCCACCATTTTTGTTGGGACTTATTTATCTTCTATAATTGAAACTTTGTAGCCCTGAGCGGAGGCCAAGGCAGGCCAGGGCTGTAGAAGCTTGGCTTCCTCCATTGCCAGGGAAACCCAAGCCTCTCTCTCTCTCTATGGCTGCAGCCATCTTGGTTGAGCTAATTTGCATATTTTCACCTGATTGGCTGGTGGATGTGGCTTGTGGGTATAGCAGAGAGATGGTTAATTTGCATATTACTATTTTATTAGATAGGATGTCTGAGAGTGCTGCTGCATAAAAGTGTTATTTATATTGGGTGACGATTTTTGGATGATGATTAATTTTAAATTTACAATTAAATCTATTAAAATTTTCAGAGTTATAAATACATGTCACAATTCTTTTCCCTTAGGTTGAATTCTGAGATTATGAAGGCTTATATTTTTTAATTTCTTTTATCATGATATATTTATTTTGTTGCTTTCAGTTGCATTCTTCTCATTTTTTCTCTAAAGCAGATTTAATATTAGTTTCATAGCCGATTGAAGAAGAGTTTTCAGTGATGGAAATTCTTGTGATATCTCTATTTATCCCCTTGAAATCATACATTATAATGTCAACCTATTGCATAATCACTTTCTGTGCAGCAGCTTAGTCCAGTTTATAGAAGTGCTGGCTCTTTGCAACAAACAGTGAGGAGAAGACTGTATCTTAAGTTCAGTTCCTATTCTCCACAAGGAGTGGCATGGCCTTACCTGTCCTCTGAATCCAGGTTTATAAACTAGTCTTATGCTGTTAACCAGATCAGTTCCTCGTTCATTGACTACTTATAGGGCAGCTGTCTGAGCTGTTGGTGGTAAATTTGCTAATGTCTACTTCGTTGATCTCTGATACAAAAGGCAGCAAATAATGGGATCAAAGTCTCAGGACCTCGGGTTTTTACAGCCTGAAAGGTGGATGGGAGGGTGGAGGGAGTGGGACATTGAAGAGATGGGAGGAAGTGTTACATTGGGGAAAAGGGGATAACTTCTATCATTAATCTTAATTAATTGCCAAGAGTTTTCAATTTGAGTTGTTAATACTGAAGTTAAGCCCTTAATATACTGTTCATGCTTTGGCATCAGATGCACTATTATGAGATAAGAGATTTAAAAGGGAGAGGTGTGTACGTGTGTTTTACATGAATATTTTCATTTACATTCTTCAAAGATTTCTCTTGTGTAATATTCGGGCCTTCACCTTTAACAGTTACTGTAGAACAGTTAGGAATTATAGACAAGTAACAATAAATCCAAATAAAATCCCTGGGCATAGCAACAGCAGTAAATCTGAGTAATATTACTTTCATGTTTACCAGAATACAAAATACTTCCCTAAAGAGGAAAAGTGAAATAGAATGAGGGAGAATTTAGAGCTAAAAAGAAGAAATGAAGGAAGGAACAAAGAGAAAGAAATGAAAAATGTGGAAAATATATTATTCTTATGTGTGTAAAGTTGCATATTTTCACTGCTGTAACCCTAATCATTTGGAGTTAAGCAAACGGAACCTTGAAATGACTAAAAAATCTCTCCTTAAAATCTCTTCCCCTTCTCTCCCCTTGTAACTGTTCCATGCATGCATTTTTGGGGTTAAACTCCTTTCACCACTGATTCTGTTATTATTCTGAGATACTTTTCAATGTGCAATTGCACCTTACTGTATTAATTATAACCATTTTGGCTATGGAAAAAAATGGCTTGTAATTCTTCATGGAGAAATCTTCTAAAAACAGATAAAGCTTACATTTCAGAAATATGATTTCAGGATTGTCCCACGTACTCCATACATTTGAAAAAACAAAAACAAAAAGTCTGTAATGAAAACATATAGCACACTAAATTAATTTAGATTTTATTGAATTTCAAATTTAGCTTTTACAAGTATATCTTATATATATATGATGACTGTAACCTGAATTTCAGTAGTTAGAGTCAGTGGCTTGAATAGTATTGTCTACAAATTTAAAATTACAGATTTGGCTCTGAGATTTATATATTTCTTTTTTATGTAATTTTTTGTTCATTTTATGGTCAACTTTAAATGTAAATAGAAAAGGCATGAAATAATTTCATTTATTTTACTTATCCATCTCTTTATTTTTTCATATAGTAATTGATTATTGGAGAGACTAAAAAAAATCCAGTCTGCAGATGTCAAGAATTTAGATTTTAATTTATAGGCAGTGGAGACAGTAAAGTTTTGGAGCTGAGCAACAATATGATCAAGTGAAATTAGAATTCGGCCCTTGGAAAGTTTGCAAATAAATTTGTGACAGGAGTGGAGAAAATATGTGGTTTTCTGTGTATCCCAGCCCTGTATCAATATGCATATCTTTGTATGTATTAGTATGATATGTATGATAGTCTCTCATCATGAGTCACAAAAAGAATTACATGAAATTATAATATAGCAGGTCTAGTGGATTATTATGTTGTCAAGCCATTTCTTGGATAAAGGAATTATTTTTCCAGTAGAAATCCAATCCTGCCCCCTCTTTTTTTTTTTTTTTTTTTTTTTAAGAACAGTCAGAAATGTATGGCTTCAGATATATTTTCTTGATTTGTCAGAGGTCGTCTTTTTTATTCTTAGAGACATTTAGATAGACAACAAGCTCAGGCTTACTAAACAAATGCATGTAGATGCATGTGTTTATTAACATGTTTATGCATTCATGTATATATGGAGGTTGTTTATGTGTCTAATGGGGTGAGGACAGAATATTATATTTGTTAAAGGCACTAATAATTTCAGGAAAGTGCAAACAATTTATAGGAATTATTTATTTATTTATTTATTTGTTTATTTATTTATTTATATATTTTATTGATTCTTCACAGAGAGGAAGGGAGAAGGATAGAGAGTCAGAAACATCGATGAGAGAGAAACATCGATCAGCTGCCTCCTGCACACCTCCTACTGGGGATGTGCTGTAACCAAGGTACACGCCCTTGATGGGAATCGAACCTGGGACCCTTGAGTCCGCAGGCCAACGCTCTATCCACTGATCCAAACCAGCTAGGTCTATAGGAATGATTTAGAACTCAAATTCAGATAATAGTTATTGAGTATCTACTATTATTTAGGTATGTTCAACTCTTAACAGTATTAAAGAATTAGGTGTGATATTCTTGCCATTTTGCAGATGATGAATGTGAGACCGAGATGTTTTGTGAATTTATCAAGGTTACATTCATAAAAAGTAACTGAGCCTACATTCAAACCCAAGTTGTTTAAATTTCCAGTTCAGTGAATGCTGTCATTTTATACTGTGACACTTCATTCCGCTCCCCATTCAGTCAATAACTGATTGAATTGAGGCTAATATATAGGTAGAGAAGTACTTTTAAAATTTCAGTTTTGAATTTGATTCTTCTGTGATGAAATGATCAATTTTGTGTCTATGTCTGTATCAATATACCGATAAATCATTTCAGCAGGACTTCAGAATGTATACTTATTACTCTGTTATATATAACATTTAATTTTATATATAATATTAATTTGATGTAATATATATTTAATTCTGCATTCATATATAAGTAAAATGCAATATTTAGAAATGGCAATAAATTCCACAGAAAATTCATTTGCATCTTAAAAGTAGCAAAATTCCATCCCTGGCTATACTGTAAACTTCCACCCCTTCTTTAACTCTGTGCCTCAGAAGGAAAAGCAGATTTGAAGGAATAAGGATGATGTAACTTGTACATTCCAGGAATTACAAGTACTTTCTAGGCTGGAGTATGAGTCTGGTAGTTGGGAAGTAAGTTATGGGAAGAAGGCAGAATTACAGATATTCCTAAAGTTCTTGGTTGCATATTGGTAAGATCACAGCCAAAGAACTTGTATGCATGCATATAAGCCCAACCAATGGACAGTCACCAGGGGGTGAGGGCATGAGTTGGGAGGGGGGGTGGGGGATAATGGGGGGATAAGGACACATATGTAATACCTTAATCAATAAAGAAAAAGTAAAATAATAAAAAATAAATATAAAAGAAAAAATACCAAAAAAAAAATCACTACATTTAGAGTCATGAAACTTGACATTTCTATACTATCATTGATCATCTTGAAACTGAGCATAAATTTCCTCATCTCTTTGGTCCTCAGTTTTCTCATTTGTATATAATGAAATGGTCACAAATACACTTTTGAGATTTAGCAATCATGTTTTTCATCCAATTCCAACCAGGCCAGCTCTATGAAGACAGAAGTTTTTCTGTCATGTTCACTAGGATAACTCCAGGACCTTGCCCTTGGCCTCTCAGCCGGCTTCAGTAATCTTTGATGAGTAAAAGAATTTTTGTAGATAGCAAGTTAGGTTTGTTGTTTGCAAGTCTGTTTAAATTCACAATTCTTTAGTAATTAGACATTTCATGAGGTCACCAATAATTAATAAATGCATATAAACATTTTACAAGTTACTATAAGAATTAAGAAGTGGCATATATTTCTCACAATATTCTGGAACATGCTTGAATGTTCTAACAAATATACAAAATATCCATAATGAATATTTGGCTACCAATAGTTGAAAATAAATGGAAAATACTGCCTATGGAAGAAAATAAAGAGGATACAGATTTAAGAGAACAGTATATTTAAATTGTATGCCAGTTTTGTCTTCATAAGACAACTACTTCTTGCTGCTTTTCTTCTTTCAAAAAAAAAAAAAAGAGAGAGAGAAGATATTAATGCGTGATATTTGATTATTTCCATTGTCATTTAGATATGTTGTAACTTGCTGCCTAGTAACAACTGCAAAAGGATTTAAAAGCAAAGTTTTTTTTTGTTTTTTTGGTTTTTTTTACTTAAAACTAGTATAAGCAGTAGAGTTCTAATGTGTTCCCATCATTAAGTGCATATAGCTCCATGGAATTGTCTTCCCATTAGGCCACTTTGGAATCGATTTTCCAAGTTGGGCTGGAAGTAGTAAACAAATGCTAAATGAAAATCAATCACTTTGTAAGTCAGTTAAATACACTCTTTTTATTAAGTGTTTGATTGTTTTTCCTATGGATGACAAGTAACACTTGTGGTGACTTCTAGCTTTTGAATGCTTTTAACATAAACCTTGAAGGTCTTTGGCCTGATTATGATTTTAATTTTATATTAGAATTGTCTTAATGTTGCCAAGACCGGTTTGGCTCAGTGGATTGAGCGTCGGGCTGCAGACTGAAAGGTCCCAGGTTAGATTCCGGTCAAGGGCATGTACCTTGGTTGCGGGCACATCCCCAGTGGGGTGTGTGCAAGAGGCAGCTGATCGGTGACTCTCTCACATCGATGTTTCTAACTCTCTATCCCTCTCTCTTCCCCTCTGTAAAAATATCAATAAAATATATTAAAAAAAAGAATTGTCTTAATGTTGATCAATTAGATAAAAATATCTTTTAGCTATTATTTATAAATAGAAAAGATTTGAATTATTATTTTAATCACAAATTCTTAGACCATTAATATTTCAAATGTATATGAGAAATATTTCATTAAAATACAATGTTGATTGAAATAGTAACCTGTCTTGAGAAATACAAGGTATAGCAAATACCTTATACCTTAGAAGATAACTGTATACCTTAGCTAACTATGTTCTTTAGCTAACTATGGTGATGTTGGGACAGGGTCAGGAACCAAAACTGACAGCCAGCATAGAAAGTCAAAATCTGAGGGATATACTTAACTAAAAAATGTAGAATATAAATCTATGGAAGTCAGCATACATTACAATAATTATTTACATTATCACTAATGATAAAAAACCAACATAACCTATAATACAGTAGCTATGTGCCACGCACTGTATTACTTATCTTACATATTTACTGTAATTCTCAAATCAACTCATGGCAAAAGGCTTTTATCCCCATTTTTATGGATAAGGAAACTGAGGCTCAGAAAGTCCAGGATCCTGCAGATAGATGGTGAGGGAATGTATTAACTTTGAGCTTTAAATAGCTTATTGGAAATTTTAGTTAGCCACTTAAACTCTACTTTATGTTTCACAATTAATTGGACAAATATACAGAAAATGCACCAAGTTTAGTATGGTTTTAGTTGTAATTTATAGTCTCATGAGTATAAACAATGAAATTAATGGGAATTATCAGTAAACCATTTAAATGACATAGGCATCACTATATGCACAAAGGAGGTTAACAAAGGTCAACAATTGGTAGGTGATGAAATTTAAACTCAGAATTTAATGTCACCAAAGCTTCACTTACTAGTATATTACATTGGAATTACTAACTTATACAGATACAGTTTACCAGAGTAAATTCATGGGGCATTGCGGACCCTGAGATTTTATGTGCATTTCTCTATACATTATTAGTTATTATTAGTTATAAATGGTGTATTGGCCTCCATTTTCTCAGGAAGACCTCCACGGAGGTAAGGACTATGGCAGTATGGTACCACCTGGGATGGTGACAGCTGCTGCAACTGAATCCAGCCCTTGTCATCATTAATGACCTGCGTTTGACACTTTATCCCAGTCATCCTTGTTTAATGTACAATGTATTGCATTAGAATAATTATGACCTGTCATCCTCTATTTCACAAACAGCTCTTAGTCATCCCAGACATGCAAATGTCATGTGATAATGTACCAAACCCTTGCTAGTTTCCGTGTTCTCAGCCTGGTTGTGGGTTCCTGTATCCTCTCTTTCCTTTTTTCCCACACAATGTTCAAAATACATTTTATACCTAAATTGAAGCAATTTTAGTTTATTGCTGATATTGAAAGGGTTAGGTTCCTTCATTTTAAGATAATAGCCAGATATTTATTAAAGGATAATATTTTCTGAACATAAAACATGGTCAATGGATTAGAGTCTCACTTCGTCCTGCTAAAAATACTGGTGAGCTGAAGTAGAAATCAGAGAAAGGAATAGTAGTGCTGACCCCAGGAAAGGATGATGGCCACATCCAAATGATATAAATCATGTACGGAGGGTACTATGAGGTACAAATATGGAGGGTATTAAACACTTTATTTTAATTTATAGATCTGAGTGACTCCCAAGGACTTTGTCCTCTCTCCTTCTTTCTTTTATTTAGTTTTAGGGAAAGAAACACAAAGGGCTTCACTATATTAATGAATAAGAAACTCTACCTTGATTTTAAGTCATCATAATGTTGTTGCATATCTGTTAACTGGGTTTAGAAATAACTTTGGCCCAGAGAGTGAAGATTGTGACTTTTTTAATAGACCTGTATTACCCTTGTTTTGCGTAAGGTCCTACTCATAGGCTTCTGTTATGGTTTATTTTACTTAGGAAAGTTCATCTAAAATGTGCTACTGAATTTCTGTGTATCTTAATTTGACACTTTAAGAAAACAGAATAAGTCATGCCTGAAGTTTGGAATAACCCAAGCCTTCTATTCATTATGTGATCTACCCCAGCTTTATTGCCAGAAATCCAAGTTCAATATAATCTTCTGCATTCATCAGCTGATTGGCCTTGAGCAAGTTATATAATGTCTCTGAACTTTTTTCTTAAGCAAAATTTTTTCAGCTGAGGCTTTTATCTGAATCACAGAACAGAAAAAAAATAATATAAGGGACTATTTTCTCATTCTCCCAAGTATGTTATACAACTAGCATATGGCTTGCATGAGAAGTTATTTGATCATATTAAACAGAGCCTTCAACAGTCTTAATGTATTCATTTAACCCTGGTTGTGAAAGGCCAATGAAGATTTAAAAGTTATTTCCACTTTACATATTTTACCACTGTTTTTCTCATTAGTTGAGAATAATGATTTGATTTTGCAAGCCAAAGTAAATGCAGTCAACTAGTAATTTATTTTCTTCAGTTCCCAGATTATTACTCAGTAAAAAGGAGATTTCTCTGAAGCTAAATTTAATTTCTTAAATATGTTCATTCTGGATAAAGTATAATTTTATGACAGCAATGAATGGTGAGAAGAGAAATCTGTTTTTAGATGGGCTTATTCTATTATATATTTGTGATATTAAATGTCTGTAGACATTATGTTATATTTGGAAAGTTTGATAATATCCACTGACAAGACACTTAACTGAAGATAATAATTACGCATGACTATATGTTTTTACCGTAAGTTGTATTGTATAATACGGTTTTTGACATTGCCCACCACGGTATAGGGTGATTAGAAGTTGTAGGTTAGAAAATATTCTGCTGGAACAAAATAAATAGTTTTACATTGTTGCTCATATTATGACCTTAGATTGCTTGTTTAGTCTTCATAGCACTTAAAACATGAATGATGGCCATGGCTGGTTGCTCAGTGGTTAGTCAGCCTGCTATCTGAAGAGTTGCATGTTCAGTACCAGTCAAGGGCATATACCTCAGTTGCAGGTTCCTCAGTGCTGGCATTTGAAGCTGCCAATGTGTCTCTCTCATGTGGATGTCTCTCTCTCTTTCTCTCTTGAAAAAGTATCATCAAGTGAGGATTAAAAACAAAATATATGAATGATGATCATGCCAAGCCAATCCTTGCTATAGTAGGACTTTGCTCCCCTAATAATCAGACTTACCTAATTGAACCAATATGCAAGGGCAGATTTGATTATAAGAGGAGGTAGCAATGCAGAGTAGTATCATTATTATTTTTTCTCCAAATTTTATCTTTTGCTAATGAGAACTGTCTTCCCTGTCTACATATGCTTGTTTAAAATAAGACAAATGTAAATGATCCTCTTAGCTTGAAATCTGAAGGAAAGAAAACATTCCTAATGGCAAGAACTGCAAACCTTGGGTAGCTGTTCTCAGTGTCTGTCAGAGAACAGCCCCATCTGGGTGCGAGGTAGGAGTTACGATTCAGCTCTGGTAGGTTTCTATTTGCTTCTGGCCAGAAGAAGCAGGCATCTTACACACAAAGGGCTTCATAGTAATTGGGAATACTGTCTATGTGGGTATATAAATACTCATGGTAGTAAGAAGAGAAATAAAGCATTAATCCTTTTTATTTTGAATAGTGTCTAGATCCTAAGGTTTTAGGATTAGAACTTTATAGAATGTAAATAATCTATCATACAGGTTCAGATAGCATTGGCTATCCTAATACAATAAATGTCCTCTGTTAACTAATCAGAACAGGGAGGGTTTTGTGGCTCATCACCTATTTTTTATTTCTTCTCCTTTCAGTTAGGCATTTCATGGAAGCTATAGGAAAACGATTTCCTCTGCTGGTTCCAGAGGAATGGATTAAGGCAGCCCACATTCAATGACTGATTGATGTGAGGTCCCAAGGCTTGGCTCTCTGCCTCCATTCAGAGCAACTCGAGGGGCCATTGCAGCTTCAGAGGTCCCCATGGGATTTGTTGAGGCCTCTGTTGAGAATTCAGCAAGGTGTAAATTCTTTCTGTGCTCAATCCGAACTCCTTTACAGAAACAGGTTGTTTCTGAAAGCATTCCCTAATAAACATTTTGCACACAAATATTCACCTGAAAGTGCTTATAGGGGCATATGACATAACTTAGTAACCCTTCACTATCCTGAAATACCTCAGTTCCATTCCTGACTGTACTGTTTACTAACTCTGTGCCCTTATGCACATCCTTAGGCTAAAACTCATTATCTTTTTTCTCAGGATTTAAAATGGAAATTGTATTATAAGAGCACTTACCACACAGGGTTGTTTGAAGATTGAGATAGTAAAACACATAGCTCAGTGACTGTAACTCAGAAAGTCCTTAATAAATATTTCTATTATTATTTTACCACATTTTAAATTATATATATCCAACACTGGTAGTCTCTATCTTTCAATCTCATGCTCACTCTACATTTTATCATTTTATACCAGAGGCCCAGCCACACGAGGAGGCGCCCCATCTCCTGCCTCTTGGTGTGGCCACCCTCACTGCGCACACAGCCTCCTGCTGATTGGTCATGGTGGTGTGATGACCATTAGCATATTAGCTCTTTAGTATATAGGATATTCCAATTTGGAAGAAAAGCTCACTTTCTCTGCTTTTAGCTTATTACATTCAAAAAATTTTTAGATCATTATGAAGTGGGCAAATCTAGGATATTTATTGACATGTAAGAACAAATATATTAAAAAGTAGGGCCTGTCTGTGATGCCCTAAATAAATGTAATTCAGGCTCCCCGTGGTGTAAGTCAGCTCTTGTTGTTGACCGAATGAGCTTCGTCATCCATTCTCCTTATACTAGAGGTGGGAGGGCTGAATCTGGAGGACTGCTACGTGAACACCTACAATGAACCTGAATGGCTGAGGTGCATTGATAAGTAATGAAAACTGAGTATTTAAGTTTCAGTTTATATTAGGGATCTCAGATCAGTAGATTGTAGGCTTCTTTTTCTCAATCTATTTTTATTGATTTCAGAGAGGAAGGGAGAGGGAGAGAGAAACATCAGTGATGAAAGAGAATCCTTGATTGGCTGCCACCTGCATGCACCACACTGGAGATTTAGCCCACAACCCGGACATGTGCCCTGACCACGAATTGAACTGTGACCTCCTGGTTGATAAATAGCTGCTCAACCATGGAGCCACATTGGCCCTACAATTGTAGGCATTTTAATGCAAAACGCACACACAAACAAACCCATAAAAATTGCCTCCCTAGCTCTATTTTATGTCATATAAATATACTGCTTCATTTTTGTGAAGATTGTATGAGTTAATACATCTGAAACACTTAGAATATTTCCAGGGCATATAGTAAATACTGAATAAGTGTTAAATCTTTTAGCCATTGATAATAATGCATAGATCAGTGTATTTCTTTCAACAAAATGATGTAAGATGGATGATGATTGACATGGAAATCTCAAAGCTGGAATTGCAATGGGAATTACGATGAGTAAGATTATTCCATATTTAGGTTAACTACTGCAATATAAAAAAAATACTTTGGGGCATATTATTGAAAAGAGATTTCTACCTTAGACTTTTGTACATATCGCTTAACATAATAAGCTGTCTTCTAATTGGACAAGAACTTTCCGCATATTTGCTTCCTAATCATTTCCTTCAGAAGGCAGGAGAGCGAGAGCACCTCACACTCATCACTTCAGGAGCTCCTTGGGGACGAATCTATCTCCATTAAAACTGCTTGAAAGTAAGCTGGACTCATGAGTTAAATAATTCAGGTCATGTTTTAAAAAATCAAGAATTATCTGCTTGAGAAGCATTTATACTTGATTTTAAGAAGATGAAGGATAGAAAAGTGTGGTGTCATTAGGCAATTACAAAAGAACTATACTTTTCACTGAATTTCTTTGTCTTCCTGTGGCCAGGAGTCACTCTGCTGAAACCTTGAGCCCTAGGGAGAAAACACTAGGCTAGTAGGAAGGAGAAGGCAAGGGGCAGGAGAGCCTGGCAGCAGTGGTGGACATGCTTAAATGTATTTAAAAGATTAATAGGCTATTGAGATTTAAATTGCCAACACAAAGCGTGTTACACCAGATTCACAAATGCATGTGTAACAACCATATGGGCTACAGCTTAGGTCAATGGCGTGCTTTTGTGTTCTGACAGGCATAGATTAGGCCTTTTTTATTGTGAAGTCTGAAAAAAAATACCTTTTATTTGTCACTTAACTGCAAATAACACTTAAAGACAAGAACTCATGTTTACATCCCACCCCCACCCCAAACAGTACAGTACATTCTTTTTTTGGTGTGGTGCCAGAATATGATATTGTAAAAATCTGACCGTCTTTCTCCTCCTGCAGCAGTTTAAAATGGTCCTGTGATTTAGTGGTTTTTAACGAATATGATAGTAGTAATTATCCCTATATATATTGCGATATATTAACCACCATGGATAACACAGTAATAGTACTAAATGTAATGTACTACTTTTTCAGCACTATTTAAATTTTTCTGTAGGGACTGAATTGGTTATAGAGAGGTTGGCATGAAAATGCTGATGCATTTTGGATACATTTAATGGGCTTGAATTCTGCAGTTCTCTTCTTTTTCCTGTGTTCCCATCACTCTTCTGCAGTCACAGAGATATCCTCTGGAGTAAAATATTTTGCAATTTGTATGAATATCCCTATCAGTGCTGTTAGGCTTTTCGAAGCCTCTGACAGGTTTGATTCGCTTGATTCAAATTCAGAAATGAAGTCTGCTTTCAGACCTAGCTAGAGAACTCACCACTGCATTTAGTGGTCTTGCTTTTGAACTTCTCTACATGGAGAAGTTTGTAATCCACCACAGGAAAGCTTTTGCAAAGAGTTGAAACAACAAATTCCTAAAAGTGAGGAATGGGTAAGCCAGTTATTTACGAGTAAAAACTAGGATAAAATAGTAAGCAGATGTCACAATACAGTTCTTGTTTTCACTGAAAAGCAAAATACCATTAGTGGGTTTTAAAAACATGGTACATAGTTGATGCTCAGTATAACTATTTGGATATTTAATTGTTATTTAATTGGATATTAAATTGTTCAGGATATTTAATTGTTCAGGTTGTACTTTGTTAGTGATGCACAACATTTTATGATTTTTTTATTTCTAGGATAGATAATGAAACGAAGATCTGTTTTTGTTTTGTTTTGTTTTGTTTGTTTTTAAGAATGGTATAATCTGGTCAGTATCTCTTTCAGGATAGGTATAAATTAGAGCTGGGAGTTAGTAGCTCAAGTGAGTGCCAGAAAAAAAATTACTTATAGATAGATACTTTTATGTGGGTGTATTACAGTGAGAATTTAAAGAAAGATACCTAAACATTTATGAATCTGGCAAACAATCTTGCAGAAAACTTTTTCTTCTGCCCAATTTAATGCTGTTTTAGATGGTTATATGAGACTGGTTTTTAAGGATCTTAATTGAGCAAAATATGAATCTTTTGAGATTTTCTTGTTACTGGTAATTGCCTCATTAAGAAACTGAAATGGGCATCTTGTTTTCTTAATGTTACTGTTGAGACTATAGTGATTGGCTCCCATTCTTTATAGCTGAATTAAAAGCTTAATTAAGTTTATGGGTGTGTTCTTAAACTGTATAAAATTAAGACTAATTAATTTATTACTTTTGTAAGAGTAAAGCAAAAGGGTTATCAGCATTACACTGTTTTTCTTCTTTGTAGCAAAGATTAAAATGAGAAACACCTTCAAATGATTGAGTGAATACATAAGCAAACTTTTCTTTGCTTGCTAATTTTGGGTCTAAAATTGTGCAAGAGATGAAAAATGTAAGCATAGTTGTCTTTGTGTAGTACTAGGTAGGAATGATTAGAAGTATAAAGGTCACTATAATCCATTGTGCAATATATAACCAGAGCCTGAAGTGAAATACTTTAAATGTTGTGCAATAATTTTGAAATTAATTGCTTTCTAACTATTTCATGTTAGTTCTTTCTCCTTCATTATCTTTTACATTTGGTAAAGGCTTTTTATTTCTTTTGCATCATTCTTCAGTCTCTGAGACCAACTTAAATAGTGTTGAAATATTTCACTATTTCCTTCTCTCGGCGATTGTACTTGAACTTTTATGAGGAAATATATTATCTTAAAAGGAAGAGAAACCTTGATAGAATTAGAAAATTATGACAACATTCTAGCTGTACACTTAGACTGTGGATGTGACATTAAGGAGAAAACTTCTCAATTCAGGGTTTTAAAGTAGTACTACCAGTTATAGTGCTGATTTATGTAAGAGAATGGCAATAGTTTTGAAATCAACCAAAGGACTTGTATGCATGCGTATAAGGATAAGTCTAACCAATGGACACAGACAACAGGGGGGTGAGGGCATGAGTGGGGGAGTTGAGGCGGTAATGGGGGGATAAAGACACATATGTAACACTTTAATCAATAAAGAAATTAAAAAAAAAAGAAAGAGGATATCCAAGCTCTGCTGAGAGAAGATCTGAAAATAGCATAGTGGATGGAATAGCATTATGTCAGTTTAAAGCTTATGTGACTAGAGATTGCTTAAAAATTCAGCCAAAGATAATGATATAATTTGTAGTACTTATTGAAGAATGGTGTTTGAAACAACTGAACTTTCAAAAATAGCATCAGAATGATACTGGCAATGCTGTGAGGTACTCGCTACACTTAGAACTATGAATAATAATAGAACATGTGATCTGTAATCAGGTTGTATACCTGGCATTTCCTGATAAATTCCATTTTCTGCCCTAGCCGGTTTGGCTCTGTGGATAGAGCATTTGCATGTGGACCAAAGGGTCCCAGGTTGATTTCGGTCAAGAGCACATGCCTCAGTTGCAGACTTCTCCCTGGTCGGGGCACATGCGCAAGGCGATCAATCAATGTGTTTCTCTGTCATCGATATTTCTCTCTGTCTTTCCCTCTTTCTTCTACTCTCTCTCTCTAAAGTAATCAATAGAAAAACATCCTCTGATAGGATTAAAAAAACAACATATTTTTCTTACAACTTTAGGACAAAAATTCTTGGTGCTTTTTTGTGGAAGAAGCAATTATAGTTTTAAGTAATAGATCCCATTGAAAGCCCAGTCATCTGTTGAGCGTGTACTAAGTGCACTCTTTAATGTGGTTGGCTCTCCAACACCTGGACTGCAGTAGAAATGTACTACATAGCATTGCAGTGAATGCGGAATAGCAAATGTTGTAGCCAATGGACACACATGTGGGTACTCATCTCTATTTCACCCCTGAATTCCAAGTTCTTTTCTTGAACTCTAAACATGTCTTAAAATTTCTTCACTTTGCAGTAACTGTAGCCAAAAGAAATAAGACTTCCTTCTCCTTTTACTCCATGTACCTTAGGCACGCAAGTCAATAATGTTCTGTCTTGCACTTTGTTTCTACTTTGCTTCCTTGTATTAGTTTTTGATCTAGGCTTCGCCCTAGTAACTGTTCCTTTTGGTATTTTCCCTAGTGTTTAGGTTCCCCTTTTCCCATCCAGCTGGCCTTTTAATTTCTCTTTTTCTGTTCATTATTTCTTCCCCTATAATCTACTCTCCCCCCAACTCTTCGTCACTACTTCAATTTCACATTCGCTGCCCATGATGGACCGTCACAGGTCACGTGTGACTGCAGGAACACAGTTTCAGGTTGAGTACACTGTGGCCTGCGCAGGGTGGGAACAGAGTGGTGGGGGTGTTCCCTATATCCAGCCCACTCCTCCTCCTCCTTCCCCTCCCACTCCTCCTCCTCCTTCCCCTCCCACTCCTCCTCCTCCTCCTCCTCCTCCTCCTCCTCCTCCTCCTCCTCTTTCTCCTCCTCCTCCTCCTCCTCTTTCTCCTCCTCCTCCTCCTCTTCCTCCTCCTCCTCCTCCTCTTCCTCTTCCTCCTTTAAAGGAACATAACAATTTTAAACTTTTTATATTGGTAGATGGCAACTCTAATTTTAGGAGCATGTTACAAACCTCTCTGTTCTTAACAGCCACCACTAGTTTTTTCTGGATAGAATGCCCAAAGTCAGTCCTCTGAAAGCATGCACAATCGCACTCCGACTAGAATGTGTGTGTCATGAAAAGAAACTGCTGAATAGCTAGTTCTTTGGTTTGGAACTTGATTAATGAAGGTTTTTTTTGTTTTGTTTTGTTTTTGTTTTTGTTCTTGACCCTCTTCCCCCCTCAATATTTATTTTGAAGTTTTATTGAAAACAAAATCCATAAATCAAACTATTTGCCAGTTCATGTCTATAGGAATAGATGACACTTATTAGAGTTTATCATGTAGTTGCATCTCCACAGTTCTTCCACTATCTCTATGAGGCAGTGCTACCTTTTTCGAATGAAGAAAATAAGATGGAAAAGATACAATGCTTCAAGTCAAATGACTCTCAAGTGGTAGGTTTTGTTTTCAAAGACAAAAAGACCCACATTCCTAACCACTTTTTTTAAAATCTTATTTTATCACATTGATGGTTATTTGCTGAAAGTCTATTCTATTGCTTTTTTTCATACACAGTTTATATTTGAGAGAAAACACAAAATTATTAACAGCTATTTAGTTTCTTCTAGGAATTTGATTCAATGATAAGATTATAATTGAGAAAAAGTAACTTCATTTTTGTATGTGTATAGAAAAGGTGAGGTAAAATAAATAAATAAGTTTTTTTTAATTATCTTATTACAAAAATAAATATGTACCTATTAAAGAAAACTGCAAAACTTTCATGACAAAAAAGAAAAAAGTATCTTCTTATATCACATAAACCAGTTTTCTGAGCCTATTTTTAAAAACGTAATTGAAATTTACAATATAAATACTAATTTCTATTATTTAAAATTATGTCATTTTAAAATCAAATTTCAAGATAACAGTGACATAAAATTATTTTTTTATTTTATTTTATATTT
Source organism: Pipistrellus kuhlii (assembly GCF_014108245.1). Lineage (NCBI taxonomy): Eukaryota > Metazoa > Chordata > Mammalia > Chiroptera > Vespertilionidae > Pipistrellus > Pipistrellus kuhlii. Next base: position 152,067,795 of record NW_023425404.1, read on the forward strand.
TTCTATCGCCATTTATCCCTCATACTCTGCTCCACCAATCCCTAACCCCCTCTCCCTACCATCACCACACTGTTGTTTATCCATGTCTGTGAGTTCTTTGCATCTTCCTACAGTCAATTTAGGAATCCTCTGTGTTTGGATATTTAATATATATTTTATTGGTGGGAAGGGCACCATTATAACTAATGCAGCAATGACTACTTTTATTCCAATCTGGGTTTTATCGAGGAGAAGATAGATAGATTTATAATAAAGCATTAGAAAGGAATATCTCTTCCCAAGGAAAATCATTGAGAGTTGTGGTGAGCTGTTTAGAGAATTACACTCGGAAATCCTCTCTGCAGTTCTGCTCTCCCCTCTTAGACTGCCTCGTCCTCTCCTAGTGCTGCTCTCAGATTGGATCCCACATTAAATGTTCAACCCGTTTCTCTTCTTAGTGACATTCTTCATGAAACAAACAACTATGGGGTAGGCACATACAGATAGGATTATAAACATATTACTTTCATTAGTGTTTTGCTTGAATTTAAAATTGTACTAAAGATGAATAAAGGTCTTGCTAAATTTACCTACATCATGGGTATTTTATAGGCAATTCAAATTTAGAGTATGGTGATATCACTTGGTAAAATAAAGAAGAGAGAAAATATTAATTATCCTCAAAGTAACATTATATTAGCAGTTTGCCATAAATTTGAATTACACCAGGATACTGTGATGAGGTAAGAAAACAGAGAACGGGTGGGGAAAAGTCTCTAGGTCATCAGATACACGTGGACTTGTGAATGCGTTCAGACATGGCACAAATCAGATTATCTTCATTTAGTATTATTTGTAAGGATATATCATTGATCTAAACACCATCTAAATTAATACATTTGTGGCAAATAAAACAAATTAAATATGCTCAGTTTGCTCAAGAGTTCCTATTGTCGATCTGGGAAGAAACAGCGAGCGTTCACAGTTGCAGCTTCAACCTTGCCAATCACAGACTTCCTGTAAGTGCACTGTAGTTATTTGGAACCTTTTCTGGGTTGGCATGGGCATTCTTTTGCTAGATTACATTTATGCATTAGTGCCATCTGTGCCCGCCGTACCTTCTGTGAGTTAGCCCTGGCCAAATGACTGGCATTTATCTGGAAGGAGAGAGAGAGAGGAGAGAGGGGGAGGTTTGAGTAAAGAGAGGGCTGGGGAGGGGGGAAGGGGGGCTGAAAATATGAATGAGAGAGATCCTAGGGCATTTATTTTACTTATTGTTGGCACAAGTGGAATTTAGGAAAGAGACACATCGGTAAGCATAAAATATTTGCAGCTGGTGTCCCTGACTTCAACCCTTATGAAGTTAGCTCTAATTTGCTTCTCTTAAAAATGTATATAGAATAGCTATTTACTTTTAGCCTGGGATATGCAAAAGAAGTTCAACTCTTTAAATAAGGAAATACAGCAAAACATTTGCAAAATCTTCAAGTTGAGAAAAATCATGTGCAATATTAATATGTGTGCACTTCTTAAGCGACAGTGAATATACATAATGTGAGTTGGGTTTCGTTGTTTAGATTTGGTAGAGTGCTTGAATTGGACTCTATTTTGGTAAATTTATTAAAATGTAGACTTACGAATATTACAATCATGTGTAGGGAAAATATGGTTCTATATTTAATGTATAATTAGTACTGAATTTATTCTGTAGAATCTTTATGCAATTGTATTGTTTTAAACTATAAGGTATTGCAAAGTAGATTAGCAACTTCCACACCTAAAATACACTCTAGAGTAGTAATTGGGAATTCAAGATAAATAACTCTCTGATCAATAAAAATATATATGAAGAGTTTTAGCTCATTTATACTGTTATCTACATATATATTATTAAATATGTTTTTATTTATTTTAGAGAGGCAGGAAGGGAGATAGAAACATTGATCAGGCCCCCAACTGCGGCTGTATGCCCTGTCTAGGAATTGAACTAGTGGTCTCTTAGTGCATGGTCGATGTTCAATTATTGAGCCACACCTGCTGGGCTGCATATATTTTTTTATATCCACTCTTAGTGGGCTTATCTTATTTTCATATGGCAAATTAGAAGAAGTACAATAGAATTGGGGCAGAGGGACTGTGCAACATGGATAGAGCACAGTACTGAGAATTATCCTCAAAGTTTGCCATAAGAGTTGCAAGGAAGAAAATGAGAGAACTGAGATGCAAGACCTGGTCAAACACTGTAATCTGGGATCATTTAATGTAAAGAGAAAACACTTCATATTCCTTAGAGTGCCCTGAGAATATTGCTGGCCTGTATCCTGGCATGATGATCAATAGCCATCATTATAAAGCTCTGTCTCTGATATGAGAACACGCGCAGACAACTCAGATAAGGAAGATGGAAATGTGAATACATTCTTGAAAAGAGTCCCATTCAAAATGGAAAATATATGCAGTTGTAGGGCTTAATGTATTTAATCTACAGTTAAACTTATGTACTAGCCTGTATTGAGCTTTAAGTTCTAGACATCCAGAGAAAGTTCATTTTCTGTAGTTTTAGAGGTATGGTCTCTTTTCTTATGTTCCCCGAATAATGTCTTATATTCCTTTTATAATGTTCTTCGGACCTAATTTATAATGTATTTAATTTATGTATTCCAACTGGATTGTTCAATAAAGGTAAGCATTTTCCCTTGTATTCCCAGCCACTAATATTTTATTATCTCTAATGTGGTTTTAAAAGATCTATACAAATACCTAAGATACAGACTTTAATGATTATGGATGGTGGATATTGAGTCTCCTGGTTCCAGATCTTGGAGCTGCCATTTACTTGCGATGGCATTTTGAGTAAATGACTTGTCTTCTCCAAGCATCAGTTTCCTCATTTGTTAATTCAGAAAACTAATACTTGCCCTAGAGCAGTAGTCTGCAAACTCATTTGTCAACAGAGCCAAATATCAACAGTACAACGATTGAAATTTCTTTTGAGAGCCAAATTTTTTAAACTTAAACTTCTTCTAACGCCACTTCTTCAAAATAGACTTGCCCCAGCTGTGGTATTCTGTGGAAGAGCCACACTCAAGGGGCCAAAGAGCCGCATGTGGCTTGCGAGGTGCAGTTTGCTGACCACGGCCCTAGAGGACCACTATGTTGATTAAATAATTCTAGTGCACATAAAACCCTTAGGAAAGCACCTGGTACATAATAAATTGTTTAATGGCTGGTTAGTAAGTATTAGTATTGCTGTTGTTGTCAAGAAAACCATTGATTATGCACATGCGGACTATAGTTGGTTGTGGTTCAAATTAGTTCAAATTATATCTTTAAAAATGATTATAACTGATTCCCCGCATTTTATTATTTTTGACTATGTATCAATTTGGACAGATCTTGAGAATCACAGTGATACTGCCATGTTAGCACTACAGTAAGGAAATACCACAGCAATTGCTCCTGCCCTGGGCCCTGGGCCCTGGGGTCTGTCTCAGTTGAAGAGACTCCATGTGGCAGAAGCATTAGGAACAGCTCTCCAGCCCTGGCCACTGTGGTTCAGCTGGTTGAGTGTTGTCCCATGCACTGAGAGGTTGCTGATCGATGTTTCTGTCTCTAATCTGTTTCTCTCTTTCTCCCTCTTCCTTCTCTTTCTAAAATAATAAAAAAAAAACTCAAAAAAAAAAAAAAAAGAACAGCTAGTGAGAACTTTATTCTTTCATTAACACCAGCTGGAATCTTTTATATTTTTGCGTTTGATGACTGAGCCTGTGAGCTCAGTAGTGGTCAGCTACCTCCACCAGATGGTAGGCAATAGAGAAGAAGACCTCTATGAAGGCCACTTTAATGGCTAAGGGGACAGAACAGAGACACTCAACTATCAGGATAATTTTTTCACTCTGAATTACTTATTCCAAACTATTGCATGTAATTAAGATTTTGACTGTTACCATTCAGATAGTAATAAATCTAAAAAAAATTTTTGAATTAATATTTGAAATGTCAACTATATTTTACTATATGTCTTACAAAAATACATATTAAGCAATAATAATAATTATTTTTTGCTATGTGCCATCATTAGTTTTATATTATTAAAACTGATTAACTAGCTTGGTATATAAAATAATTATGATAAATATATACATAGAGAGAATCACATATTAGTAATTTATAAGAAAATCTATTATATTAAAATAAATTAATGTAGCCGAAACTGGTTTGGCTCAGTGGATAGAGCGTGGGTCTGCAGACTGAAAGGTCTCAGGTTCGATTCCGGTCAAGGGCATGTACATTGGTCGCAGGCATAACCCCGGTGGGGAGTGTGCAGGAGGCAGCTTGGTCGATGTTTCTCTCTCCTCGGTGTTTCTAGTTCTCTATGCCTCTGCCTTCCTCTCTGTAAAAAAAAAAAATCAATAAAATATATTTAAATTTTTTAAACAAATTAATAATAAGTGTTTTATTTAAACATAATTTCTCAATAATATTTCTAACAATAATTACTGTAATATTGGGGCGCTTTTTGTGTGTGTGTGTGTCTTATATTCACCTTATCAATGATTTTCATAAAATATAATATTTGAATTGATTTTAAACTCCTATAAATAGAATTATATTGGGTAAAATCTATATATAACATAAAATTTACAATATTAGCCATTTTAAGTATTCAATTTAGGAGCATTAAGTACACTGATGGTGTGCAACTATCACCCCCATGCATCTCCGGAATGTTTTGATCATCCCAAACTGAAATTCTCACTCATAAAACAATAATTCCCCATTCTCCTCTCTCTCCTAGCCCCTGGCAATCATTGATTTTCAGTTTCTGAATTGGATTATTCTACAATATGTACCTCATAAAAGTGCAATCATACAATAAATGACCTTTTTTGTCTGACTTATTTTGCTTAGCATAGTGTCCTTTTTAAATTTATTTCTTCTTTATTGATTAAGGTGTTATATATGTGCCCTTATCCCTCCATTGCCCCCCACCCCCCAGCTATTGTAGTTCCCTCAACACCCCCCCCCCCGCCCCCTGCAGTGTCTGTATCCATTGGTTAAGCTTATATGCAGGCATACAAGTCCTTCCCCCATCCTCTGAGGTTTGATAGTCTGATCTATGCTTCTCTGTCTCTGGATCTGTTTTTGTTCATCAGTTTATGTTGTTCATTATATTCCACCAATGAGTGAGATCATGTGATATTTAACTTTCTCTGACTGACTTATTTCGCTGGGCATAATGCTCTCCAGCTCCATCCATGCTGTTGCAAATGGTAAGAGTTTCTTCCTTTTTACAGCAGCTTAGTATTCCAGTTTTCTTAGTAGATGGACCACAGTTTCTAATCCACTCATCAACTGATGGGCCTTAGGCTGTTTCCAAACCTTAGCTGTGGTAAAATGTGCTACTATAAACATAGGGGTGCATATATCCTTTCTGATAGATGTTTCTAGTTTCTTGGGATATATTCCTAGCAGTGGAATCACTGGGTCAAATGGGAGGTTCCATTTTTAGTTTTTTTAGAAAACTCCATACTATTCTCCACAGTGGCTGCACCTCCGCATCCTCGCAAGCACTTGTCATTTGTTGATGATAGCCATTATGACAGGTATGAGGTGGTATCTCATTGTTGTTTTGTTTTGCATCTCTCAGATGATTAGTGACTTTGAGCATCTTTTCATATGTCTCTCTGCCTTCTGTATATTCTCTTTCAAAAAGTGTCCATCTAGGTCCTTTTCCCATTTTTTTATTCAATTGTCTACCTTCCTTTTGTTAAGTTGTATGAGTTCCCTGTAAGTTTTGGAGATTAAATCCTTATCAGAGATAACATTGGCAAATATGTTCTCCCATGCAGTGGGCTTCCTTGTTGTTTTGTTGCTGTACAAAAGCTTTTATTTTGATGTAGTCCCATTTGTTTATTTTCTCTTTAGTTTCCATTGGCCTAGGAGCTGTATCAATGAAGATATTGCTTCAGCATATGTTTGAGATTTTGCTGCCTGTGGATTCCTCTAAGATTTTTATGGTCTCCTGTCTTACATTTAAGTCCTTTATCCATTTTGAGTTTATTTTTGTGTATGGTGTAAGTTGATGGCCTAGTTTTATTATTTATTTATTTATTTATTTATTTATTTATTTATGCACATAGCTGTTCAACTTTCCCAACACCATTTACTGAAAAGACTGTTTTGACTCCATTGTATGCTCTTGCCTCCTTTGTCAAATATTAATTGAGCATAGTGGTTTGGGTTGATTTCTGGGTTCTCTATTCTATAGCATCTGGTCTATATGTCTGTTCTTCTACCATTACCAGGCAGTTTTGAGAACAGTGGCTTTGTAAAATACCTTGATATCTGGTATTGAGATCCCACCTACTTTGTTCTTTTTCAGGATTGCTGTGGCTATTCAGGGTCTTTTTTTATTTTTTATTCCAGATGATTTTTTGGAGAGTTCAGCCTAAGTCTGTGAAATATGCAGTTGGTATTTTAATGTAGATTGCATTGAATTTGTAGATTGCTTTGGGTAGTATGGACATTTTAATGATGTTGATTCTACCCATCTGGGAGCACGGTACATTCTTGCATCTGTTTATGTCTTACTCTATCTCTTTTATCAGAGTCCTGTAGTTTTCTGAGTACAGATCTTTTACCTCCTTATACCAAGTATCTTAATTTTTTTATGTGCAATGGTAAATGAGATTTTTTAAAAATCTCTCTTTCTGTAAGTTCACTATTGGTATATAAAAAAGCCATAGATTTTTAGGCATTAATTTTGTATCCTGCTACATTGCCAAATTCATTTAGTAAGTTGAATAATTTTTTGATGGAGTCTTTAGGGTTTTCTCATGTCATCTGAGAATAATGACAAATTTACTTCTTCTTTTCCAATTTGGATACCTTTTATTTCTTCTTTTTGTCTAATCGCTATGGCTAGCACTTTCAGTACTGTTTCGAACAGGATTGGTGAGAGTGGGCATCCCTGTCTTATTCCTGTTCTTACGTGAAATGGTTTTATTATTGCCTAATTATTATGATATTGTCTGTAGGTTTGTCATACTTGGATTTTATTATGTTGAGGTATGATCCTTCTATTCTTACTTTTCTGAGGATTTTTATCAAGAAAGAATGTTGGATTTTGTCAAGAGCTTTTTCTGTATCAATTGATATGACTATGATTTTTATCTCTCAATTTGTTAATGTGATATATCAAGTTTATTGATTTGTGGATATTTTACCATCTTTGCATCCCTTAGGTAAATCCCACTTGGTCATGGTGTATGATCTTTCTGATGCTATGCTGGATCCAGTTTGCTAGAATTTTGTTGAGTGTTTTGGCATTTATGTTCATGAGGGATATTGCCCTGTAATTCTCTTTTATTGTGTTGTCTTTATCTGGTTTTGGGATTAGGGTAATGCTGGCTTCATAGAAAGAGCTTGGAAGTGTGCCTTCCTGTTGAATTTTTTGGAATAGTCTGAGGATGATAGGTTTTGGTTCTTCTTTGAATGTTTGGTAATAGCATAGTATTTTCAAAGCTCATCCATAATGTAGCATACATCAAAATATTTTTTTAAAGTTTGAATAATATTCTGTTATGTGTCTATACCACATTTGTTTATCCATTCTCCTGTCCATGGACATTTGGGTTTTTCCCATTTGTTGGCTATTGCAAATAATGCTACTCTCAACATGGATTTAAAGTGTCCATTTGAGTCCCTGCTTTCAATAATTTGGGTGTACTATACCCCAAGTGGAATTGCTGGATCATGTGAAATGTTATGTTTAGTTTTTTGAAAAGCCACTGTACTGTCTTCCACAGTTGTTGCACCATTTTATAATTCTCCCAGGAATGCATAAGGATTCTAGTTTCTCCAAAACTTTTTATTTGCTGTTTAATTATTTATCAAATTTCTGATATTAGCTAATATAATGGAACTGAAGTGAGATGGGGACAGGTTTTTTAGCATGTACTTTTCTACTTTTTTTCCATTTGTAAACAGATAGTATGCATTACAATTCAGGCATTTTGCTTGACATAGGAATAGAAAGATAAAATACTTATATGATAAATTATGGTAACCTCATAGCAGCCTTCTAATATAAGAACTATAGTTGGGTTTCTTAGTTCACTAAAAATATCTAAAATTTGTTATATTCAGCTATAATATCTCCACATTTGGTGAAATTGACTTATTTTTAAAATAAGTTACTTTGAAACATGCAGGTCTTTATAGAGCTTTACAAATTCTCAGCTTTTATTCTAAACTTAATATCAAATGTCTTTGTTTCAATGTGGAAACCATGTCTTCTTTCCAGCCTTTTAGGTGGGATGTTGACCTGTGATTTGTAAAATGGAAAAGTTAGAACTATAACCTTTTGAAATAAAGTTAAACATATTTCCTATCTCACTGATAACATGGTATAAGAAAATTTTTTATAGACATGATTAGTATTGCTGTTAAGTAAGTTTAATATTCAGTGAAATTATATCAGAAACATACATAAAAACCTTAATAGATGATTACTTCTGAAAGAAATAAGATTCAAAGTCTCATTCAAAAATATTGATTGTTTTCTTCAACATATAGAAATCATGAGTAATTCAGCTGACCCTTGTCATTCTTGAAAGTTTTCCAAAGCCATTATTTTTTAATTTTATTTTATTATACAATCTTTCGAAGGCGAAGAACATAGGACACTGAACAGAGAAGCATTGATCAAAACATCAAATTTCAGAGGGAAGGTAGGGGAGGGTGGGGTAGGGGGGGAGATATCAACTAAAGGACTTGTATGCATGCATATAAGCCTAACCAATAGACTCAGACACTTAGGGGGGTGAGGGCATGAGTGGGGAGAGTGGAGGGCAGTGGAGAGGTTAAGGACACATATGTAATGACTTAATCAATAAGAAGCAAAAAGGAAAAAAAGAGAACATACTGATTGGTGGTAGATAATTCTAAGTTCATTTTGTTAGGTATAGTTTGGGTTTTCCCATAAATGTGAAAGGCAACAGAAGAAATTACTTTAAAAATTATTCATGGCTATATGAAAACTGTATGATGTTAATTTTTTTTATGGTCAGGATTTGTTCAATACTGGTTCATGACACCACCTCTGTGATAGCTAGTACAGTTAAATGGATAGATGAATGTTGTTACCTTAACAGTAACTGCTAATTAATTTATTTGCTGGCTGCTTTATAAAGGTGTTATTTTTAATTTTGCTCAATGAGAAATGATCCCAAGTCATACAAAGTGAAGGACTCTTTTGATATAATCCTTTTAAAATCTGGGAATAAATATTTTTAAAATATGAACAATGAGATATCAACTGTGGCAACGTGAAGTCCTGAAGGTTAGTATAATTACAACAAAGAGATTCTATTTCTGTTAGTCTCTGTCTCAAGAGATTTGAGTCTGAATTATTCAAAATTACTATAAAGTAGCTTTTGAGCCAATATTTGTGCCTGGAACTCAGATTTCCTTTGTCTCATTTTCATATGTTCTGTTTTAAACATATGTTAGGTTGTATATTTAAGGCTAAAAGTACCAAAAAGCCCACATTGAAATATGTTTTCTTCATTATCAAAGACTTGAATGCCATCATCATTTGGAGAAAAGAAACACTGCATATAACATGTCTGTAAAACAGACTTTAATGGCGCCAAATAGATTGAACATCTGGCTTTCTTTTCACAAGGTGCACTGATGTCAGAAAAGATTGAATAAAAATGCTGATATAATTGTCCAGGTTTGGGGTTTGCCAGTAGAAGAATATTTTATTCATTCAGTCTATTCTAATTCCAAATACAGGTGTTGACGTTGATGGAAAAATACAATGATACCTATTAGAATGACCAATCATTGATATTGAAATCTAAAACTGTGCTGCTATTGGATTTTTCTGAGAAATGCCATTCAAACTCCACAGTACACTGTCACCTCATATAGCCTTTCTGGCTGCTGGGTTATGTATGGTATGACAGCTCTGCACTGCTTTTATTATGGCATTGTACCCATGCATGGCTATGGTGCTCTTTTGTTTCCGTCAAAGAGACATTTTCAGGCAATGAGGTTTTGAAATGGTATTTTTGTTGTCATTAAAAAAAAAAAAAAAGTGCACCAAAAGCTGCATTACTGCAGTTTTAAAGAAAGCAAGCTTTATGAACATTAGAATTTTTTTGCAATTGAAAAAGGCAGTTTCTTATCTTTTTATTTCTTGTTCCTGACTCTGAAGAATGTTCTGGAATTAATGATTCATCTAATAATCTCTCACCAAAAGAATAATAACAATGGATTGCAGACCTTTACATTAATTTAAAAGTATATATATTAAGTGAAATTAATTTATCAAGTTATATTTTATTCTTTTAAAGAAAGTTTTCATTCTTTTTAAGCCTAAATCTTTACTTGTTGATAAAAAGTCTAGGTTTAGTATCAACTAAATCTTAAACTTTCACTACTTGTCATTAAGTGCCATCAATCTTGAGAGCATTTAAAGAACATGTGTTTTGGTAAAGTTGCATGAATTATGCTATATTGTTTTCAAATTTAATGATGCTATTAATGAACAAAAGTAGAATGATTCCTCCTTGATGCATAACTTGGTCTCTGGAATTTTATTGACATGCATAGAATAGCAAGCGGTATGCCACTTGTGTGAAGAAAGAATATTGATGTCTTTGACAGGGAATAGCAGAAGCAACAAGGAAAATAAACACCTACTGAATCAGTTAATTGGGCGCTGATGTAAAGTTTCACTACTGCATGATATGTTTACCTGTGGTTAGGTTGCTCATAATGATCACTTCCTGCTTGTCAAAACATGTGTTGTAGTTAGATATAAGAAATATAATGGACTTAGAATATATACTTTTATCTCTACTCTGAATGTTGGTGGTTTCAAGCACGAAACAGACTTCATTTCGAACCATCTGCTCTCTATTTAAAATTGACATCAAGTTCAGTTCCTCTCTGATGCCTGCTTGTTTCCCAGCTTAGAACACTTCTATCCTGCAGGTCAGCCGTTACCTATTATGCCTAGCCATTGAACTAACATATAAGAAATGACACATCTAGGAGTGCTTGAATATTCATATCACAAAATAAACCAGGAAGATTTTTTGTGATATGCCCATGGAATGATTGCCACTAATGCTGAACTATAAGTCAGTTAGTAAAAACTAAAGTATAGTTTCCTACTTTTGTGTTTAGACGAGTGAACCATTTATTTTATTTTATAGCTTACTAATCATTGTGTTATTGGATTGAACCATCAATATTTATATAAATATCATTATAAATATCAGTTATATGTTTCAGAGCTATATTGGCTGCATAAGTAAAATCCAGTAGTGATTAATTTGGCACATGTTTTTAAGCACTTGAACTGTAGAGTGAGCACCGCATTTGCAGTGGTAGTGAAAACAACATCATGGAGATTATAGTCTAGGACAGAAGACAGAGTTTGAACAGATGCTTAGATATCTTTGTTAAAAATTAGACAAATTGTTATAATGCTGAACAAACTATTATCTAGAGTCTGATTATATTTTTAAAGTAGAATATTAAAGTTTATTATAATTTTGGTTTAGAAAATCATTTTGTCTTTGACTATAGACAATCAAAATGTGTTTTTCTAAGCTAACTGAAAGATAGACTCTTTATATCCTTGTCTATCATTCTATCTATCTATCATCTGTTGACCTATAAATAATCTATTTTGCACTAACACCAGACAATTCCAGTTTCTGGTTATGGGACTTATGCTGAATAATTACATATAGACAGTCAAATGAAGATTAAGTAACCAAAGGCAATAACTTTTTGTTATATGACTCTTAAATGTGTACGCCTTTAGTATTTTTGCGTTCTATGGACCAAAAAGCAAACTATCCTTTGTACATAGAAGTAACTTAGTACACATGAGTAAGTAATTAGTATTCTGAGACACTATCACAATTTATGTTTGTTTACTTGTTTGAATGTATCTTTATGCTAGTACAGGTAAAAATGTTTAAACTTTGAGTTTATTCTTTCCATTGGAAGAAATTAATTATATCTCTAGAGATGATTTAGTATTTTCACAGTTGTTTTAAGAATCTTGTTAGTTTATATGTTTTTGTTTTTGTTTTTTAGATAAGAATGCCTGTATTGATTTCAGGACAAAATTAATGCATGTTTAGTTTCTTTTCAAACAGTGAGCAAAGGATTCCCATTAAATGTCATTGTATGCTCACTGATCAGTGAAATAACCTCTGGGTTACAGTGGCATTTATCTTTGCAATATAAATACCTGTGATTAAGTATGAAATGAGTGTTTAGACTTGTATTTGCACATAAAAGCAGGGTTAGCTGGGAATTGAGCCATCTGACAAATGACCCATATTTCTATGGATTCTTTTCAGCAGAGATAGATAATGAAAATCTGTATGAATGAAGTGTAGAGTGAATTCATCAACACATTTTTATTAATAACACAGTTATTAATTTTTTGACTGGGACAACATATACTATTTTGGTGTCCTAAAAGTGAGGGTTTAATTTTTAGAAACTTAGCTATGGATAAATCATTTCATCTTTAGGTTCATATATATTAGGAAAATCTCACAATAAATATTTTTCAATGTTAATGATATATAAGTTTTCAGGATTTCTCCTCAAGTGTACCAAAAGCAGTATGTTAAGACCAATTATCTCAATACCTAATTTTCTAGAGGGAACTTAATTGCCTGGAAAATGTTTGCTCTATGGTAATACTTGAGGTTAAAGTTTTAAGCCTAGGAAGTATCTAGTGAAAAAATTAGTGTTTTCAAGCAAAATTCTTTCATACTGAGTAAATTAACTTATTCTATTTCCCAGTTGATAAACGGTAGTGATGCCTTCCATTTGGATTTTTCTAACATTTTCCTAAATGCATAATTTAAATAGTGATTGAGTTTTCAATTAGCCATTATCTGACATAATGGTTGGAGTTTGGGTTCTTAATTCTGATATTTTCTGGGAGTGTGAGTGTGCATGTGAGTATAAGACATACACACACACACACACACACACACACACACACACACACACAAATTTCCTATCTTATAAAAGAATAATATGAAAATTAACCATCACTCCAAGACACAAGATGGCTGCCCTCAGGTGGTCAAAGATGGCTGTCCTCATGTAGACACAAGATGGCCAGCAGGGGAGGGAAGTTGGGAGGGACCAGGCCTGCAGGGGAGGGCAGTTGTGGGCAGTTAGGGGTGACCAGGCCAGCAGGGGAGGGCAGTTGGGGCAGACCAGGCCTGCAGGGAAAGACTGTGTATATAATCTGATATATGGTTTTCTATGAATTTATTCTGCTTGAGAATCACTAACTTTTTTTTTTTTTTTTTTAATCTGTGTGTTTATGCCTTTTATCATTCTGGAAGGTTCTGAGTGATTATTTTTTTCAATTTTTCTTCTGCTCCATTCTTTCTCTTCTCCTCTGGGACATCAATTACTCATATGACAGACTATTATATATTGTCCCACAAATCTCAGATTTTCTTTAGTCATTTTTTCTTTTTGTTTTTCAATTTGAATAGTTTCTATTTTCCTACCTTCAAGTTTAATGATTTTTTGTCCTGCTATATCCAGTCTAATTTGTCAGGCAAACTCAGTATTTCCCTTCACAACATCTACTGAATATCTATATGGTGTGTGTTCTCCACTGTAAAAGGGGAATTAGAAAAGAGTATATGGGATTTATACTTCAGCTCAAAATCTTGCAGTTTTATTTTTAGCAGAGGATGGCACAATTTATCTCATAATATATGTAATAATATATACATAAATCTCTTTATACCTCACATATACTGTTATCTGTCCTTCTCATAATGTTATATTATGTGTAGGAGAAGGACAGATAATAGTATGTGTTCTCTCTTCGGCTGCTACATGAAATCTCCACTTAAAGAGCCTCCTGTGTCCTCAAGAGTCAGCATTTCTCCCTGTCCCTGATATTCAGGTTTTCTTGGACCCCTTAAATTATCTTGTATGTGTTTCTATGTATTTCTGTGCTTTGTATACAGTTTTAAATTTGAATCACTATTTACTGTTGTACAAAACATGAAGGTTTAGTAAACTCTTTTTGAGGTAAGACTATAAATAAATCATCTATATTTGAAAAGTCTAAACTAAAGTGCAGTTGTATGCTTCAGCTTGTCAATGGATATTTATGAGGTGAGTATGATACTATAAAGGTTCTGGCAGTGAAATATATCCTGCACAGATAGCTAGTAAAGGAGCTTGCAAGTGTTAATGCCAGCAGAATTTTAATGCTCAAGAGATGGGAAACTCGACACTTGCTCTGGTTAATGCTACTCTTACTGGCTACAGTGAAAAGCAACCAGTAAAACAGCTTTTTATAGATACTGCGATAGAACTGGAGTCTATAATATGTCATTTCCTAGTATTGTCTTGTTTTCTTCTTTTGGTTTTGTTAACTACAGAGCAGTAACATAGACTCAGTTTTATTTTGGGCATCAACTTCTAATCCTACCTAGTATGATACCCAAGAGAGGTTATTGCCGACAACAGTTTCTAAAGAAATAGCAAGTTTCTTATTCTAATAGAAACTTGTTAGTAGAAATCTTGTGTTCATCTATTAGCATATTATACATTTTAATTGTTTATTATAAAGACTGTTTAGTCCTATCTGATCCTAGAATTACTCTACATGGAAAATAAGGTATTATAATTATAAATATATGTCTCTATCTGTAGTTCTATATATTTAGTTTATATTAAATAGACTAATATTAAGCAATTTAATTAACTTTAAAAATATTTTCAGCATTTCTTCTATTCATCATTAAAGTGAGATAGTCTCAGAAAAATGAGCACTAGTAACTAATACTATTCTGTAATCTGTACTATTCTTTAATGGGTTGTATGTTCTACTTATTTTATACTGCTTTTCGTGTTACCCGGATAACATACCTTTATTATGTAAGCATTATAAGGATAAGATATGAAGTCTTTTAAACCTTGTCTTATTCTATTTCCTATAAATGAAAATTGCTCTCCAGTGTTCTGGCATCGACTGCTTGCCATATCATCAGTGGCAGCCCAAACATTCATGACCTTGAACATAATTAGCATTATCACGATGTGTTTTGTAAGATAGCATTGAATAGTCTTTGAAGGGCCACAGACACCTAATCACAGTCACTTACAACCAGTGTGTGTTACCTTGATTTAAGAAAATTCCAGGAAATTGATGTTAGCTGCTAGGCTGAAATAATCCCCTGGGAGTGAGATGTCTGAAAGAATACTGAATAAAATTTTCCTTCTGGCCAATAGCTTCTATTTTTCTTGATTATACCTTTTCTATCTTCTCTTTACTCTTCTGTTTCTCCATATTTTCTTCTCTCCTTTTCTACCATTATATTCTTCTCTTCTGTAATTATCTTTTTCTCTCTCAAATTCATACTTACTCTGTATTTGCATTTTTGAGGTCTGGCTTCTCCCCCTGTGGAGGTTTTGTCATTTAGTATTCATTCCTTTAGACATTCATCGTGGATTTGTTTCTAAGTGATTACTTATTACAAGTCTGCTCCATGTTAGACACTTTGAAGAAGCAATTAGAGAAAGATGGATGATAAATTCCTATTTCTTTACTGGGAGTATACTATATGCCAGGCACTGCTCTAAGTGCTTTATATATATTAACAGATTTAATCCTTATAACAATCCTAAGAATAGGTCCAATTTATTATTACTATTTTTAAATATTTTTATTGATTTCAGAAAAGAAGGGAGAGTGATAGATAGAAACATCAATGATGAAAGATAATCATTGATTAGCTGCCTTCTGCATGCTTCCTATTGGGGGGTTGGGAGGGTGGATGGAGCCTGCAACCCATACATATGCCCTTGGCCTGAATCGACCCTGGGAGCCTTTCCTCCTCAGGCGGACACTCTCTCCATTGAGCCAAGCCAGCTAGGACTAGGTCCAGTTTTTAATCATCAATTTACTTATGAAGAAACAAGCACACAGTAGGAAAATGTCACCCATGGCCACACAGTTAGTGAGTGTCAGAGTGGTTTGGCTGCGGAGGACATGCAATGGGACCTCTGGGGAAAGGAGTTCCATGACTGAGAGAACTAGGCAGTGCTTAACAGAACTCCTCCAGGTTTCCAACTTTTCAGTTTGAGTAAAATGAAAGTACACCCAGACATTATCAGCTCTTGATAAAAGTGAAACACTCTAAGTCCATGATTTGGAGGGGAGAAGACATTTGGTTGTTTTTGTTAATAGGTGTATAAAACACAAAGGTGTATACAGCATTTAGGAGGGGTTTTGAGGTACTTGAATTGACATTTGGCAGCTGTCAATCAATACTTAATCCCAAACTTTGGAAGAATTGAAGTAAGGACCTCAGGGTCAAAATCAATAGGGTTTTCTTCACTCGTACTTCTATGCCTTTCATTAAAACAGAGAATTTAAGTCTGGAATGATTTAGGTGCTGAAGTTATTTTGAAAATTCAGGTGAATTATCAACCTCACTTTTTAATCTGTCCAGTTGTTTAAAGTGAATGAATCATGGTCACCAAGATTTAATCTGGGATGGGAACAGAAGTGGTCAGAACAACTGTAAGCTTAGAAAGTGGTTCTAATAGTAGTGTTAATCCAGTGTACTTATTTTTTAAATATATTTTTATTTTAGAGAGGAATGAAGAGGGAGGAAGATGGATACAGCAATGATGAGAAAGAATTTGCACACCCATAATGGGGATCGAGCCAGTAACCTGGGCATGTGTCTTGGCCAGCTTTCGAACCATGACTTCCTGGTTCATAGATTGATGCTCAACCACTGAGCCATGCATGCTGGGCCAATGCATTGTATTTAATAAGTATGTGTTACTTTTCAAGTTTTCACTTCTATATCTGAAATAGGTGAGGAAGATACAAATAAACCAGGTTACATATGAAAAAAAAAAAGGTCAGAAGTGGTCAGCCTTATATCTACAGCTAGTTAATTAGCAATGAAACTCAAGTAAAAGTAGAGCATCATGATATTTTCTTTTCCAAATAATGAAGAAGAGAGAAACTAACTTGTTTGGTTCATAAACACACAAGAAAAATGTCATTAATTCACATTATTGCCATTATAATATCATTTCTCATACATTTGTTTGATTCTGGAAAATTGCCAGAAGGTAATATTTTTAATGTTCATCCCTGTTGTAATTGTATAGTCATTATATACATTGTTGTGGCTTAGAAAAACTGCTTTATTGCTTTTATCAAATATTCATTCATTGTCTCATGTTCCTACCTATCTCCCTTGAAACAAAAGTTTAGAAAAAGATATAGCATGAAAAGAACATCTTTAATGATTTCTTGACATTTGGTGTCATTATTAGCTATCTGCAGAAGAGTATATAATTCACTTAATACTCGTTTTACAGATCTGTAAAACGAGATCTTGTTTGAAGATTCTAGATAATACAGAAATACAATCTGAGTGCACAGTCTATGAACATTGGATTTACCAACACATTTTGACCTCATTCTAAAGTGCTTGTGTTTATGCTTTTCTCCCACTTTCTTTTTCACACATATTATTTGTAGAAAGTAGTAATAAAATTGACAATTACAGTAACAGGTTGCTTCCAAAGACATTTAGAAATAGATAATTTGATGACTGTTTTCCTTTCAATCAAAAAGCTAATGGAAACAAGTTTGCTGTTATCCTTTGGGCTATTTCATTCATTTCTGAAATTCCCAAATTTATTGAGTAGTCATTTTTTGAAAGGAAAATGGACTAAAATCTTGGTCTTATGTTCCAAGTTTTCTTCTCCAACACTTTTTTTTAAATATAAAAAATGAATGTATTGTTCAAATTTAGAGGGAGTAAAGAGGTGTTCTAATATCTGAAATTAGAAAGCAGATATGAAAAATAGAAAAATCTCAACAGAGTGATAATGTTGACCCTAAGGTAGAAAGCAGTATGCTAGTTTTTGAGGAATCTGTACATGATTTATGTAATATAGTGAATCAGAGGGTCATACCAAACAGAGAGAAGGTGGTGGGACCCTGTATCACTAATTGGAAGCTTGATTTTCAAATGAATTTTAGATTATTTACAATTACATACGAATTGTGTGTCTCCCCAGCCATCATGTGAATTGCTGAGGAATCAGAATGGCAAAGTCTCTTGGGAAATGTGCAATACAAATAAACAGTTGCCATTTGGAGAGCACACATAATGGTGGTGTGCATTGTGGGCACTGGTCAACAACAATATACAAGGTCACTAATACACCTATTGCAAAAGCTTTTTATAAAAGAGAAGAAAAAAAAAAAAAAAAAGAAAGAGAGAGAATAACAAAGAGATGGCATCTCCTCCCTTTTCCCCAAACTCCTTGTCTTCAGTCTCTTACTACTTAAATGCACTCGTCATGTATACATTTATTTATTTATTTATTTTTCATTATATTTTATTGATTTTGTACAGAGAGGAAGGGAGAGAGATAGAGAGTTAGAAACATCGATGAGAGAGAGTCATCGATCAGCTGCCTCTTGCACACCCCCTACTGGGAATGTGCCTGCAACCAAGGTACAGGCCCTTGACCGGAATCGTACCCGGGACCCTTCAGTCCCCAAGCCGACGCTCTATCCATTGAGCCAAACCGGTTTTGGCTCATATATACATTTTAGAAGCACTAACTTCATATCAGTTTTAGAAGCACCATATTGCATAAAGAAATACTTTCATCTGAATTCATTATTGAGAGAAACATACAAAGTTGTGGCTTTGATATTCTTATTGCTAGGATAGTAACACTATACTTTAAACATCAATAAGATATTTCCTTTTTCCATAGAATTTTTCCACTCCATACCATTGTGTAGAGGAAGTTGCTGTGGAAAATATCTCAATGCTTTGACTCAAGGGAAAAAAAAAAGAAGTTATGGTTTCCTGTGTTATTTTAACATTGATCTTACCTTAGGTGATTGCTTATTATATTATGGTAGGAAAAATAGGCATTCTTATGCTTTTTTATAATTGCTTTAATATTTCAATAAGGATTTGTTTCTCTTCTAGGGCCGGTGCATAAACTTCTCCCGAGTTTCGTCTCAGTAAAAAGAAAGACCAAGAAGGTATGAAGATGGTATATCTTCACACTGCTGATTTCCAAGCAAATGAAAACCAATAAGTGCATCTTACAAGTTTTTGGAAGAGCAGCTTTATTCCTCTCAGTGGGGAAATGTTTTCTCTGCCTTCTGCTTTGCTTGCACCAGACATTTTCAAACACTTGTTCTGCCATCCACCTGGGAGTTGATGAAACCCAGTGGTAACTCATGACTCATGGCATTGAAAATGAAAAGGACCATTAATCTACATGCCATGACTTATACAAAAGTTTGCATGAATGTGTAAAAAAGGAAAACAATAATAAAAAATAAAAATAAAAACAACAGCATGAAGATGATATCAAAACAGAGACCACAAAACTACTGGCCATGATGGATCTTTAATGAAGAAAGGAGCGTTGAACGTGGTAACATGGCTCTCATGT
Organism: Pipistrellus kuhlii; assembly: GCF_014108245.1. Classification (NCBI taxonomy): domain Eukaryota; kingdom Metazoa; phylum Chordata; class Mammalia; order Chiroptera; family Vespertilionidae; genus Pipistrellus; species Pipistrellus kuhlii. The sequence continues at coordinate 152,087,325 of NW_023425404.1, forward strand.
TTTCACATGGCAAGACTGTGTATCCACAGGCAGAGGATGAGATTTCCTGCCAGGCTCAGCAAATAAAGGAGTCTATTGCCTTAAAGCTCTGTCAGATCACAAAATCCTTCCACGTTCCCTACCACTCTGTGCCTATGGGAAGCTTCTGCCTGGAAAATCTTGTCATTCTCACACTGAAAAGTGCACACGCATGACAAAATGTAGACAGTTTGCCCCCAGGTATTGGTAGCAAGCAAGATTTTGCCCTATAGTTTTTCAAGACACCTTTCTTTCATTATGCTCTCGGGAAAGAAGACAATTAATAGAGCGTTATTACACAGGAAGACAGCCTCTACCCAGAGGTTTTGAGTGGAATATGAGGGACTCATGATTTGAGACCTTGCCCCTGTGATTGGTAGACTCACCCCTCTTTCTATGTTTAGGGTTTAGTAGTGCGTAAAGCATCAATATCTGTAAACATACCAAGGAGTTTTGTTTGCTTTTAATTTAATGGAAGCGGTAACCACAAAGCTTCCGCTCAGGGTTTTTTTTTCTTTCTCCAAGTGTCCGAGGGCTCCTCAGCGTCACAAGCCAGCAACTCTCTTTGCATGAAAATTTCAAAGTTTAATTACTATAATTAAAGGCAACAGCAAGCAGCAGCCTGTGAAGATTTTGCTCATCTTTTTTATGCCTTTTGACATTGAATGACCTATTACTGTATGCACATTACTTGGATTTTTGAGGGGCCCTTTATCTCGGATGTGATTCCGTAGAGAAGAAAAGATCTCCATTCACCGATTTGAAAATTAAATGTTCAGGAGGATCCGCCACCACAGAACCTCAAAAATGTATGTATTAGAGTTTTTTGTAGGAAAATCACCATCGTGTCATGTCGACGATGCCAAATGATGTTAGCGTGAGCGGAAACACGGTGGGGGAGGAAGAAGGCAGCAGCTGAAGAGGAAAGCTCGAATGATCTAGTCACTTTCGATACTGTATTTCAGAGGCGAAATGGGTATTCGACGCGAAACCTGACAAAGTGCGCCCGCTTTGATGGGAACCGGTATAGACAATGACCAGTGGCTGGGTCAGTGGGATGTCTCTCTGCGAGCACCAAGGCTTATCAAATGACATAAAAATAAGTTCAACAACCATCACGTTGGAAGGGAGAAGGCGGACATCTCATGTTTGGCGGGCATGTGAGTGCATGCGATGGAAAGAGCGATCTGGAGCAACCCGGTATAATTACCCCCATTGTGCTCTTCATGGCGATGTCAAAGGACGGGAGTGATTCTGTGGGTTGGTGTCCAGATTTGTGGTGCTACTCCGAGAAGCCTGGCTCACACACGCAAATCTATGTATGTACATGTATACCTTCTGGCTTGAATCTTTTGCTCAAGTTTATTTATGTCACTGGCTGGCTGGATCCAATGTCATGTGTCTACATATTCATAAATAAAATGTTACCTGTGCCTCTGCTACCATTTTCTTTAAGCCTACATAAACTCAAGCCTTGTTTGGTTGAATACATCATTGTCCTGGTTAGTTTCGGGGACAGAAGTATATTTCGTCCCCAGATGTCTCCCGTGTTCACAAGTGATACCATTGGCAGTAATTATCCATGTGTGCAAGTGTGACTTGGAAGCCAGATGTACACCCAATGAGTTCTTGAAGACCTTTGTTCTACATTTGCATCTGGGACAGGGTTATCCCTATTTTCTTTAAATTGGCACTTTGTTTCTGATCAGTGCACGTTCCTAGATGGCATTTATGAGTATCAAGGATGCTTAGAAGCTAAGGCTTTTGCTTTGGTAGTGACTTTGAATTTCTCTAGTATATGGCATTTGTTACATGAGCACTGTAAGTAGACCTCTGCCTTGCAAGGGCAAAGTAGCTTTTGGTGGGCTGTCATGCAAATGAGTTTGCAGTTCTAATACTACTATGAAGGATTCTCAGTGATGACAGGGAGGCATTGGTCTATATGTACTCCAAAAAAAGTACCGTTCATAATGTTTAAAGACATATGAATTTCATTGCACTGAAAGATATGAGTCAGCTTTATGTTATGACTTGTTTTAATCAGGCTAAGTAGCAAGTGAGAGGACTTTGCTTTAATGAGTACTGTTTTCTCACTACATTGAAAACCTCTAGACCTTTTAACCAGGAAAATAAAAGGGAAACAAAGAGCCATTTCCATAAGTGTAATAACATTTTATATTTCATATAGAGAAAAAGTTCCTGTTTAATTTTTTTTGAACTTCAGTTCAGTCAAGATTTCTTTTCTATGAATAAATGAGTAAGCCTTTAGCCATACTCCATTTGTGTTGCATAAGGTTGCAAAAACAATTAGGTGGGAACTGACTCCTAACTTATGTGTCTACTCTGTCTGGAAAGAAAGTTTTGAAGGCATCTATATATATTTCATAACAATGTCTGTTCTTTATGGATTTGATCCATAAATATTTATCTATCTGAAAACTTTGATACTTGGAATGTTTTCCTTAAAGCATTTGGTGCTCCAAGAAAAGACATTTGGTGCTAAGAGTTGCATCACTGATGCCTTCCCCCAAGTTACTTCTATTTTAACATTTTGTATTTCCTTCCCAATGAGATGCAGAGTAAAATGTGAGACCCGCCATCAACTGGGAGCAGCATCTGTCACTATGGATAATTACTACTTTGACAAAAATATATAAGGTTTAAACCTCCTGTATTTCAGATTGTTAGAGAAGAAATGATTTGCTTATATTTCCTTTGCACTTTATTCTAACCACTTTAAGTAATAAATTATTCAATAATTGTTTTTCAAATAAATATATACTGGGTATAATATCTGGTGTCCCTGTGAACTTAATAACTTTATCTAATATCAATGGCCATTGTTTGCTGTTCAGAGGCAATGTATTGGCTTATTTTAAAAATTAAAACACATTATTATGGCCAACACGGTATCTAAAATATTTTTGATTGAACAGCTGACAGACATACATTATTTAATTTTTAAAAAGACAAAATATAATTAGAAAAGCAAGTATTTTTTCATCACCAAGCCTTGGGTTAACTTCTGCTAGGTTTTTTACCGCATTACGTTGTTAGGAAATTTATCAGTGTTTTATTGCTACTGGTAATTTTTGGTGGGTGTAAGTGCACAGGAGAGAAATACAGACATTCTTTATTTTAATGTGAATGGAAATGTATAATCTAGAACCATAGAACAACTTGGTATATCTGCTGTATTTTTAAGGAAAGAAACTTGCAGGTGAGATTGGAAAATGTCTGTTTGCTGGTAATAAAGTGAGTGTAACCATGTATTCTAGCTTCCAGGTTGGATTAATATTTCTCTTAGTGAATGTTTATGGCATATTTCTCAGAGTACTTTAATTCTAATATACCTCTACACTTACAATGATCTAATTATGTCAGTCAATTTGATAAGGAAAAAATTCTTTCTCATGAAGAATGTAGACTAATAAAGCCCAGTGCAATTTTTTATTTTTGTGCTCTTCTGCCAAAAGAAAATGCTGATAAGGAAGTATACAATTTAATATGCACATTTATTGAAACATGCTCATTCAACTTGCTTTGCAAGAACTATATTAAGATAAAGTGTGTGTGACTATGTATGTGTGAAGAATCTAGTGGAGGGCCTAGACCACATGTGTCAAACACAAGGCCCGCGGGCCAAATCCGTCCCGCCAGGCCTTGCAATGTGGCCCGCACCGCGCTGTCATCACTGCACTCCGCTGCGTTTCCATCACCATGACAGTTTATGACTGTTCAGTAAACCATTCGGCCCACGATTTAGGCTGGATTTTAGATTTTGGCCCCTTCTCTGATTGAGTTCGACACCCCTAGCCTAGACCATAGACCTCACCACATCTAGCTTGCTAACATTGAACAGATCAGCTTCTCAACCATAGGCTGGAAATGCATTGGTGACATTTAAAGTCTGTTCCAGCACTGACAGCATGTCAGTGAATATTGTCACATTGGAGACTTTCATATTTATGTATTTCATTTTTCAAAACTTGGTTTATTTGTATGGCAATATTAGCTTTGTAAACTGCTATTTAGTTACAAACCGTACATTGAACTCATAATCCATAATTTGATAATTAGCCATAATAGAGTAATTTCTCAATTAATTTCCTATAACTAGAATTTGTCTAAGAGCAACTGGTAATAAAGTTTACATCTGATGAAATCTCTCAAAAGATGAGTACACTTGAGAAACAGATTTGTGTATTTCAATCTGATATTACAGTCTTAACAAGTGCCTCAAAGGCATATATAACAATGTACAGAAATTATTACAAGATATATGCCACCAGTTTCATTGATCAAGGTGCTTTGTACCCTGCAGAAACTTAAATCATTAAATTTTTATTTTTTATTTTAGTCAAAATTGAGGGGGGATCTTATTATAATTTATAAGCACTGTACCTATATTTCCTATAGGAAGTATTCAGTATTTATTAATTTGAATACAGCTTAGGATAGACGTATAGTTGGAATTGCTAACTTTTCACACAATTACCATCAACATACTGTAGGGGGAAAAACCTGAAAGTAGGAATTAAAAAAAAAAAAAGTATCCTTAACACTGTCACCAAATTACTGTAAAGTTATTTGTATCTTAGATGAACTAGGTTGGCAAGGTTGTGTTAGTGTCAGTGGATAATCCAAAATAAGTTGTAAAAGTTATTAAAATGTACATTTAAGTAGATTTCAATTTGATAGAAACTACAAGAGTTAATTTTCTAAAATATAGACTAACAAAATGATATATGCTGCCTTTATCCACTAGAAGGCAAGGTGATTTTGAACAATTTAGACATAGAACAAAGGAACTGAGAGCACCCAGATGATAGAAAAGAAATTGTTACATCATGTACTAAATTCAAAGCAAATATGACCTCTCAGCATGCTTCACACTCCACCATCTGATTTGTACATGTCATTGGGAAAAGAAAAACTGACATTATAAAATAAGATCCATTAGTTCAAGCAGATGACACCTGTGAATGGAATTTTTACTAGTTGAAATTCTGATGTGAAATGAGATGATTGTCATCATCGCACTAAAGTTTTCATTTTTGAGTTATTTTTTAACAACCTCTAATTCCAAAAGTCTGTTAATTAAGCAGCAATGACAGAACTTCATCTTCTTTAAATACTTTGTTTTTGCGAGGCTGTCTCATAGGAAGAAAGATTATATTTTTAAACAATATGTTCAAGTGTAAAAAATCTTCAACAAATTCTTAATGTTTAACAAAAAAATGGGAGAAAATTCCAGGACTTTTGTATTTAACATCTTGGGATTCTTTATAGGGAACTGGATATTTCAAAATATTTAAAGGATTTTAAATAATTTCAAAAAGATATCAAAGACTAAATATGCCCTGGAATATTCAGTGTACTTTTTCTCATCTTAAGGCGTATTGATTGGTATAGGTAGTTTAATATAACATAACATTAAAAGCAAAAGAAAATTATCATGGCATTAACCATTGTTCATTAACTCTGTGTTCCTGTCACCAACGAGAAAGTACTGAATGAAAGTATTTATATAAATAATTTAAAATATTCTAATTCAAAATGATAGTGGCCAATTCCGAAGTGATTTCAAAATTAAATCTAGTGAGCTGTAAAAATAGTATACCCTCAAATTATTATTTAAAAATCATGGAAAAATGAGAGGCATTCCCTTGTTTTAAAAAATATTTTTTCAACCCTTTAAATATAAGTCCAACAAATTTCAACCCAGTAATGACTGCATATGTTTATAATTTCTAACTTTGAAAAGACACATCAATTAAATTTAGGAGAGAGGGCTTGTATTTGCTTTCTATTGCTTCTACAATAAATTATCACAAACTCTGCGACTTAAAACAACACAAATCTCTTTTCCCTTACAGACCTGGAGACCAGACATTCAAAATCAGTTTCATTGAGATAAAAAGTTAAGGTTTGAACTGGGCTGGTTCCTTTTGGGGGCTCTGAGATGAGAATTTGATTCCTCGCTTTTTTTTTTTTTTTTTCAGCTTCTAGAGGACACTGGTATTCATTGGTTTGTGTACCCTTCTGGATTCAAAGTGTATCATCACTTCATCCTCTGCTCAGTCACCAGATCACCTCTTTTCTCCTTGACTTCCTTCCTCCTTTTGTGGACCATTGTGGTTGCACTGGGCCCAACCTGTTAATCCTGGATAAAGTCCTCATCTCAAATCCTTGACATAATCATTAAACAAAGTCTATTATGTAAGGTCACAGTCACAGGTTCTGGGCATGAGGACATAGCCTACCACATAGATTATAATAATTTTCCTTTCACTACATATTTTCCTTGTACCTGATTCAATAAGAGAATATACAAGTTGAGAGATCGGCTCCATTAAATCTTTGCTTTCCCAAATTCTTTTGATATTGTCATCACACAAGGTGATAACAAAGTGATAATTCCATTTGTTCCCATTCTACTGCTGCATATTTTACTTGAGATTTTTTTTCTCAGCAAAGGAAAAATGCCAGAGGGTAACTTCTTGGGAGATTTTTGCCAGATGATAAACCTTGAACAAGGCTGAGAAGCATATGGGCAGGTCTTTTGTTGCCTTTGGAGTTTTTACCTGACCTATCTGTAGAAGCCCAGAAGTTAACCTAGATTTAGTGCCTATAATACTTTCTGCTATCACACTGAAAATCTGTTTAGCCGGTACTGAAATATCACTAGAGACAAAGAACAAAAGTTATTGATGTTTTAGTACACACACAAGCAATCATATATAAAAACCCTGGGTCCTAACAACCAGAGGCTGACCAACCAGAAGTCAGTGCTGGCTCTGCCACCAAGCAAGCATTAGGGGGCAATCAGGCAGGCAGGCAGAGTAGTTAGGGGTGATCAAGTAGGCAGACCAGTTGTTAGGGGTAATCAGGTAGGCATGCAAGTGTTAGGGGAGATCAGGAAGGCAGACAACCCCTCACATGGCTGGCCCCATCCCCAAGCAAGTGGTTAGGGGCAATCAGGCAGGCAGGCAGAGGGGTTAGGGGTGACCAGGTAGGCAGACCAGTGGTTAGGGGTGATCAGATAAGTAGGTAGGTGAGCAGTTAGGGGCTATCAGGAAGGCAGACTGCCCCTAGCAGGGCTGGCCCTGCCCCCCAACAAAGAAAGAAGGAGGCCCAGGACAGCAAAGCCATTGCACCCCAGTCTGTTGCCTGCAGAGGGAGGCCACTGGTGGCAGGGAGTGAGGGCAGTGCTGCACAGATGGCAAACAGTGGTAGCAGTGGGGGTGGGGCCAGCTGCCTGAGGCCAAGGAAGGCCCCAGCTGCCTGAGGCCAATAGGCCCTGATCTCAGGCCAGGCCTAGAGACCCTACCCGAGGGGTCCCAGATTGTGAGAGGGTGCAGGCTGGGCTGAGGGACCCCCAAGTGCACAAATTTTCATGCAGCAGGCCTCTAGTAGACATATAAAAAAGAACTTGATAAACATTTCTTAAATTATTGTATTAACTCTTTTGTCCTAAATCATGTGGCTTTTACCTATGGCACACCCTGTGCTTTATCCAGCTCATTCGTTCATTCATTCCCATCTTACCAATCATCCATGAGGAGAAATTATATATATATATATATATATATATATATATATATATATATACACACACACACACACACACACACACACACACACACTAATAAAAGAGAAACAAGAGAAACATGCAAATTGACCATACCTACACTATACCCATAAGCCACGCCCACTATCCAATCAGGAGTGAGTATGCAAATTAACCCAACCAAGATGGTGGTGGCCACAGAGCTGGAGCAAGGCTTGGGTTTCTTCAGTGATGGAGGAAGCCAAGCTTCTTGCCTTGGCTGGCTCTTGTCTCTGCTCAAGGCTACAAAGTTTCAATTACAGAAGATAAATAAATCTCAGATACTTGCTTTCAGCAGGCCCTGGCCTCTCTGCTCAAGGAGACACTGAAAAAAAAGAAAAAGAAAAAAGGAGTGCCTGGAAGTGTGGGTGGCCAGAGGAGTGATCAGGCCAGGATGGGATGGCATTTGTGGGTGATCAGACTGGTGGGGGGCAGGGCCATTGGGGTTAAACAGGCCAGCAGGGAGGCAGTTGGCGGTGAGCAGGCTGGTGGGGGGCACTGAGGGCAAGTAGGCTGGCGGCAGGGGGCAGTTAGGGTCGAGCAGGTCGGCAGGCAAAGTGGTTAGGAACAACCAGGCAGGCAGGCAAGCAGGCAGGTAAGCAGCTGGAGCCAGCAGTCCCAGATTGTGAGAGGGATGTCCGACTGCCAGTTTAGGCCCAATCCCTGTAAACTGGCAGTAGGATATCCTTTAAGGGGTCTTAGATTGGAGAGGATGCAGGCCGGGCTAAGGAACACCCCTTCCCCCTGTGCACAAATTTCATGCATCAGGCCACTCTAGGACTATATATAAAGTTATAGTTTAGTTATAGTTTAGTTATAGTTATAGTTATAGTTATAGTTATAGTTTTATAGTTATAGTTATAGTTAGTTATAGTTATAGTTATATAGTTTCAGGAATGATGTATATTCCAGAATATACATTTCCACAACAGAAAATTCAACAAATGATTATTAAATGCCTACTAAATAAGGTTTAGGCAATATGTGGATCACTAAGGAAATGGTAAAGAATAAGTTGAATGTACATTCTAGCAGAGAAAGAAACACTTTAAGCAAATTGGTAACAAGTGGAATGAGCATGCTGAATGCATATGGTTGTATATGATAAGAGGATTTAACCAGGTTCAGGGATTCAGGGAGAAAGTATTAGATGCAAAATCTTTGAAGGGTAAGAACACAAAGGGAGGAGAAAAGAAAAACGTTGTAGAGAGTGGGAAGTCACGCCCTGGGATTAATAAAACCTGAGGTTATCTGAGGACCAAGAGAGATGAATTACAGAATGGAGAACCAGGAAGAGTGGAAACAGATGGGACAGGATGGTGTAGGAAGGGATCAGAATGTGCAAGGATCAGAAATTTCACTATTTCTAACTATCTTCAGGATGGAAAAGAAGTCATCCAATAAGTGTTTGAAGGGCTAAAGTAGGAGAGCAATATTATCAGGTTGACATTTTGGAGCAATCACAGGGTAGAGTGGAAACCATAGAGGGAAGGGGTATTACAGATCAACAGTTCTCTTTAAGTCTCACATCCGTTTGCATTGGGTGGATGTTATATTTCTGTGTTTGTCATAATTTAAAGTCCCTTTGAATGATGGGAGCATTTATTTTCCATGACCTCAATTAAAACATATTCCCTTCAGTTTTAAACAGATGCCATGTGTTTAAAGTTAGAACTAGTCATTCTTACTTCACCATTGCATTTTTTTTTCTATTACTTATTCAGGAGGAGTACTATTTTGAATAATTGAGCCCACAGGAACATGTCCCTTCCCCATGTCCCCCTCCCACCCACACCCCCCATCTCCATGGGATTTCTCACCCCTGTGCCTAGATTTGACCTCTACTCAAGTGTCCTATGGCTGCTCTGAAATTTCCAGCTTTGCCCTCGCATTGGCAGGGGAAACCTGCTCATGCTAGTACAACCTGTTTGACAATATTGGAGTGTCCCTTCCAAAAGAGCTAGCATGATGCACATTACAGTGTCACCCTTATTATGTTACTCTTAATTTGGGGAGGGGGGGGGCACTTCTGCTACAACTGGGACAAAAAAAATACCCTACTTACAATTATGTTATAACTAGAGGCCCGGTGCATGAAATTTGTGCATGGGGGTGGAGGTCCCTCAGCCTGACCTGCACCCTCTTCAATCTGGGACCCCTCAGGGGATGTCTGACTGCTGATTTAGGCTCACCTGCCGGGTTGCCCCTAACCACTTCTGCCTGCTGGCTTGATCACCCCCTAACTGCTCCCCTCTACCAGATTGATTGCCCCCTAACTGCTCCACACTGCCAGCTTGATTATCCCTAACTGCCCTTCCCTGCTGGCCTGATTGCCCATAACCACCTTCCCCTGCCAGCCTGATCACCCCTAACTGCCCTGGTAACACGAGCTCAGTGTCTGTGCTCCAGCTACTCTGCATGGAGGGAGAGGAGGGGCCACTGAGGATGTGAGCCTGGTGTCCCTGCCTCAGCTGCTCTGCATGGAGGGAGGTGAGGACCCAGAAAAATGGATCTTTCCAGTTCCTAATGCAGACAGAGCCCTGGTCCTGGGTGCCGGGGTCCTTGGCCTGCAGCCCCAGTCGCAGAATGGAAGACCCCTGCCCGCAGTGCAGATGCTCCTAGCATGAAGCCACAGTGAAGGGGTGTCCGTTGGGCACACTACAGACATCAAATCATTGCTGCCCCAGCCACCACCGCCACCCCCCACCCCCAGCTGCACTTGCAAGTAGTGTGGTTCAAGGGGATGACTCCTGAGGTATGGCTCTCACTGCAGCTGATGCTGCGCACCAAGCCAGGCAGGAAAGTCAGCCCTGAGAGCCCAACCTCCCTCCCTCCCCGTCCCCTGAGTACCCAAGCTGCCAGGTGTCATGGTCTGAGGCCCTCAGGACAAGCATCTTCTAGAGGGGAGGAGCCTCTGGCTAGATGCCAAGGTGAGTGATGCTGGCTTCCTTGCAGGCTGGGCTGAGAGACGTCCCCCCACACCCCCTGTGCACGATTTCATGCACTGGGCCTCTAGTTTACTATAAAATTGTGCTGTAATTGTGGTGTAGGTGGAAGTTAGAAGACATGGATTTTCTTTACTCAGGAAAAAAAAGAAAAAAAAGAAAAAAAGAAGATGTACAGCATGAATCCTGAGTGGCTCATTTGGAAATAACCCTGATCACATAAACTGAGATTTAATGCTAAATGAGGCCTGTTTTATATGGGCAACCCTAGATAAACTCTACTGCTGAGAGTACCTCATTTCGCTGCCACATCATTTTCCGTGTATATTAACAGCCTTTCCGAGGAAGCAAAATACTTTTAAATCATTCTATTTGTTGCAAAACATTACTTTGATCTCACTCACAGGTCAGTTAAGTGCATAAAAATGTAGTGTTCCCTGAGGGAAAATAAAACAAAACAAAACAGAACACCATAAAAATGACGAGGTTAAGACGTTTGACAGGATTTCTGGGGAACAGGGAGGCTTTCTGGAGGAAATGGTTTTCAGGGCCAGCTGAAGGACATTATGACAGAGGTGATTGCTTTAACAACTTCAGGGGAAGTTAATGTGGAGCAAGCAGGGGAAGGAAACCCCAGACAGTGAAAGGATGCTGAGTTCAGAGTCCTACTTTTAATTTCCAAGATCGTGCTGTGAAGCGACTCCTCACAGGGCAAAACGGAACTGGATGTAAGGTTTGCCTTGTTACTTTGTAATAATGAACCGTACCAGGCACTCACTCTGTTTTGACACCGTCATTTCCCTTCCATTTTACCAACTGACCTACACAAAGCGGGTAAAGGACAGTGCGGCTAAAGGGGAAGCCAGGCCTGGCAACCTTTCAGCCATCCACAGCACCCGGTTTTCTGAGAGTCCCTGGAGCGGGCCGGGAGGATATGTCTGGGGCAGAGTCCTGGAGGCAGAGGGCATTGGTTATGCTTAGTACCAGAGGGAGATGACCCCCAAGATGAGTGCAAACCATGCCTAAGGTCAGGGAGCTGGTTCTGTTGCCAAGAGAGAGACACCAAAAACTGACCAAGAAGGTCAGAGCCATGTAGCAATTATATACAGAATAAAGAGCAAGGACAAGAACAGAGCCAGGAAGACGGGAAAAGGCCTTGAATCTGCTCATTCGTTATTTTAATTAAAGAATATTGGCAGGTTCCTCCCTTGCATCTGTCTCTGTACTAGAAGATGGGAAACTGCCATGAGAAAGAAAAACTGGTTTCGCCAATCTTATTAAAAAGTGAAGACAGACACGGAAAAGAAGATACAAGATCAGGAGGCACATGAAGAGAAATAAAAATGCCCTAAGAACAGGTAATGGGAAGGGGCATGAGGGAAAGTAGTGAAGCTTTTGCTGAGACTGGGAGGATGAGTATTCCTCTCCCACTCTCTCCTCCCTCCTTTCCTTCCTTCTTTCCTTCCTTCCTTTTCAGTTCTGTCCATTTAGTAACATAAGTATAATATAAAAGTGGCACATAATAGGCTCCTAATGAATATTTTTATTTTTTATATATTTTATTGATTTCTTAGAGGGAAGAGAGAAGGATAGAGAGTTAGAAACATTGATGAGAGAGAATCATCCATCAGCTGCCTCTTGCACACCCCCTACTGGGGATATGCCCACAACCAAGGTACATGTCCTTGACCGGAATCGAACCTGGGACCTTTCAGTCCGCAGACTGACGTTCTATCCACTGAACCAAACCAAATTTGGCTTAATGAATATTTTTAAAGGAGTTAAAAATGATAATTCAAACTCCTATTTCCTTCCAGGCTGAGGAGTCCCATTTCTCCCATGTCCTCTCGATTACAACTAATAATCCCTGAACACACAGGGCAAAACATGGGAAGACTCTGAAAGGAGGAAAGAAGGCAAGCTGCTTAAGGACTTGAGAGACATCTGCAGGTGAGAGCCCTGAGTTTTCTCTCTGCCTTATTCCAAACAAGGTGCCTGCAGGAAAGACCTCCTGGCCATGGGGGACCAATGCCCAGTATTGAAGCTGACCTTGTTCCCTGACTTCTCTAGGTAAGTAGAACATGGTTCCAACCAGTGCTAGGCTGCATTTTATTTCCCTTGATTCCATAACCAAAATGCAATGGGTAGGAGTGTTTAGAGTCCTCCCTGGGGCAGGTAACAGATTTTTCAATATTTTTTTTTTATTGTGCTAAAATACACATAACATCTAATTTGCCACCTTAACCATTTTTTAAGTATATAATTCAATGGTATTAAATGCATTTTTATTGTTGTGCTACCATAACTGATATCATTTAAGCATTTTTTGGATATGCTGCAACATTCAAGTGGTTTGACAGCTTTTTATCATTTTTACAAATGGACTGATATTCCATTTTCTCTTTTTTTTTCCTTTTCCTCTGCCAAGAGTATAATTAACACATCAGTGTGTGTGTGTGTGTGTGTGTGTGTGTGAATATTCTTTTGAACTACTTTAACTTGTTCCTTGAGATTTAACACTAAAAGGCCTCAAGGTTACAGTTATAATGAGATTCATATTTTGGAGCCTACATTAGTATAGCAATATAGTTCATGCTGTTGTTCCATAATTTGCCTAATCAAATAAAATGAGATCAAGCATTACATTGAAAGAGTTCAACCTCTCCATTCATACATAGTTATACTGAGCTAATCATATAAGAAGTCACTCTTTTCCCAGCGTTTTGTTTCCATTTTTAAGCTAGTTAGAAGTCAGATATTAATTATTCTATTCCTCTCTTAAAATCTAGTGAGGCCATATTCCCTAATATGTAAAACCAAAATAATGAGAACAATGTTTGAAGATTAGTTAATAAATTCGTTAACTTAGTAGATATTTGTTGATTGAAGCTACCTACCAGGCACTTTGCTGGCCACGTATTCACAGGAGTGAAAAAGATAGAAGCATGATCCCGACCTTTCATTTTTTTTAAACATATTTTATTGATTTTTTATAGAGAGGAAGGGAGAGAGATAGAGAGCTAGAAACGTCGATGAGAGAGAAACATTGACCAGCTGCCTCTTGCACACCCCCTACCAAGGATGTGCCCACAACCAACGTACATGCCCTTGACTGGAATAAAACCTGGGACCCTTCAGTCCGCAGACTAATGCTCTACCGCTGAGCCAAACCGGTTTCAGCTGAAACTTTTTATCTCTATGGCTGCTATAGCAGATTACTAGAATTCTTATATCTTAAAACAACACACATTTAGAATTTTGCCCATCTTTCAGTCAAGATGGCAGCAGAGGTAAATGCTCACATCCTCACACATCCGAATAAAAATTGCAGCTAAACTACAGAACCACCGTCATTCAGAACTGCTTGAAATCTAATGGAACTGAGATTATAAAGAAAAAGCCACATCTCTGGCAGGAGGGGCAGTGATGTGCAATGGGCTGGCCCCAGGGCCACATTAGGTGTATTAGAATTGGGAGTGATATCTGAGCTCTGGAGGTCCCCCTGAGGAACAAGGGATCTCAGCCCTACACCAGGCCTGAAAGCCCAGGGTTCCAGTGCCAGGAAGAGAAGTTCCCATCACTTCTGTCTGTAAAAACCGGGGCGATTATGGCTGAGTGAGACAGAGAGCTGCTGGAGTCCCAGGTGTTCCCCTTAAAGGGCCCAGGCACAGACTTACTCAGACTCCCTCTAGAAAACAATAGGGACAAACGAAGAGGAACTGAGTTGTCTGGCACTGGGGCAAGAGCTGGAGAGGCTATTGTTTCTTTGCTGAGCTCTCACTTTACAGAGCCAGCAGCTGGGCACTATATCTGAGTTTCCATCAACTTGGGTATCACTGTTAAGGCTGTCCTGCTGATTCCGTGAGACCCCCACCCACCAACTTTCCTGCCCACTCAAGCTGTTTCTGGTGACTTTTCCATGCAAATGGCCTGTGCTGGATCATGCTTCAGACTTGCCTAACATCTCTCCAATAAGCAGTAGCTGGCCTTGCTGTGCCAGTACCTCTGGATAAGTGGCCCCGGGCCTGGCACTAGAGGTAGGCACAGGGATGAGAATGGGTATGGGCTTGATGAGAGTGATCAACATCTGGATGTGTATTTCAGGAATCAGAAACTAACCTGTCACAGGAATAAGTGTTCCTGGTGGCTGGGAGCAACTGGCTGGGCTGCACAGGTGGGTTTCTCAGAAACAAATGGTGAGGTGGAATTTGGGGTGCAAATGTTAACTGGAGATCATTAGCTGTGAAAGAGTAAAAATCATCTAATGATTTTTTTTTGTGGCCACTGGGAATAAGCTGTGGATCATTCACATAGTTAAAATAAATAATATCAGTGTGGATGAATCAGAAGAATACAACACTGAGTGGGGAAAAAAAACAAAAAACAACAACCTGAAATAAGATACTTGACATATGATAAACTTTACATACATTTTAAAAACAAACAAACCAATAGTATATTTTATGGATGGATACACAGAGAGAAAAACTACAAAAACATCTGTGGGAATGAGACCCATCAATTTGGTTACCTCTGGTAGACATTCAATTGGAGGCAAAGGGAGGTTCTGTGAGGCAAACATGTCAAGCCCCATGCTGGACACAGGAAACACTATAGATGCTACTGGCTAATACAGTAAAATGTTAACATGTTTTATCCTATTGGTACATATACAGGTGTCTGTTATAGTATCTTAGTTTATATTTGCATGTTTAAAGCAATACTTTAATAATTTAAAAAAAAAAACATCATCAGGAACACTTTCTTAATTCCACAAGGCCAATAAGATTCATTTCCAAAATGGTATGTGATTTTAATCTTCACTTTCTGAGAAACAAACCTCTATGAATTGGTGACCACGTGAATAGTCAGGCACATACATTTGGCTAAACACACATGCAGACACATGAGCATCTTCTTGGTGTAACAAAAACACAACGTCATTTAAAGGCAAAGGCCAAAAGCACTTGACTTTTCTCTTTATTTGATTAATTCTTCAAGGGCAAGGACTGTGTCCCTTTATGCTCCACCAGCCATACCTGGCATATTGGGAGCACTCAATAAATAATAATTAATTCAATCCCTTAATAATAAGCAAGCATTTACTCAATAAACACTAATTAATGACAATGAAATGACTGAAAAGAATGGCAAAGGTTGAAAAATGTTATAAATGAGAGATAAATGGTGAAGGAATATATAAATGAGAGTGTGAACAATATTATACTTTTTGTGGACACTTAGAACTTGAGCCCTATGAATTTGACATAGATATTTGACATCTTAGATGTTAGGACACTCTTGTTCATATTGTTCCCAATGTCTCAGCTATATTCACATAAATTTATATAAACCTGCATTATGCATTTGTGTGTACATATATTATATGCATATATTTCTCTATATACTTATATATGCATAAACTCACATTTCCCATCTTGATCTATATATCACTGACCCTTGACAAGTCTGTAAGGTATTACATTTACCTGTATGTGCACATGCACATGTATGTGTATTTGTGCATGTGTGTGTGTGTGTGTGTGTGTGCAGTAACCCTCCACTTTGTAACACCATTGACACCATGGTAGCCTATTTGACCCCAGATCATCAATGCCCCATCCTATCTAATAAAAGAATAAAAGAGTAATATGCAAATTAACCACCACTCTGCTACAACCACAAACCACACCCACCAGCCAATCAGGAGCAAGTAAGCAAATTAACCCAAGATGGCTACAGCCATGAAGAAAGCAGGAGGGAGGCTTGGGTTTCCTCGGCAATGGAGGAAGCCAAGCTTTCCACACACCCTGGCTGGCCCAGGTATCCACTTAAGGCTACAAAGATTCAATTATAGAAGATAAATAAATCCCAACAGAAATGGCTGCCACAGCAGAGCGAGCAGAAGACTTGATTCTGCTCCAGGCTACAAAGTTTCAATTGTAGAAGATAAATAAATTCCAGATACCAGGACCTTCACTTGGGTCACCAGGGGGCATGGCTGGCCTGAAAACCACCACAGGCCCCTCGCCTAGGCAGCCTCATGCCCCAAGGAATCCCCACTCTGATCCAGGACACCCTTCAGGGAAAATCAGCTAGCCCCCACCCATGCACTAGGCCTCTATCCTATCTATTAAATAATAAAAGGGTAATATGCAAACTGACCATTACTCCAAAACACAAGATGGCTTCCCCCATGAGGTTAAAGATCCTGCCTCCATTTGGACACAAGATGTCCACCAAAAGATGGCCAGCAGGGGAGGGCAGTTGGGAGGGACCAGGCCTACAAGGGAGGGCAGTTGGGGGTGACCATGCCAGCAGAGGAGGGAAGTTGGGGGTGATGGATCCTGCAGGAAAGGTCAGTTGGGGAAGGGGGGACCCAGGCTTGCAGGAAAGAGTAGTGTGGGGGGGGGGGGCCTGCAGGGGAGGGAAGTTAGGGGTGACCAGGCCTGCAGGGCAGGGCAGTTAGGGGTGACCAGGCCAGCAGGGAGGGCACTTAGGGGAGCATTTAGGCATCAATCAGGGTGGCAGGGGATTGGTTAGGGGGTTATCAGGCTGGCAGGCAGAAGCAGTTAGGGGCAATCAGGAAGGCAGGCAGGCGAGCAGTGGGAGAGGGTGCAGGTTGGGCTGAGGTACACCCCACCCCCTGTGCACAAATTTCATGTACCAGGCCTCTAGTTGTTAGCTAATTACAATACTACCAGATTACCCTTTAATTTATCTCAAATTAATTTGTAATGAGGTATTGAGCTATTAGCAGTTCAATGAATTACTTTCTTACTTTAATAAGAATTGTTGATACTTTCTTCTGACAATGTTTAACAGTGTGAATTCCAGTCTTGCCTATGTTAGAAAAAGGGATCCTTTTGGTCCTACTCAAATTCTATTTATTTCCACTAGTGGTCTGATACATGAAATTCATGCACATTAAAAGGGAATTATTAGAGGAAATATTTTAATATTGCTATTTCCCCTTTTTCTATAATAGAAGTGTCAGAGATGAAGGAAAATTAGCAATATGTATATGAAAATATTCCTCCTGTCAGAGTCTGAGGCATGGCAGAGTCAAGTCCCTGCCCATCTGCATGCTTCAAAATTATTTGAGACCTAGACCTGGCTGGCCCACCCCCATTGGGTGGATCCAGACCCTGCTGGCCCCACCTCCATCAAGCCCTGCCAGGTAGGGTGTGCAGCCTCAGATCCCCTGGCACATCCTTAGGTTCCTGAGCCCCGTGGTGGAGTCAGGGGTGTAGCATGAGGTCCCCTATTGAGCCCCACTGGGCAGGGTGAGGAGCCTCAGATCCCCTGGCCCAGCACCAGGGCAGGGTCATCGCCTGAAGTTCCCCAGCCTAGCACTGGGGCCAGGGGTATGCCTTGAGGTCTCCCATCAAGCCCCACTGAGCAGGAGGGATGGCCTGAGGCTCCCTATCAAGCCCTGCCAGGTGGAGGGAACAGCTCCAGGTCCCTGGCCTGGTGCTAGGCAGAGGTCATGGCCTGAGGTCCCCCAACCCAGTGCCACGCAGCCTCAGGTCCCTACTGGTAGTTTATTTGGACAGGAACCCCACCTCCACTATGGGCACAGCCATCTTGTGATGGAGTGATGGCGTGAGGACCACCTAAGCTTTTATTAGTATAATACTTTTACTACTCAATTTCAGAAGGCAAGTGGGAAGTAAATCCACCCAGTCATCACTTCCACATATCTAGCTTTAGCTTTTCCATCAAATAGATAAAACAAACAAAATATTGCCTTTGAATTATTTTGCTTTACTTTTAGGTTGTACAGATATACTTTTATTAAAATTTAAACCAACATTCAGAAGTCTATTTGGTAAACAGAGCAGCACACTAAAAATCATCTGTAATTATAAACTAATTTAAGTTGATATGACCAGAATCATCTCCTGAATTTTTGTGGGTTTTTTTTGTTGTTTTTTCTTTTTACCTTGGTCATCTTATCTGTAATTCATTCATTTGTTTTGTTCCTTTCCATAACTGCAAATGAAATTACTGTTTACCTCATTCAGGTTCCATTACTTGCCTCTCAGGAAAGTGAATGAATGTCTTGAGTTGGTTCCACAAAGCAACTAAAAAGCATGAGCACCCCATTCAAAGAACCATGTAATTCACAAAGGCTTTTACTGATGAGAACAATTTTGCTAAAGCACGAAAGCTTTTTACAAAGAAGATAATATAAAAAAAATAGATGTAATAAAAGGAATGAGCCCTTTAGATGACAATGGGGTGGATAATAAGCATTTGATGGTGTGCTTGTGAGTTATTTTATTATTTTATTCTAATAGCCTGAAAGGTCCTTTAAAAATCACCTAGGTAGTTGTGTGTTATATGGGGATAATAGTTGGTTTACATTTGACTTTAAAATAAACTTCAAAGTCAGAGAACTTTCTGTATTATGTTGATTGTTTAATTATGTACTTTTGGAAGGCATGGTTTTCATATGCAAAATAATTTCCTTATACAACAATATTTTAAATTATCTTACTCAACATGTAAAAATATAAAAATAAATACTTAAATGCAACCAGGAAAATTGGTTGATGAGTCCACTCTGCTACCCCTTTAAAATGCACCTTTGTCTCTAATGCCTGAGCTATCACTGAAGATTAAAGATAGGATTCAAGGAGGGCTATTCCTCATACTTTACCTGCTCATTAAATGCCAAGCTAGTTTTTTACTCAATTATATATCTGCCAATGAAAATGGTGCGCAAAGACAACATCAAGGCCATGTTTTCACTTTGATCATTGCTAGCTAGTGAATTACAGGGTAGTGAGCTTTCCTACAACAATTTATATTGACCTGGGCTTCATAAATCTGGTACAGTAGGCTGGGTTGCTGAGCTGTATGTTGTGATCATGTCTTTCTGCTAACAACATTAATCACTTGTTCGAGAGGAAGTAGCAATTCAAGAGTGTTCTGTCTCAGGCTCTCACCAGAAAAGACATCTTCACAGAAGGCTTTGATGTTGCCCTTGCCCCTCGGAGGTTTCTAAACTCCTTCCTCTTTTGGTTTCCAAGGTCTAATTTATTTTGTATTCCTTATTAGGCAAGTAGAAAAAAAAAGAGCAATAAATATACAAATTATATCCCCATGAGAACAATATTATATTTGTAAGCCAATATTTCTAAAAAGGGGGATAAAGTTAAACGAATACTAGATGTATTTTCACATGGCAAGCATATGAAAATTTTAATTTTCCATGTCCAGATTCACTCAGAGTTGGAGATGTATTTGAGATAAAATAATTTTATGTGTGCCCTTGTGATGGACTGCTTCTAACTCATTTTTAAAATGAATAATTTCTCCTTAAGGAAGTACTAAACTTAGCTGGAAACCAGCCAACACATCTGTCTCTGAAATGTTCCAGGGCAAAGATATTAACAATGAGTCCGATAGGTTATGCATCTGGCCACCAGCGTTCTATGTGACAAAAAGTAGAGCTATGACTAATATACAGGAAATTATGTCATTTGACACTACAGTATAACAAAAACAAACAAAAAAATTAGGCTGGTTTGAATGAAATGAAATTGTGTTAGGATCATACACCATAATTACACCATTGTTTCAGTGCATAAACAGGAGCATAACTACATATTTTTTACTAAAGAATTATTAAAATACCTGACATGCCTTTTTACACTATGATTTTTCATTTGCCCTCCTGTAACTGTTATTAGATAACTCTTATGGGAGATTTAATCGATTTTATGTGCAAATTAATTTGTAATCAAGTTGTCAATTATTTTTAAAAGTAAGGTACAATGTCTTGAACACTATTATCCCTGGCCCTACTGGCTAGTTTATAGAATATTGCTTTCTTTCCTTTATGCTCCTATTAAAAAACAACTTACGTCAGTACAAAGTGTGTAGGGGACACTTAGTTTTCATTCTTAAGGCAAATATGATGGCATTTAATTGGGGGAGAAAAGAGTTCTCAGAATTTGTTTTTTTCTTACCAGGGTAGAACATGTTACCCTTTCAGAGAATGTTGTTTTTGTTTTTGGTTCCATCATTTGTAATAGTTTAACAAAGCCATTTTAATAAGAGTTGCATAGAATACATTTTATCAGACTGACTTCTTTCATATGATTGGCAGTTTTAATTACTGTTGATAATATCAGATTGCCAATTATATGAAACTGGAAATCGGAAGGTCAATTGAGTTTACCTTTAAAAATGTATATAATTTTCCCCTATGCTTTGTGCAAAGAACTGGCAGCTTCTGAAGCCATGCATTGTCTCAGCTTTATCTGTCTGAAGAAGGCCATTTTTAATACAACAGTCTCATTATGGATGTAGAACCAGATTGTTGAAAGATTTGTTCCCTGCTTATTAACTCATCTTTAAACCATCTGTACCTGAATTGTATTTTTTCTTAGAATAAAATTAGACTGAGTATAAGGGGTAATAAAGACATTTAAAGAAATGCTGGGTAATACAATTTAAGCACTAAAAAATAATACCAAAGCCAATGTTATTTTGTATAAATACATGGTAATATGATAGTAAAACTACCATAATCAATACTTCTTTTCTATAATGTAAAGGAATGCTTACAAATCATAAAAGCACAGAAATGTAAATAAGGAAAAGCATTTTAGAGGGATTGATGTTACTTTAGAATATTTGCTCTCACTTAGTTTTTCTGTTCATACCCTACTTTGTATTGAATGAAATTTTGTAGATTAAGATTTTTGGATATGGTGAGCAGGAGTTTAATTGACTAATTTAAGGTCATATGGCAGCCAATGGTGGATTACTATCCTATCTGCCTGCTTCAAAATTATCTTAATCCTTATGCCATTATCTTTTCCTTTTTTTAAAAGATATATTTTATTGATATTTTTCAGAGAGGAAGGTAGAGGGATAGAGACTTAGAAACATCCTTGAGAGAGAAACATCAATCAGCTGCTTCCTGCACACCTCCTACTAGGGATGTGCCCACAGCCAAGGTGCATGCCCTTGACCAGAAGCAATTTGGGACCCTTCAGTCCACAGGCCAACACTCTATCCACTGAGCCAAACCAGCTAGGGCTATCCTTTCCTTTTTAATGTTGTTTTGACACTTAATAAAGTCTGGTCTTAAGAAAGTCTTAATAAAGTCTGTAAGTATGGTCATATTGGGGGTACACAAATACGGCCCATTTTGGAGGTAAATAAGTATAATCCATAGCAGGGACACATTATAAAATAAGTTTTGAAAGAAAAGTGGACTTCTTAGAGGAATCTTTTTTAGATCACAGAATCTTCATAAATGATAATTTATTTATTTATTCAAAAATATTTATGGACCTGAGGAATGAGCCAGGCATGCTAAAGTAGTAAATATATAGTCCTTGATTGTGTGCGAGTTGGAGACAGAGAGAAATGCGTGACATACGTAAGTATGTAGGTAAATAAAATAAATGAGCAAATGGCTACAGAGAGTAAAAGTGCAGTGAAGACTATAAGCTGGGTGCTAAGGTGGAGGTAACTGGGGAAGTCTCTTTCAGATAAGGTTATCAAAGGAGAGAGTACTGAGAGGAGGTAACACATGAATGGAGATATAAAGAAGAAGAGCTGGAAGAGAATTCTGGGACGGGAGAGATTTGATGAGCTTGAGAAACAAAAAGGAGACTAGAGTGCCTGGGACATGGTGCGTAGGGAGGGTAGGGGCTGTCTTAGACTGCTCAGGCTTTTGTAAAAAAAATATGTATAATGGGTGTCTTAAACTGCAAAACTTCCTTTCTCACAGTTTTGGAGGTGGCAGGTCTGAGATGAGGGAGCTAGCATGATCAAGCTGTGGTGAGAGCTTTTTTCTTGACTTGAAGATGGTAGCTTCTTGCTATGCCTTAGCGTGACCTGTCCTTGGTATGTGTGCATGAAGAGAAAGACCTCCCTCTCTCCCTTTTCTTATACAGGCACAAGTGCTATAGGATGAGGACCCCATGCTCCTGATATTATAATATTTAACCTTAATTACCTTCTAAGAGTCCTATCTGCAAGTATGGTCATATTGGGGCTACACTGATACGGCCCATTTTGGGGGTAAATAAGTACAGTTCATAGCAAGGATGCATTATAAAATAAGTTATGTACTCTATAATGCAGAGCCTGATAAGGAATTTCCATTTTATTTAGTGAGCAAAGGGAAAAATATAAAAATAGGATGATCTTAAGTATTACATTCTGTCTTTTTTTTAGCTTCTAGAAAACTTATTCATCCAGTGGACATTTATTAAGCTCTTGTATAAAAGAACTATGCCAGACACTAAGATTACAAGGATAAATCAACTGTAGATTATCAACGAGCTGCTCACAGCTGAGGAAGCACACAAGACAAAAATAAATGCCCAAAAAAGAAGAGTATTTTCAACAAAGGGTTTGGGGACAACTTTGATTTCTATCTTGCAGAGTTCAAAAAATTATTTGGAGATAAATTATAGCTTTCAATGTAGAAGTAAACAGAAGAGAGTATTTTAATACCTTGAAGAACACAAGGAGTTTTTTTTAGATAGGACAAATATGTACAATATAATGCATTAATTATTAATCAATTATAACATACAATATAATACATTGTGCAACAATACCAAATGTTGGTGATAATGTGAAGCAAACCAACTCACACTTCTAGTGGAATTGTAAGATGGTATAATCATTTAGAAAAACGGTTTAGTAGATCCTAATAAAGTTAAACATATACCTACACTATAACCAGCAATTCCACTCCTTTGTATTTACCCCAGATATATGAAAACAAGTATCCCATAAAAACTTGTACATCCATAATAGTTTTATTCACAGTAGCCAATAACTAGAAACAATAAACATTCATTAACAGAAAAATAAATATCAACTTGTATATTAATTTGATGAAAAAATATTCACTATTGTAGATGAATCACAAAAATACATTAAGCTGAAGAAAATAACACAAAAGGTTAATGACAATGGATTATATGTATAGGAAGTTGAAGGGTAAGCAAAACTAATCTTTAATGAAAAACACAGTTCCAGGGAGGGTCCAGGTGCCTGGACAGGGAACTTTCAAGGATAAAAGGAATAATCTGTATCTTGATTGGATAATGGTCACACAGATGTGTCATTTGTCACAATTCACCAAACTCTACCCATAAGCTATGTACATTCTACTACATGTAAAATATATAAAATAAAAACAAAATTTATTAGTAAAGTGTACTGAATAATAAGAGGGAGATGCAAAGAAGGGAATTATGTCCCGGAGCCTGACCAAAGTGCAGATGGATCAGGGATTCAGTTTGTAATTTAATCCAATTTATTTGGGAACCCATATTGGGCCCATCACTTGATAATAGTATTTCATTCCATCAGGTGCATGGACCACGCTCAGTGGCTCCACACTTCATTTTCTTCCCACCTGTTAAGTGCAAACAAATGCTTCAATGACTGCCAGGAGATTCCAAACTTAAGAAGAAGGTAGATTGAAATTCACGATGAGCTACAAAGTCTCCCAATAGGAGAATCCATTGCCTTTGTCTGGATGAGTTTGATCTGTGCTAGGAGAGTGGAGAATCTTCCATTTTAGAGCTAGTTTCTGTTGTTATTCTGTCACAGCCTGAGTGCTAACCCTCAGGGCACAGGGCAAGCCTCATCTGTTCAGTCTCAATATCAAGGGAAGGGCGGGTGTTTCAGCTTTGGTCTCTTTGGGAAGGGTGGGAATGTCATTTTTTCAATCAGAAGGCCAGTGGTTGAACAGTGGCTTTTAAGTTCAAGAACAAAATGAGATGAATTAAAATTAATAAATCCAAGACAGCAGATGAAAACATGTAACGTTTCTTTTTTTAAATGATGCTATAAAAATAAAGGTTATCTGCACAGATAAAAATAAAAAAATAAAAAATAAATAAAAAAATAAAGATTATCTGCACAGACTTGGATAAATATTTGAATTCCTTAAGACTCATTTACATTCTTTCTAAAGGACCTTTTACATCTACTTGTTTCCTGGACATGTTCCCCTTCAATTGAAACAGTGTGGCAATCATCCATACTATGTATGCATTTTTCAAAATCTCGAGATCTGGTTACTCTTCGTTTAGTCAATATAATATGTTAACTTTCCCTAAATAGGATGAATTCCTTTTTATTTTATTTTATTTATTCGTGTGTGTGTGTGTGTGTGTGTGTGTGTGTGTGTGTTTTCATTCCACAAATATTTACTGAGAACCTGCTAAGTGCCAGGCACTGGGTTGACTTAGGGGTAACAAAGATAAATAAGACATAGTCCCTGCCCTCTAAGAAATCCATGCAGAGTTTAATGAAACTACACAGAAGGCTAATAAAATTGCCACTGGTGACAAACTTCCCAGAGATGACAGAGCACCACTCTTCCTTTCATCACAAAATGTACAAAAGGTCCTTTTACTTCACAAGCCAACAGGAACCTTTCATTCTAGCAGTGCTTCCTACGTTTACGTGAGAACCAGGAAATTTGGTGTTTTGTGTTTTTTTTTTTTTCAATTTCTTCTTTTTTTGTGTGTTTATATAAATGAATTATACAGTAGACAACCAACAGCCAGTTTATACTCCCTGCTGTCCTTCCAAAGCTTCATAGCCAAAAATAAAGGTGCTGTGGAGGTGGAGAACCCAATTTCCATTCTAAGTTTCACACAGTGGGCTCCAGTCAATTAACTTTTCTGTTCCTAAGATACAGTTGCTTATGGAGGCAAGCAGAACCCACATTTTGGGAAACAATGATCTTGGTCTAGAGGAACTGTCTAGATACCTGCTGACAGTGAGGTCAAGGGATTCTGCTCAGTTCCTTCAGGGGTATCATAAAGCTGATTTCCTTCCCTTTCCCAGGCATCAACTTATTATTACCTGGGTTTTGACTCCTCTAAGCAACACAACAAACATCTTGGAGGGGGAAACAACATGTTTGTCGTTCTTTTTATCCTCACTAATGCATTGGAACTAGGCCATCTGGCTGCCTTTTGGGTAAATCCATTTTATAACAAGATTTTTTTTGTGTGTGTGTGTGATTCAGTAATTAAACCTCTTTGGATAGAGTTCAAGATGGACCTGCCTTATGCTGAATTTTGCTTTATAGCAAACTGTTAGTCACAAGTGCCAGTGAATTTATAAGTCAGGATGAGAAACCTCTTCTAGATTTCAGAAAATTAACCAGATTGCTGAGTTCCTTTCACCTTTGGCTCATTTTTCAGAGGTGAGCAAGGTGAGAATGTGCTTCACATTCTACCTCCCTTCCCCCAATAGCATTACTAGGATTTTTTATCTGCATCTTTACCCTAAATCTAACCCTCTGAAATGTTAAAGTTAAGAATCTTAATGTTGTTACTTATTGCTAAAGTAGAGACAACATATTAAACTTGTCTATTAAACCATTCGTTCAATAAACACATGCTAGATTCAGAAATAACTAAAGAAACCTGTGAGCTCAGCTTCATTATAACATGATTCATTGTAGACCCAATATTCCTTTCTTATTTCCATTGTTATGTGAGAGCTTCAAACATCAAAATGTGATTTGCCATGACCTCATTTTTGAAATATTTTTGGGGAACAACTTATTTTTTTTTTCTTTTGTAAATACCTTGCCATCCCTTAAATTCAAAAAAGTACAAAACAAAACAAAAATGTGGTTAAAAGTAAAGTGCTCAGTCATGTTTTTCTTGATATCTTGGGGGGAAATTTTTAGCTTCTTGGCCAGTTACGCTCCCTATTTCTTTTGCCATGAGTCATGGAAAATTCATATTCAGTTTGAGAATTTTCTTCTAGTTACTAACTCATATGAAAATTCCTTTGCAAAACAACATCAATTTGATTTGACTCCCACTCTTTGCCTTTCTTGTTCTTTCTTCGTACCCAGTGTCTGATTGGTGAGATGGACCATCTCTCAACATGCCCATGTGTTTTCTTAGCTATGATCTAGTTATAATGCCATTCATATCAGAAGTATTAAGAGCTTGTGTGACAAGCAAAGCAGCCCTCTGTGGCAGTTAATTGGGAAACAATTTACTCTTATATCAAGCTAAATTATTTGAATCTTTTAGATAGACAGTAGGCTTGGAACTTCTCCTCAGACTTAGAATATCTTGAGTTCTGGCATTTTCCCTGCTTGGATAGATTTGCTTTCTCTTTTTTTGTGTCCCCATGAATGTATGGTCTAGCCTCCTTGAGTAGAGAAAGAATGTTCCTGAATTCCTGAAGTTTTATCAGATGATATCAGACTTCAGAAAATAAGTGGTGACTAACTTTGTGGTTCCTCTATTGGCTGACATTAACCACATCCACAGAAATGGGTAGCTGACATTTGTAATTAAAGAGGAATGTGCTATACAACTTAGGTCTTGAATCTGCAAGGGCTAACAGGGTAACTCAGCAGGTTTAGAGGCATAAGACCCTTTGTTGAAATTACATGTGGGGCCACAGTTGGAAACAAGTTCTGTCCTGCTTGCAATTAAATTTTTAAAAACTGCTTATACAATTGTGGTTCACTTTGAACTTTCTGGAAATCAACTTCATCATGAGACTTTTAAAGCATTTTTCATTCTGAGTCCCATACTCTAAGAGAAAATGATCTAATTAGAAGCCAAGGTATGCCCCCATTACCAAGAGGCAAATTACCACAGGTGCTAAACCCTCTGGAGCTCCTGAGTCTAGATAAAATTAAAAATAGCTAATTGCAATATTGTGAAATCTGTTTTAGTTACATGTCCTTGTGAGTACCATAGCATGATTGTTTCAAAGGGTTATCAAACGGATCTTGTGTTCACAGGATTTTTGTGTGGTAGTGATTTAATTAATTAATTAATTAATTAATTATTTTTTTTTTGGCTTTCGAGTCTTGTTCTTCTTGGCCACTGTGGAATGCTCTCAGTAAAATGTATGGATATTGGAAAGAACTTAAAGGCATATTGGTGAGTTTTACAACTTGGAAGCCCTCCTTATTAGTGAGTGGTAAACTCCTCTGGTTGTTGGGTGAAGACAGCTCTTGTAGATTTAGCTGCCTAGAGTTAATGCCCTAGGTTTGCATTGGTGACTGAGCTGATGAAGTCTAAGTGAACAGGAGTAAGAGACAGTGAATAAATGAAACTGCAAAAACAAAATGTGCATCAATAGGATTGCCCATGATGGTCAAATTAGTGACTAAAGCAATGGAGTGTGTCACTGTTTAATTAATTAATTACCTGTTTTTCTAAGAGTCAAACCTGTGATTAAGTACCACAGGGGAGGGGAAATGCAAATGTGGTTTCAGATAAAGGACCAAAGGAGACCCTCTTGCAGAGTTGGTAGAAATTTTGCCTTCAGTGGAAAAGTCAGTATTGCATGAAGAGGCTAGAAGTAGATAGTAGATTTTTAGTTTTTGAGAGATTGTAGACTTTTAGTTTGTATATTTCTTCTTAGATATATTAAACTATACATCTTAGTTTTATTAGAATTAAACTATGTGGAGATTATAATTAAAACAAAGGTGTTCATCTCTCATACTCATTCCCCATTCCTAAATTCCACTTTCCAATATGAATCCTTTCAGGTATTTCCTCTGGTATTTTTTTCCATTTGTTTAAATAGGACAATAATATTAATATTGTTATTCCTTAATTTAAAATGTTTTTAGGTTATTGTTTGATTTCTTCCTATAGACAATAAATATTTGTTGCCACTATCCCACCCAGGCATCCCTAATAACAGGCATACCTGTTTCCTTCTTCTACTATCCTTATCTCCTTTTTTTTTTTTACCACTTTTGATTGTCAATATTCAGTATGTACATTACCGTTATTACATAGAATTAATTACATGTGAACTGCTTTCCATTGTTATATAATTTTTGTTGTTTCTAGAGTTAATTATCTTTTTAATTTATTTACTTATAAATTGTTAATTAATTTGTAAAATTTATGAAAGAACTGACCAAGCACATCAAATAAGCTATTAATTAAATTAGTTTCTCTGCCTGGCTGGTGTGGCTGGTGGTTGAGTGTGGACCAATGAACCAGGAGGTGTGTGCGATGCCCCATGAGGTCACATGCCAGGGTTGTGGGCTCTGTTCCCTGTAGGGGCATGCAGCAGATGGCCGATATTTCCTCCTGAATCTCTCCATCATTGATGTTTCTCTCTCCCTTTCATTTCCTTTATGAAATTAATAAAAATATATTGTGTAAAATTACTTTTTTCTTTAAGTCCTCTCTATTCCTCCAGGAGTTTTTAATTTTATTGTCCCAATCTTGACTGTCAGTCACTAGACCTTCCAGGATTTCTTCACAGCCATTCTGTCCTTTTCTGTCTTTGATCCACATTGCTGGCTTCCATGTCTTCTTCAGTACTGATTCACTCTCTGATTCTGTCAGTGTATCCTCAGGTAGCTTTCATGAGAAATTGATCTTTTGAAGTATCTCATGTTTGAAACTATAGTATCTGTATTCCATTTTCTCAGTCATTGGTTATTTGACTGGCTATAGGATTCTAGGTTGTAAGTTATTTATTTTTTGTTGAGAGAGAGAGAGAGAGAGAGAGAGAGAGAGAGAGAGAGAGAGAGAGATTGAGAAATTCATGGTTGCCTCCTACATGTGCCCCTACTGGGGGATCAGGGATCCAATGGCAACCTGGGTATGTGCCCTTGCCCTGATTGGAATCAAAACCCTCCACCTTTTGTGTATAAGACACTCCAACCAACTAAGCTGCACCAGCCAGGGCCTAGGTAACTTTTTTACTGTCTTCTATTTCAGGCCCCATGCTGCTATGGATAAGTCTAATACTGTTCTGATTACTAATCCTTGGCATATGATTTTTTTCCTCTCCAAAAACTTTTTTTCTTTCCTCTTTTCTCTCCCCCCCGTCTCCCCCTCCCCTGGCCCCATCTGTGTCTGATTTAATTGTTTGCAGGAGAATGCTCAACATAGCACATAATTACAAATACTCAGGTATGCAAAAGAGAATAGTGCTTACAAACAAATGGGAGACGTGATTTCCTTTAAGTCAGTGGTTGGCAAACCACGGCTCTCGAGCCACATGCAGCTCTTTGGCCCCTTGAGTGTGGCTCTTCCACAAAATATCACGTGTGGGCACACATGTACAGTGCGATTGAAATGTCATGGCCCATACGCAGAAGTCGGTTTTCGGCTCTCAAAAGAAATTTCAATTGTTGTACTATTGATATTTGTCTCTGTTGACTCAGGAGTTTGCCAACCACTGCTTTAAGTAAGTACTTACACACAGCTCTGTCCTACAAGCACCTGGATCTGGGTCTGCCTGGGGAAGCAGCCCTGCCTATGGACTAACAAAGAGGTCAGGCTCTCCTCTCCCTGTAATCAGTGCATGGAATCAGGGTGCCTGTGGCAGTGATCACCCTGAGCCCATTCTGGAGCCCTCCCCAGCCTTCTACACACCATCTGGTTGAGTAAAGACATTGGGATTTATGGAAGGTCAGTGGACCATAACAATGAAGTGTTCTAGGTGACTCTCTGGGTGCCTGTGTCTAGGTGAGTCACCCAGATGACATTTTAGCTCATGGTGCTGCCTATGACCCTGAGGACTTTAGACCAGGTGTCCTGGAGGAAGGCCTTTCCCCTCTGTCTTTGAAAATCTTCTACTAGCAGTCCATGCCCCCTCTACCCTTTACATGCTATTGGCTCCTGTGTGCCCCACGGCATCAGCCAACACCTCGCAGTGTTGAAGGGATGGGAGACCATGCCAGCCACAGCAGTCACCCATCTCCATGGTCATCCAGCTCCCTGTGATGTGGGTTTTCTTGGGGACAGTGATGTACCAAAGTAGGCACAGGTAGCCCGGTTAATGCCGATGCCCGGTGTGGAGACGTTGGAAGCCCTAGTATAGGCCCCGGATGCTGCCACTAGACAGATCTTCACTAGACAGGCTCCAAGGCCTTTGAGTTCCCACTGGGTGTCGATCCCCCTCCTCACCTCCCCCCACTGTTTTACTCCTCCTGCACCCCCGTGGGTTCTGGAGAAACCCAGTGGGTAGATGAAGGAGAGGCAGCAGAGCCAGAGGCCAGGTTGCCATCAAAACACTGTGTGTGCTTGTCCATGTCCATGTGTAAGGCCTGCGTCTACTGATCCTTGAAGGTGAAGTTAGGGCACCGGAAGCCGGGTCTTGTCTTTTCAAAAGCTTTTTTCACTTTTATAGGTATCAGCACTCCTCTCCTCCCTGCCCCCATTCCTGGTCTTCCTGCTGTAGATACCTTTAAAAATGAAATCACAAACACCTGTTTGTAAGTTCTAGGTAACTTATTTGTATCGTCTTAAAAATTTCCTCTTTGACTTAAAACATTTTTTTTAAAATATATTTTATTGATTTTGTACAGAGAGGAAGGGAGAGATAGAGAGTTAGAAACATCGATGAGAGAGAGAGTCATCGATCAGCTGCCTCTTGCACACCCCCTACTGGGGATATGCCCGCAACCAAGGTACATGCCCTTGACCGGAATCGAACCCGGGACCCTTCAGTCCCCAAGCCGACGCTCTATCCATTGAGCCAAACCGGTCTCGGCAAAACATTTTTTTCTAGAATACCTATAAATTAGATGTTCATCTCCTGAATTGATGGTTTTTTCATTTGTTTGTTTCTTTGTTCTGCCTTTTAGTTTTACTTTGAGTCATTTCCTCAACTTTACTTTGCAGGTATTCCGATGAATCATTTATATTTCTTCTCTCATATTTTTAAGTTCCTAAAGCTCTTTCTTATATTTCAAACATTTTCCATATATTATCATGTTCTTATTTCATGGCTACAAACCTTCTTCCTACTTCCATGAGAATATTAATTATAGTGCTTATTGTTTTTTCTTTTTCTCAAATGTCAGGTTTCTCTTTATATTAAAAAATAAGATGTACACATGTATGAAAGATTCTCATTGTTCTTCTTAATTAAAATAAGCAAAATTCTATCCACTGAGCCAAACCAGTTTTAAAATAAGCAAAATTCTAGATAAAATTTATGTAAATTATGAATTAAATGCATTTTGGGCCTAGATAAAAGAAAGTGTGCAGAGACCAAAAACAAAGTGAAGAAGAAACCCTTAAAAGTAAGACAAACCCAAGCCTATGTGACCCTGAGGGATTCTAAAGAAAGACAAGGAAAGAGATCTCACCTTTAAAAATACATTGTCCATTTCTCATTGCCTTAAATTTGATTTCATAGCACAAAGGTTTCCCTCAGTTATACCACTGTGTAAGGCACTGAGAAGCAAATCAATGGGCTGAAGGTTATAGAAGAGGGGCAAATAGCAATAGAATTCTTGTTGGATAGAATTTCAGAGACGTTTAGACTTTCGGGAGCAAGGAAACACTTTCAACCATTTATCAACAGAAATTGAGTGAACTGAGAAATATTTATTTTACTTTTTTTCCATGCAAAACTCTTCGTAGAGGTATATTGAGTTAAGTTTTTATAAGTGACTAGAGGCCCAGTGCAAGAAATTCATGCATGGGTAGGCCCCCAGGCTTGGCCAGCGATCAAGGCTGATCTGCACAGTGACCAGCAGGGCAAGCCAGGGGCCCTCTGCTGGCACCTGCCTTGGCTAGCCTGGAGCCTGCAGACTGGAGGCAGCTCCAGCATTAAGTGTCTGCCCCCTGGTGGTCAATGCACATTATAGCAACTGGTTGTTAGGCCGGTCATTTGCTGTCCAGTTGATTTGCATATTTGGCTTTTATTATATAGGATAGCTTCTCTCACTTTTCAACTTGAATATGTGATGATCCAATGTGGATTTTGTTGTTGTTGTTGTAAGCTAATAATATTCCATATTAAATCAATGCTCCTCTCTACTGCTCAGACTTTTCTTAGTCATTTGGGATGACATGGCTTAAGCAAGAAACCTTTGAATTACACTTTCTTGCTTTCCAATCGGGATGACATGGCTTAAGCAAGAAACCTTTCTTTTCCCCATTTAAATCATAGGTCTGTATTAAGTTTATCTTTTAATAATTTTTCAACACAATTGAAATATTTCATTTCACAAATGGGCCAAGAAAAGGAGATATTATTTCTCATCCTTTAAGTGCAAAAGAACAGTGATAATGTAATACTGAGAGTCTTTACACTAGTGTCTATCTTAAAAGCATTTCAGAAACACAAGTGTTAGGGAAGAAGGAACATATGTCTCAGCAAGCAGGTGGCTGTACAAGAAAAGGAGCTCTATAATGGCTGCTCTGCATTTCTGGAAGCTCAAAATAAATACTGCATAAGCACAGGCTTACTATAGGCATAACAGACAGCAGAGTGTGACCTAATGCTCAAAAAATAGAGAATAAAAATTCAGCTACAGGTGTTACATGCTGAAGCATGAAATGGAGGCCCTGAACCATGAGCAGAGTGTAGCCAAGTAATTTTAGCACTTTTGCAGGATTTTTAAATATCTGGATTAAACTAGTCTC
This sequence comes from Pipistrellus kuhlii, assembly GCF_014108245.1. Classification (NCBI taxonomy): domain Eukaryota; kingdom Metazoa; phylum Chordata; class Mammalia; order Chiroptera; family Vespertilionidae; genus Pipistrellus; species Pipistrellus kuhlii. Next base: position 152,120,306 of record NW_023425404.1, read on the forward strand.
TTTTTAAGAAGAGATATGTTATCCCAATGTTATTCTTTTAGTTATTTACTTCACAAACCTTAGTTGAGAGCCTATTCTGTGCCACGCCTCACAATGGATGCAGAGAAGTTCCAAATTCATAGTCTAGTAGTAAAACTGAACAGCAACTTTAGACATTACACTATGGGATAGTGAATTCTGTAACGAAAGGAAGCAAAGAATATTGTGTAAGGAAGGCCACCTCACTCAGCCTCAATGACTCATGGCGTAATATTGAGGTAAAGTGAGACTAAATTGGAATGAGAATGGTTAGGAGGGTCCCTCTAGGGAGAGGAAGAAGTATGTGCAAAAACATGACAGACTTGGCTTAAATCAGTAACTTTGAATTACGCTGATATACAGAGTAGCAAAACTTAGATGACATTATGAAGGTCCTTGCCTGAAGTCTCTGTGAAGTCATTGTAGGTTTTAGAAAAATCAGACTGATAGCAATGTAGGGTAAAGGGATTACAAATGAAGGCTGTGACATCAGACACAAAGCTGTTACAGTAAACAAAGTAAGAGATAATAAAGTGCCAAATCAAGGTAATCACTATTAATACAGGCAGATAGTTAAAAAAGTAGAATCAACTTCTGAAACCAGTTTGGCTCAGTGGATAGAGCATCGGTCTGCAGATTGAAGGGTCCCAGGTTCGATTCCGGTCCAGGGAATGTACATTGGTTGCGGGCACATCCCCTGTGGGGGCTGTGCAGGAGGCAGGTGGTCGATGTTTCTCTCTCATTGATGTTTCTAGCTTTCTATCCCTCTCCCTTCCTCTCTGTAATAAAATCAATAAAATATATTTAAAAAAGTAGAATCAACTGAAATTGACAACTAATTTGATATGAGGTAGGTGAGTAAGGGAAGATGATGAGTCCAAGGTGATGTTCAGGTCCTTGACTGGTAGAGTGAGTGCAGATGCTGCTATTCACCCAGGTAGGGAAGTCTGCAAAGAGAAGCATATCTGAAGGGAAACTGTTTTGGATTGAGGTGGGTTCTGTTTATACTGACCTTTTTAGGCATCCAATGGGGACTTCCATGTGTGGTTATATATAAAAACCTTGAGGTCAGGGAAGAGATCTGGGTTTAGAGATATACCACTAAGAGTTATAGCATAGTGAGATAATTGATGCCATTAATATGACTATATTATCCAGGAGAAGATTTTAGGGCCAACTTAGAAAAATATTGACTCTTAAGTATTTAGCAGTATTAAGTATTAAGCAGATAGAGAAAGAGGACATTTTAAAAGAGACTGAGAAGTAATAGCTGATGAAGTCAGAGTATAACCATGTGAGAGTGGTCTCCCGAAGTCAAAGGAGTTCAAAGAAAGGACCTGAGTTATAGATGTAACTGCTGCCCTGCAGATAATCTAATGAAGGCTTGAAAAGTGAAAAGAGTGATGGTATAAATTATCATCCACTATAGATAAATTTAAGAATGAAAGGATTGTAGTGATTTTGTTAACTCGAGTGGGCCATCGGGTTCTTGGATGTTTGCTAAACATTACTTGTGGGAATGTCTTAAGGATGTTTCTAGGTTAAACTGGCATTTGAATCAGTAGACTGAATAAAGCTGATTGCCCTCTCCAGTTGGGGTGAGCATTATCCAATCAGTTGAGGGTATGAAGGAAACAAAAAGCAGAGGGAGAATTTGCTTTCTCTGCGTGACTCCTAAGCTAGAACTCTGGTTTCTTCAGCTCAAACTAGGACTTGCTTATTCTGTGTACAGTGTGGTTATTTTTTTCCATTTCAAATCTACTATTATTCTGGAAGAATGTGAATATTGAGGAATAGTGTGGCTGTGGTTTCTGGTTAGTTTGTGTCTTTCCTGGACTTTCTTTGATTGTGTAACTCTTGAGTTCCAGTGATAATCATGTCTATAGAATTTACTTTTCCCAGAAATCCTGGGAAAACCTGAGTCAGGAATAAGAAATCTTAAAAAATTAAATAAAAAAGAAATCTTAGAATTTTTTTTGTCATTTAACTAATAGAAGATATAATTCTGTATCAAATGAGCATATGAAGAATTTGGGCAATCTCTATCAACAAACCCATTTATCTCATCTAGATATGCTATTTTTTTTCCTTACCTGGGTTTGTCTTGTTTCTTAGCTGCATTTTGGCTTTCTTGACTCTATGCTTTGACTCCAATTTCTTCTCTATCAGCCCTGAAACAACTTTGTTGGGGTTAGTCACTCACTTTTTCTCCAAAACTCACTCTAATACCACTAGGATGTACATGACTCATGGGAAAGCCAGGGAAATCACTTTCAATCCTCTTTTACCACTGTTTCTGGCTGTAGTTTCTTCATGCTGTGATCTTTTTGCTTTTTGCTTTAAAAATCCACAGACTAAAAAATAGTTCTTGCCATCTAAAATTTTTTCCATGCAAATCATCAAAATCTACTCTGACCTTAGCAAATGGGGGAAATAACTTGATTCTTTCCAATGCTAAAACCGTCTTCTTGTAACTAGTTCTCTCATTTCCCCCTTGTTCATAAAAATCATCAAGATTTTGTTCCAATGCAAAGAATCTAGTCCACCCTTCTTGGAAAACTTTCTTGATTTACATTTGTGGGGGTTTCCAAATAACATAAGTATTCAACATGAATATTTTAAATTAAAACTGGAGACATTGTTCATCCCCAACAGAGCCCTAGTCATGAATCTGTCAAGTCTGTTTTTTTTGTGTGTCAGTTTGTATTACGATATATGGAGCCTTCCTAAAAGCCCAGGTAGTATAGGGGTCTTGATATGATAAGGTGACTATGTTGCTATCCTGACTCTGCAGCTGGCCAAGTGGTCACTGTTTGGTTTATTCAGCAGGAGTTTTTGCAAAAAAAAATTACTTTGATGAAAGTAAAATAAAACTTCTATTTTTTCTCCCTTGGAATATAGATGTAGGAAAGATGGATCAATAAATACATTTTGATTAATTATGAAGAGAAAAAGGGAGAAAAGTAAGGAAGGCCATCAGAAAGGGAAGTTTCTGGAATCTCGATGGAGCAAGTGCTGATATTAGTTTCAAGGTCAAAGACTAGAAGATAATGAAGTTAAACTTGGCTTGTCTCTCATATGGTATGTGCTTAGAGCAGAGATTCAGGGAAATTTGATCCTTCTATACACAGATTGAATTACATGATTATGAATTTCTGTAGAATGAATTAGCTTTAATTTAATAAGAAATAACTTGGTAAAGGAAGGATATAATGGTCAGAGCAACAACAAAACTTGAATTGTTCATGCTATATTGTGGCTCTAAAGAACACTGTGATACCAAGCAGAATGAGATGAAACGTTTTTACCTATTTTCTTACTGCTGCTCCATTTGTTGTTATTCAGTGTCCACATAGTCATAAATGTTAAATAACCTGAGGGAATTAGAATAGCCTATGAGGGAATCAGGCTTGTATAATTGTACCTGTTAGGACATAGATGTGGTCTAGCATTAAGGATTCTTAATTTCTTTTATTAACTAAAATGTAAACTCACATACGCACATGTACACATATATTCCTAAATTGGTGATTAGATAAATATTTAAGTATGTAATTATTAGATTGCTGTGTATGAGTAAACAAAAGAGAGAAATTTAAAGCACTGAAGTAGCCTCAATGCATGAGTGATACTTATGTATATTAGTCCCTCAAAAATGTTTAATGAATAAACAAAAATATTCCTCTTAGGGTATCAGTGCAGAGTTTTACCTGAAAACTTCATGTTAATTTTGTAATTTACTATGTACTTATATCTGTCTTAGACTTAATATAAGTATGTTTCCCATTTATAATAACATCTAAAGAAGAACAAAATTAATGAAAGGTTTTCTTTCCCAAGTCCTTGAGTAAGATGGGTTTTCCAGAAAGATATATTCAGTTTTTACCCGATAGTTTTGTGTACCGCTGAGCACACCAAAGTGTTGTCCTAATTTAATGGGTCATAGCTGTGGATGAAAATACTAGGTTACATTTTTTAAATGCCAATGTTTGGATCTCACCAAAGTCTCATTAAATCTAAATATCTGGAGTAGATTCTTAGCATCAATATTTTTAATAATTTCATTAGTGGAATCTAATGTGCACCCAGTGGTCACCCTACTATTATTGGGGACTTTTCCATTTTGAGAAACATGGATGAGGTAATATTGGACACTACCCTTCAGACCTACCTTCACATCTTGAAATTATTTCATCACTAGGACCTTAGAATAGCTGTAAGTACAACAATAAACTGACTGCAGGGGACTGCATACCTGGTTCTTAGTGAGACCCAGACTTTGTGTGTGGCCCCTGGGAATCCTGAAAATCAGCATACAAGCTACTGATTCTACAGTAGACAAACAGAACTGCTATTTCTTAACACTTTGGCTATTGATTCCCCACCACTCCCACCCGCCCCCCCCCCACCCCCCCAGTAACTTCCTACATTTAAGGAAATTTTTATTTGACAAAATTAATTGTGGATTTTGGGAAGTGGTGAATAATTATAACTTTATCAGTTTGACTTTTTAAAAGCCCACCAAATTCTCCGACAATATTTTCAGTATTTGCTGAAGGATGACATCCCCCTTGCCTTAATCATGTGCCAGATTACTCGTAAACCTGGACCATATGCCACTGCAATTTGTTGATGGGCCCAAGCTGTTTTGGTACATAAAAAAAAATCCAAGGGGATTAGAATGGCTCAATCCTCACTGTGAATGGAGCAACAGCAGTGAGGGCAGCTATATGCTCATCTACCTCTCCTTGTCTATACATTACCTGTGTTCTCTTCATTTAGGTCATTGGTAACCCCAAATATGGAGATCACATTAATTACTGCAAAAAAAATGCCTTTTACTCTAGTAAGTTATTCTTTAGATGCTTACACAGAAACCAAGTTTCAGAGACACACAGATCATGCAAATAATGGAATAGTGATCATTGTGTGCACAAGCAGGAAATGCTTTCACAAATTTGGCTGTAGGATGGTCCTGGGGGAATAAACACTCTAAAATTGATAAGTGACATAAAGTATTTTCCTCCTTTATTGGATTCCTGTTTTCTGCTCAGTACAGTTGATGGTATTTTTCTCTGTCGTCAATATTTTAATAACTACAAGTTTCTCTGTTTCTAATCAAATAAACCCCTATGACTCTTGATTTGAAATCAGACTCAGATGGTTGATTACATTACTTACATTTAACAATAACCTTTAAAAAAATGTTATTTTCTAAAAACACTTTCCCACACTCCACTTTTCCTTTCTATTGCAAGTAAAACTTTCCCCAAATAAAGAAATCATTGTGATCTGTTCCTTATGTCTTAAGATCCTTGACAATTCTTGATAGCTGACACTTGTTTTAGAAATCTGACCTGGTGTCTTTAAAGGTGAAGCAGTAAAGTATATTGATTTCAAGTCTACTAGTTTTTCATACTGATAAGAGTGCTTTATAAAAATATGAAGCAGTGGGGAAACACTGGTTATTCCGATTCCTATGTTGCTATTAAAGAACTCACACACTGCAGTTATGTGTGGATCTTGGAGAATAGGATTCTTGAAGTTAGAGTTGAAATGAAAGTCATTCAAGCCAACGGAGGAAACGTCTATGCGTTTTCTTTTGCCCAATTCAAGAATACTCTCTAAACTTCTCTGAAAAATCTGCTTTGAGTGCTTATAATGACAAGGGATGCCAGAGACTCATTCTTTTTGTCTGAATCCTACACCATGCAACTTTCACTCAAAGCTCTGCCTTTTGAGAACTCAGCAGAATAATTTTAATTTTGTTGTTCCTCATGACCTCCCCCTCCCTAAATACTTGTGTGAAAGACACAGATCTATCCCTTGGAATTTGACAGTCATGATGACTAACTCTATACATGCATTTGCCTTTTACTAGAGACCCCATCCCCATACACAGGGAGTGATGTTGTCACTTCGTGGCCCAACACCATTACCACAATACTGCAACCGGCCAATAGTCACATGTGTGTTCAAAATGCATCGGGGACATACAGGATAGCTGTTCAGTCAGTCACCCATGACCGAGGGTCTCTTTTCAGCATCAGAAAGGGATCACGCTCTCTTGGAAATGCTCCTTATTTTCTCTGTTGTTGAGTATAGTCGTAGCTTATATAGAAGATATGACATCACACTGCAAAAAGGGGCTCATATCCAGTTCAGATTCCCATGGGTGGGAAGTGTCTTTCTTTATCACTAATTAATTAATTAAATCACTGCCTCTTTTCATTCCTTAATCAAGTTATGTGGTTGTTTTTTTGTAGTTGAAAGTGGCACATAAGTCTGACTGCCACAGGACCCAAAGTGATGATGATTATTAATTATTCTTGCACAAGCAAGAAGACGTGGTATTTAAGTCTGCTGCTTCTGTGCTGGGCCCTGGGTTGGAGCCACCATGAGTTCACATGCCCCATTTAAGAACTTTCTCAGCTCACTATAGCCTTGTGGGTCTTGAGGATGTTCAAGCCCCATTGACTTTCAAAGCTAGATGTTTTGGGGGATGGTCACTCAGGTGCAGATCTTAAAAGTTAGGATGTCAGAAGTGGGGTTCAAACCCTTCACTCCTCAGGGAGAAGCTTAGAATGGTAAGCTCCTTCCTGATTGTGGGTGACCATGCTGTGGGAGGTGCGTATGGTGAGATTGAGTCTCAGTCTCTCCTACAGGTTTAGATGTGGGTGTTTCCATGTTTGCCTGATGTGGAGAAGTTGCTCAGTTAGATTTGTGGTTTCTTTCAGAGGAAATTGTTCTATATGGAGCTGTAGATTCACTGTGTCCCTGTTAGGAGGTGAATTCAGGATCCTCCTGTGTCATCATCTGGAACCTCTTTGGCCATCACATATTTATGTGCAGGCTGGTCTCTGGATACCAGTGTTTCCTGATAGAGCTGTAATCCTGCTTGCATGGGATGCTGGGAATCTGGGCTTCTTGTTCTTCCAGATTATCACTTCATCTGGTGTATTCCCACTTGCTTCAGTAAGGGCAGATGCTGTAATTTAGAGGGGAGAGCTACACATATGGGGGATAATTACATACTTTTTATTATTTCACGTGCCTTTGTTTATCTTATCCTCTCCTAATCCAGGTAGGCTTTCTCCATGTGGTAGGTGATACAGTTATCAGTAGCCTTGAGTTCATATCATCCCAACTTAGTGAGTTTACAGAAATTAAAATGTTTTTGTAAACCTCTGCATGAAAAATTATAGGAAGGTTATCTTTCTGAGCTGGTGACTGTGGCCACTGAGTGTGTTATCAGAATGGGTCAGGTCAGAATCACAAGCCTCGGTTTTTTCCAGGAACTGGGTTCTCATCTGATTTCTCTACCTCTTTTCCATGATGATATCGAAGGGAAAGTGGTATATTTTAATGTGCACGTAATTAATGTGAATGAGTTTAGGATTTGAACTTTCTCAATCAATTTTGAAATTTTACATGCTGGAGAACCACATTTCTATAATTATTATGCTTCTGCTGAACTCTGTCCTTGAAATGGCCTAAAAAAGTGAATACATTATTCTGAAAATATTGTTTTTTGTTCTGAGATTGATTATATCATTAAACCCACCAATCATCTCTGTCACATGAAAAATATCTAACATGGCTTTGAGTTATAAAAATTGTCTTTCAGCCCTGGCCAGTTTGGCTCAGTGGATAGAGTGTCAGCCTCCTGACTGAAGGGTCCTGGTTTGATTCTGGTCAGGGGCAGATGCCCAGGTTGTGGGCTCCATCCCCAGTAGGAAGAGTGCAGGAGGCAGCCAATCAATGGTCCTCTCTCATCATTGATGGTTCTATCTCTCTCTCCCTCTCCCTTCCTCTCGGAAAGCAATAAAAAAAAAAAAATAAAATAAATGTCTTTCAGCTATCAACTTAAAATGATTTCAAAGTCCCTTTTTGTCAAAAGAAAAGTTCACAATTCCAAACCGTTTAAAGAGATATTTATTTCATTTTGAGAATTTTTATAAGCTATCATTTAAAATTTTTCTAAAATCTTAAAACATCTTAATTCTAATACACAGAGTACAAGATGTAGGAAGTGTGAAATTAAAAATATTTTCACTAATTAGAGATGACCTTATATAGTTTCAGCACTTATAAGTTATCAAGACATATGTAACTTGTGAAAATGATTTTCATATCTTACTTCCAAACATTATGTATTTGCTCTTTATTTTAAAAAACTTGTGTAAATATACAAATGCACATATTAAGATATACTTTTATATAAATAGGAGTTAAAAATCCATTTGTTAAGATATCCCCAAAAAAGCATATTGTTTCTATCTTTCTCAGTTACAGAAAGGACACCTTTCCGAAGACATAACAAACTGGTGCATTAGGTGATAGAAAAATATCAATAACGTCAAGTACATTTTTTCGCACATGTACTGAAAGTACAGAAAGGTGAGCATAAATTTGAAAAAATTTTCTAAAGGAAATGGTGAGTGGAAGATTAGTGGACTGGATAAAAGTGTTAAGCAGGTAGAGAAATAAATGGAGATCTGTTTTAAATCTGTTTTCATAACATCATATCACAAAAAGGGGGCCGAGGGAGGTCATAAGAGGCCATGCTGTTAATAGACAAGTTGGGAAAATCAGGCTGATGTTTTGATATGATTATGCCAATTGGCATCTAAACTGGGTGATTCACATATTTGGCCTCACCTCTTCTTGGGCCACTTTTTACTCTTGCTGCAGCAGCAGGTGGTTTGTAGTGGTAACATGACGAGATTTTGCCTGCGCTGCCATATCTGGGCCTCCACAGAGCAAGGGGAGGCTGAGATAATGTCAGCTGTTGCTAAATGTAACAAGGAAGCAGAAAAGGGTGCCAGTATGGGGAGAAGGGAGGGCCCCAATTTTTAAAAAGGTCGTCAGTGAAGTTCTCAACACAGAACTGAAAGAGTGAGAGAGGGAGTCTATGGGGGTGGGGAGTAGTTAGACGCCCAGGTGCAGGAAACAGTGCAGAAGTTCTGAGGCAGCAGTAGGGCTGGAATGCTCATGGTTACACAGGAAGCCAGTGTTTCTGGAAGAGAGAGACAGAAAAGCTGGCACTGAGGCCAGAGATAATGGTGCCCTGATGTAGAGCCTCATAGGCTTCTCTGCTGATAATGGCTTGGGTGCTGATGAGATGGGAACTCAAAGTTTTTGAAGGATCAGTATAATGTGGCTGGTGGGTTGAGACTAGGCTACAGATTGCATGGGCAAGTGTGAAAACAATTGTCTCTTGCAATAATTCCATCAAGAGGTAATAGTGGCCGAGACTGGTTTGGCTCAGTGGATAGAGCGTCAGTCTGCGGATTGAAGGGTCCTGGATTCGATTCTGAGCAAGGGCACGTATCTTGGTTGAGGGCACATCCCCAGTAGGGTGCAAGAGGCAGCTGATTGATCATTCTCTCTCATCGATGTTTCTAACTCTCTATCCCTCTCTCTTCCTCTCTGTAAAAAAATCAATAAAAATATATATATTTTTAAAAAGAGGTAATATTGGATTTGTAAAAGGTGTGAGCAATGGATGCCGGAAGATGAGGAAAATTGTAAATATATTTAGAAGGTAGAGCCAGTAGAATTTGCTAACAAAGGAGATGTGAGATATGAGGAGAGGTATGAAGGATATATTGTATTATCTGAAAGACAGAAAGGAAGAAATTACTATTAACTGAGACTGAGAACACTTACAGTTGGTAGGCTGGGAAGGGGATCAGGTTTTGTATACAATATGTTTGAGATACCGATTAGGCATCCAAATGAAAATATCAATAAGGCATAGGCTGGATATATGTGTCTGGAGTACAGAAGAATGCTTAGGAAGAATTGTCAATTTGTAAGTAATCATCATATATTGGGTAGATAATATTTAAAGTCAAAACTTGGTGAATCACTGAGGTAGAGTATGCAGGGAGAAAAGAAAAGGGGTCGGGCTGAGGTCTGGGTCACTCCAAAGTGTAGAAGTCTGGGGGCTAAGAATAGGCTTGCAAAGGAGCCAGAAAAAGAGTGAACATTGAGGTAGAGGGTAACAGGGACAGTGTGAAATCTTGGCAGCCAGATGAAGAAAGAGTTTCAACGGTGTAACCACTGAAGGAAGGTATATGAGATGAGGATTAAGAATTAACCATTGATTTAACTGTATGGAGGTCATTGCAGGTCATATGTAGTTCAACAGTAAGGAGCAAGAAAATTAAAAGCATATGACTTCACTTATATGTGGAATCTAAAGATTAAAAAAGAAAGAAAGATAAAAACAAACAAAAAAAATGGAAACTGACTCATAGACACAGAAAGGCAACTGGTGGTTACCAGAGGAGAGAGGGTGGTTGGGTGGTCTGGGTGAAAGAGGTGAAGGGATTAAAAAGAACAAATTGGTGCTTACAAAATAGTCAGGGGGACATAAGTAAAGCATATGGAATATAGTCAATAACCATAGTGAATGACACTGCGATACTATGTATGGTGCTGGTGGGGTACTGGAAATATCGAGGGGAACACTATGTACCAGTAAAATGTGTGATTGTATAACCACTAAGCGTATACCTGAAACCAACACAGAATAACACAGGGGAAAAAATAGTGAATGCAAACAGTAATTAAAGGGAAGACCAGCATGGTGTTGTGGCTGGAGGGGGGTCCTTGAAGTCAAGAGAGGATTCTTTTATTAACATGGAAGAGATAATAGCATGCATACAATCTGTTAGGATGATTTATACTAGGCTTGTGTTTTCTTTTAAATTAATTCTCTCAACTGACTTCCCTTTTTCTAGTAAAGCTATTATCAGCTGTTACTCATCCAACTTTGGAATCTCAGAATCATTTTGGTATCTCATTTCCTCTCACTGCCCAGACAGATGAACCCAGTCACCAAGTAGCTGTCACATCATTCTCATCCTAATGTCACTGCAAAAGAAGGTGAGTGCAGGAGCTGATGGTACTTGGAGGGGAGGAGCAGCCTACCGTCAGAATGTGGAGGTTCTAGAAATCTAAGGTAAAGAATATTATCATCAATTAAATAGGAAGCCATAAATTTCTTACCTGGTGACAAGCTTCTTTGGCATATTCTCCCAGGAGAACCATGAGGGAGCTGCATGGTCCTTAGTGACTTAACCTCAGAAATCTTAAGAGTAGCCTATCTATACTAATAAAAGCCTAGGTGCTCCTTGCGCCCTCACACACCCCTCACATTATCACAAGATGGCCACCACAAGATGGCCGGCAGGGGAGGGCAGTTGGCAGCAACCAGCCAGCAGGGAGGGCAGTTGGGAGTGACCAGGCCTGCAGGGAAGGTCAGTTGAGGGTGATCGGGCTGGCAATGGAGGGCAGTTGGGGGCATTTAGACTGGCAGAGAAGGGCAGTTGGGGGTGATCAGGCCAGCAAGGGAGCGGTTTGGCATCAATCAAGCTGGCAGGGGATTGGTTAGGGGGCGATGAGGCTGGCAGGAGATGAGTGGCTAGCAGCCAGCAGTCCTGGATTGTGAGAGGGATTGGGCCTAAACGGGCAGCCAGACATCCCTGGAGGGGTCCCAGATTGGAGAGGGTGCAGGCTGGGTTGAGGGATACCTCCCACCACGTGCATGAATTTTGTGCACCGGGCCTCTAGTTTTTGTAAATAAACTGTATTGAAGCACACACAGATTTATTTCTTTCCTTATCATCTATGGCTGTTTTCCAACTTCCACAGCAGAGTTGAATGATTGCAACAGAAACTGTATGGTCTGCAAAGCCTAGTTACTATCTGACCCCAGGAAAAAATTTGCTGAAATCTGTTCTAAAAACAAAAAAAAGTGTCCAAAGTGGGAGTTTTCAAATTGATCAGTCATGGTGTTTGTCCTAGAACAGTATATACTGTAAAAATTGATAATATATATAGAGCCATATCTACAAAACAGTTCAAATTTGTCAGTGAGATTAGAGGGGTGTCCCCACTTCATTTCCTCTCTCCAGGGATGTTACCTAGACAAGACAAAATACATGATCAGATTTAAACATAAATTTTGGGACATTTGCCAGACCAGATGGCTAGAAAAGCTAAATGCCATTGATTTATTTCTTACCCTTTGTGAAGCAACATTAGAGACAATGGACCTTATCAGAACAAATGAGAATAAACAACAGAATGCAGATCAGAGGAGAATTAAGAACAAATGCTATTGGATTTTATTATGCTATAATTAATTTTGTACATAGAAAAGCACTAATTATTAGCAAATTTTAAACTTTACCAACCAAGCTTTATCTCAGCAATTTTCAGCCTTTTTTTTTTTTAAATTTCATGGCACACATAAACTAATTACTAAAATTCTCCTAATCTGAGCAAAAAACAGGTATAATTTTGATTCATTCACACTGGACAGCTATTGCTGTTGGCTTTTGTCATTTTTTTTATTTGATAATCTAAGGGAAAAAAGGTCAGTGCCCCTAAGTAGTCAGGTTGTAAAAATTCTTTGGCACACTAGTTGAAAAACCTATGGTTGGTCTGATGGGAGCTGGGCAAAGATTGACTTTCCTGATTCATAAATATCATAATAATGCTCAGTACCCTGAGGAAGCTCTTTTGCAAAGGCAGCTCACTATCTATTAAATGCCTTTGAGGACTTAGTACATTTTGAGGCTGGAGAAACAGAGATTAGGAAGAGTTGCTCTCTGCAAATGATGCCGCAGAACAGTGGGGATTTGCACCCACAACTGCAGCAATACTCTTACATTGCTTCAGGTCACAGACCTTTATGAGACTGTGTTCAAAGCTGCAAATCTTAATTTAGGAAAAAATATGTGTAAAGGCACATATAAGAAAATTTTACATATAATTTTAAGGTTGCTTTTTTTTATTTCCCTGAGGCCATTTATGAAAGTCCATATGGGGGTCAATCCCATTTTTAGAAGCTTTGTGGAGCAGCATGAGCACAACGGAAAGAAGGTGCATACCTACACACATGTGTGCATGCAGGTGTCTTAGTTTCTTCAGGGGATTAAGTTTAAAAACACACACATATCTAGGTGGGAGGAATGGGTTATGCAAAAATAATGAGATACGATATGGCAGGTGAATTAGGAAGTCAAGGCAGTTTGGTATAACATATCCTTAATGGAACACGAAAGCCTTGGAGATGGGGCTAAAAAAGAGACTAGAGATTGGATCACACCAGGTTTTGTATATTATATGGGTAGACCTGTCTCTTTCTTCTGGGATTATATGCCCTAAGGAGACACACCCTATAATGGGTCATGCCATTTATCAAGAACACTTAAAAGACATATTTGTTTGCTTCTGGCTGGTTCATTTTCTCTTGCCTTGCTTTCTCTTGCTTCCTTTTTCCCCCCCTCTGAATTAAACTACATTTTACTAAACAACAATATTTTATAGACAATAGTCTAGAATTAATTTAATTTTGTAGTATGCCTGCTAAGTATATTTTATTTTACCTCGTTACACACAAGGACTTGAGGTCTTGAAAGGCACTAACTTGAGTGAGTCCACAAAGCTAAAGTGGCAACCCTGGGAAGTAAATCCTCTTTTGACTCTAGGTTTTATGCTTTTTCCTCTGGATGTATTAATACTGGGCCAAATAAAATTTTATTTGAAGAATAAGTGATTATTTCTGGTGAATGTAGAATACCCTCTTAGGATAAGTCAGGTTATTAATTAAAACCATACTTTCTATTTAGTAATTTTATTTAGGCCAAGAATTTTTAAGGGACTGGGATTTATTTTATTTTTTAGTGATCCTTCACTCTTATCTACCCTTATTTTGGTTTCCATTTTGGTAAAGAGAATGCTGGAGAAAGGCTTATGGCTAGGGTTAAACTGAGCAAGCCGGACAGACTGGGAAAGGACTGGGAGGGCTAAGACCTGGATTATAAGGCACTGGGAATTCCTCCAAAACACAAATTGCAAGCAATAGACAAAATGTGCATCATAAAGAGAGTTGCACATTAAGAATGTTTGAGAAATGTCCCTGTCCTTCACTAGGGGTGGTAAAAATAAATCATTAGATAATCACGAAGTAGAGAAGGCAATGATATCAGGGAGAAAGTCTACATACTCACAAATATAGCCCCCTCCAGTGCCAACTGTGGCTTCAAATTCTGTCTGTTTTGCTTTTAACATACTAGCTTATTTCTGGAAGGCCTTTCCAAAAGTTAAGCCCAATTAGCACATGGACTCTTATGGAGCAGTACATGCTAATTAAAGACTACCAATCCTGAGGTGAAGAGTAAAATGGAAGGGATGATGCAGGAGTGAGTTTTGGTTGTGAGAAGATTTAGAACATCCAGCCACCAGGGAGATCAGACTGAGGTGTGGCGTGTCAACATCAGCCGAGTGCAGTTTAAGGACAGTCAGAACCCAACAACAAGAAAAATAAAGACAATGGTGGTTGGCGATGTCAACGGGGAGGAGGCTTCATTGGACGGACCTGGCGTGGCTCTGTAATTGTGCTGAGGGCCTGCTCTGAATGCAATGCATTAAGATCCAGCACATAGAGAAATAACTTATTATGAGACACTGAACCATGTTTGCAAGAGAGTAAAACAGGTCAAAGGCACCTCCCAGTGTTGCATAAATGATGGGGAAGCACTGTTTGTGTGTTCCCCTCTGAGCAACAACCTCTAACCCTGCTCGTCCAGAGCCAGGGGAGTCACAGCTCTGTTTATGGGGAAGTTTCTGTGATCTTTCCAGCACGCTTTCCCCTCAGCTGCATCCCAGGCACAGTCCCCTTTCCCTCAGCCTTGCATCATCTCCTCGGAACCAGGCCAGGGGGAGAGGGAACAGCTGTGAAGGGATGACTGGCCAAAGCCCCAAGGATTCTACAGAGGGTCCAGAAATCCCCTCTACCAAGGAAACTTAAGGAGCCTGAGGGCACTTTCAACAAACACAAGGGCATTTTAAACAGAAAGAAGGGCAGTGTGAGGAGAGAGGTACAAAATACAAACTGAGTGCCATGACCACACTGCAGGACAAAAGACATTAGTAACGAGGCTAAAAGTTTTGTGTATTTCTTAGCATTTGGTAATATGATGACAGACGTGTTTACTAAAGCCTAAGAACAGATGCTTTTAATACAATAGGGCATGGAATTCCACAGCAAATCACAAAGTTCTACTGTCATAATTTAAAATTAAAATAATTTCATAATTAAAATACATATTTTAAAGATCCTTTCATCAATTCAGTGAAACTGTGCACATTATAACTTATTTTTATTAAAAAATATGTTTTTCTTCTTTTTAAAATCTTTATTGATTAAGCTATTACATATGTGTTCTTATCCTCCCATTGCCCCCAACTCCACTCTCATTCATAACCTCACCCCCCTGGTGTCTGCGTCCATTGGTTAGGCTTACATGCATGCATACAAATCCTTTGGTTGATCTCTCCCCCTTACCCCTCCTTCCTCTACCTTCCCTCTGAGTTTTGAGCATCTGCTCAATGTTTCTCCGTCTCTGAATCTGTGTTTGTTCATCAGTTTATGTTATTCTTTAAAATCCACAAATGAGTGAGATCATGTGATATTTATCTTTCTGTGACTGACTTATTTCATTTAGCATAATGCTCTCCAGCACCATCCAAGCTGTTGCAAATGGTTCCTTCTTTTTTACAACAGCATAGTATTCCATTGTCTAGATGTACCACTGCTTTTTAAACCACTCATCTGCTGATGGGCACTTAGGCTGTTTCCATATCTTAGCTATTGTAAATTGTGCTGCTATCAACATAGGGGTGCATACCTCCTTTATGATTTGTGTTTCTAGTTTCTTGGGATATATTCCTAGAAATGGAATCACTGGGTCAAATGGAAGTTCCATTTTTAGTTTTTTGAGGAAACTCCATACTATTCTTCACAGTGGCTGCACCAGTCTGTATCCCCACCAGCAGTGCATGCGGGTTCCTTTTTCTCCACATCTTTGCCAGACTTGTTGTTTGTTGATTTGTTGATGATAACCATTCTGACAGGTGTGAGATGTTACCTCATTGTTGTTTTGATTTGTATCTCTCTGATGATTAGTGACTTTTCAAAAGAGGATATACAGAAGGCAGAGAGACATATGAGAAAACATGCTCAAAATCACTAATCATCCGAGATAACATTGACAAATATGTTCTCCCATGCAGTGGGCTTTTTTGTTGTTTTGTTGATGGTTCTTTTTGTTGTACAGAAACCTTTTATTGTGATGTAGTCCCATTTGTTTATTTTCTCTCTAGTTTCCATTGCCCTAGGAGCTGTATCTGTAAAGATATTGCTATGACATAAGTCTGCTATTTTGCTGCCTATGGTTTTTTCTAAAAATTTTTATGGTTTACAATCTTTCATTTAACTCCTTTATCCATTTTGAGTTTATTTTTATGTATGGTGTAAGTTGGTTATCTAGTTTCATTTTTTTTTTTTTTTCATATATCTGTCCAATTTTCCCAGTACCATTTATTGAAGAGACTGTCATGGCTTCATTTTCTGCTCTTGCCTCCTTTGTTAAATATTAATTGAGCGTAGTGGATTGGGTCTATTTCTGGGTTCTCTATTCTATTCCTTTGGTCTATATGTCTATTCTTGTGCCAGTACCAGGCAGTTTTGAAAACAGTGGCTTTGTAATACAGCTTGATATCTGGTATTGAGATCCCTCCTATTTTGTTCTTCTTTCTCAGGATTGCTACAGCTATCCGGGGTCTCTTTTTTATTTATTTATTCCAGATGAGTTTTTGGAGAGTTTGTTCTAGGTCTATGAAATATGCTGTTGGTATTTTAATGGGGAGTGCATTGAATCTAAAAATTGCTTTGGGCAGTATGGACATTTTAATTATGTTGATTCTACCAATCCGTGAACATGGTATGTTCTTCCATCTGTTTATGTCTTGCTCTATCTCTTTTTTCAATGTCCTGCAGTTTTCTGAATAGAGGTCTTTTACCTCCTTAGTCAAGTTTATTTCTAGGTATCTTAATTTTTTTTATGTGCAATGCTAAATGAGATTGTTTTTTTAATTTCTTTTCTGTAAGTTCACTATTGGTGTATAAAAATGTCATAGATTTATTGGTGTTAATTTTGTGTCCTGCTACATTGCCAAATTCATTTATTAAGTGTAATAATTTTTTGATGGAGTCTTTAGGGTTTTCTCTGTACAGTATCATGTCATCTGTGAATAATGACAATTTTACTTTTTCTTTTCTAATTTGGATGCAATTTATTTCTTCTTCTCGTCTGATCACTGTGGCTAGCACTTCCAATACCATATTAAACAGGAGTGGTGAAAGCATCCCTGCCTTATTCCTGTCTTTAGGTAAAATGGTTTTAGTTTTTGCCCATTGAGTATAGTGTTGGTTATAAGTTTGTCATATAAGGCTTTTATTATGTTGAGGTATGATCCTTCTATTCCCTCTTTGCTAAGCATTTTTATAAAAAAAGGATGTTGGACTTTGTCAAATGTCTTTTAATGCATCAATTGATATTATTATGTGATTTAAAAAATTTGTTTTTTTGATGTATCATGTTAATTGATTTGCATGCCTGGAATAAATCCCACTTGGTCATGGTATATGATCTTTCTAATGTAATGTTGGATCCAGTTTGCTAGAATTTTGTTAAAAGATTTTAGCATCTATATTCATCAGGGATATTGGCCTGTAATTCTCTTTCTTGGTGGTGTCTTTATCTGGTTTTGGGATTAGGATAATGTTTCTAAAATGACTCTTCAGAACTATCAGTAGATCTATGATATGAACTGTAATTATTTTTAAGGGAATAGCAGTTGTTATAATTTATTCTGATCTTGTCCCTCTAAATGAAAGACAGTATTACTAACACATATCTTGAGGAGTTATGGAAAACTTTTCACCCTCTATTTGGTTCTTTGAAAGACTTTCATTGCTGTGTCATGATTTACAATATATGTAAAGTACAAAGCAAAATACTGGGCCAATGAAAGTGCTCAGTAAGTGCTAGCCATAACAATCTTTCTCATCACTACCATTACTCATTTAAATTCAGGTTAGTCAAGAATACTGTAATTTTTAAATGATACACTTTGTTTGAAGATGGCATATAACTCATTTTTTCATAATTATTATTACCATCTGATTTGAAAACATACAAAAATTTAGCATCCTCCAAATTTGCTTTGCAAGTGAATCATATATATATATATATATATATATATATATATATATATATATACACATGGGGAGAAGTGTGTTTTTTGTTTTAATTTCAAATTCTAATAATATCTAGGTTTAATTTTCAGGAATGGAAATGTTTGATTTATGAAAAATTTGAAAGTCTCATTATTAAAATCTGTTGATAATCATATTTGCATTATAAAATTTGTCTAATCTTTAAATCTAATATACCAACATCAAGTCTTTGATGTTTTTAAATTTGTTTATTCAAAGAAAATGTAAAAACACTTGTATACCAATGTGGAATGCTGAAAAATGTGTCATTCAGAGGAAGTTGGAAACATCTGTGATCTTCAAATTCATCTTGTTTGCTGTGTTTTGGGGCACTGGATTCTCAAACATTATTGAGAAATGGTCAGAGATGAGTGGAAAGTGTTTTGAAATCAGAAGAAAAGATGTACATCAGTTCCTATCCACCACAGCACGGAGACCTCCCTTGTTTAAAGGTCAGCCAGGCATTGTCTTTAGATGTTCATGTGCCCATTACAGTGACATAAATGGGAGTGTCATGTTGAAAACCTTCCAGCCTTAGATACATCATGAGTTGAATATTTTAGATCTAGATATGGGTAGTTTCTAGGCCTAGAATTAGGTGTAAAGAGAGTTAAATGTCCCATAATCAGTTTTCAAAAAGTTAAAATATGATTTAATATGTTTTTTAAAATTGATTTTTAGAAGGGAGAGGGATAAAGAGATAGAAACATTGATGAGACAACAAAGAAACATCATCAATAGGCTGCCTCCTGCATGCCCCCACACTGGGGATGGATCCTGCAACCTAGGCATGTGCCTTGACCAGGAGTTCAACTGGTGACCTCCTGGTTCCTGGGTCAATGCTCAACTTCTGAGCCACACCGGATGGCACTACAAATATAAGTTAATTGGGATAAGTCTTACTCTAATAAATAAGTAATGTTTTCCAGTCCCCTGTGTAGAAATATAATTTCTTGAAGTGGTTAACACTTTCATGTTTCAGAAGTTCTTCCTTTCTGGCTTATCATGGCTTTAGATTCCTTAAAAGTCCCTTGTCTTAGACACTCTCTAAAGGTAGATCCTAAGACAAAGGCTTCCATATAGGTAGTTCAATCCTGAATAACTTGGAAGCAAGAAGCAAAGGATACTGGAGTATAAGTAGTGGGGGGATTAAACAGGAAGGGGGAGGGAGGTGAATATAGGGATGCATTACTGAGTTGGCTATACCACTGGTGCTCAATCTGTGGTTTCTTCTGAGGAGTCTTATGGTATATCTCATAATTGACCAACTGGATATTTAAAGGGTAGACACCAATCCTTTACCTTCCGTCTCCTCTCCCATTGGCCAATGGAAGCCTCCCTGACATTTATTTTCTTGCAGTTCCCAATGATGCACGTGTTCTTACAGATTTCCCATGCAGCTGCTTCAAAACCAGAACAAAACAAAACAAAAAAAGCAAAAACCCAGGCAGGAGTGAGAGACACTTACCACAGGTCTGAGCCCAGTGCTGTCAGGCTTCACCTGTGGGAAGCTGGGTACAGCCTTCTAAGAACTGGTCACCACAGCAGTCCTTGAGTGGAATGCAGAGAGAATTTGTGGAGAGCCCAAGAGGCATCTGCTACGGTTTATCTTTCACTTTTCAGGTTCTCTCAATCCTGTTGCAGTGTCCCTTTCATGCTAGTGGCCAAACTTTCAAGGACTTAATAACAGAAGGTTAGTGAATGAGCTACAATCCTCTTGGCTGGAGCTAGCCCTGAATCCATGATCCATATTTTCTTTAATATAATACTGTACAACAATCTCAGCAACTTTAATAGTATTACAACTTTAATTCCTATTTTTCCATTAAACTTAGCTTAGTCTTATGTTCTAGAGATAGGGGTGTGTCATTATTCCACATGTAGCCAATGATAAACCCAGAATATAAAAGACACGTGGTAACAAAAATTGGACTTTCTCAAATCAGGCATGACTGTTACCGGTTTCTGCCTGTTTTAGGGAATGGGAGGTCTAGGAAAAGTCACATCAAGATAATTTACATCTTTTTTTAACTTGTGTGGTCCATCTTGCATCTGTTAATTATTTGTGTATTTGGCTAATTAAATCCAGAATTTAATCTAATCTGTGTGTATGAAGAAGGCTGGGAAGTCTCCTCTTGCCAGTCCGCAACCAACACAAAGAATCAGGAACTCAGCAAGGATGAAGTTGTAACGCTCTATTTCTCAACTTGAAAATTGAGAATGAAAAGTATGAGCAATGCTGCTCTTCCAGGGAATTCCCTTTCAATTCCAGTGTTCTTGAAGAGATTGTCAACTGCTTTATGGATATTGCAATAAAAATTCAAAGCATGGGGATTAGAGTAGATTGTATCTGAGATACCTTCCATTCTGTGTTTTGTTATTTTAACTATATTAACACAGTGGAGTTAATTATGATTTGGAAACTGTCCTTATAGCATGGTATAACTTAACCAAGTCACTGTCAGCAAGACAGTGAAGGAGACTGAATCTGCAGCAAAAAAATTGCCCATATGCCGAACAATGAAAAACAAATTGGGAAAGGACAGAATTCTGAGTCATGTTACAAAAGAAGCTTTTAAGTTTCAAGGAAGATTTGGTAAGTTCTCCTTGGGAGTTCTAGTAAGATACCCAGCACCATGAATAAAGTGTTCACGTGAGAGAATTTTAGAATCCAGAAGACAGATGTTTAAATATGCTGATGCTATTTTATTTGATGCTAAAAAAGGGAGAATTGTTTGTCTAATCTAAACTGTTGCTGAGAAACTAAGAAAGGTATTTTCAAAGTAAGATTCCAGTAAACGCTGAAAAACCTTGGGGGCTGCTTGCCAAGGCTGTAAACTCTGTTTGTCACAGTGCCCATGTAGTACAGAGTTTCTTCTAAATATACCTTCTCTATTTGTTTTTGTCATAGAATTACATACAATGAGAGGCCAGACACCTGAAATTGCCTCTTTTAGCTTTGTCAGAAGCAATTTTGTTTAATATCAGCTGCACTGTTAAAATCTATGAGGATTCAGATTCAGTAGGTCCTCACATTCTGAGGGTTAGGGGTGTTTTCTCATTCCTCTCTGTATGCTCTAAATTATCCCTCAGTGGTTAATACATACTGGGAGTTATATGCCAGCCAGACTTGTGAACCAATGAATGAATTGTAAGAATAGGCTGAATAAGTTACTGACTAAAAATCAATGTAGAGACGTTTCTCTTCTTTATACTTTTTCACTGGAGATTGAGTCCACAACCCAGGTAAGTACCCTTGACAAGAATCAAACCCAGGACCCCTCAGTCCACAGGCCTACACTCTATCCATTCAGTCAAACCGGCTAGGGCTAGAGATGTTTCTTTAACATTTTGTGAAATAAGATATATATATATATATATATATATATATATATATATATATGTATATATATATATTGTATATTATTGATTTATTACAGAGAAGAAGGGAGAGGGATAGAGAGCTAGAAACATCGATGAGAGAGAAACATTGACCAGCTGCCTCCTGCACACCCCCTACCGGTGATGTGCCCACAACCAAGGTACATGCCCTTGACCAGAATCAAACCTGGGACCTTTCAGTTCACCGACGCTCTATCCACTGAGCCAAACTGGTTCGGCTGAAATAAGATATTGAGCAGATATGGAAAAGAGAACCTTATAAAACTGTTAGTATATTATTATTTTTGATCTATAAAAATGGTAATTTCTTATAGTTCTGAATATTAGTAGATTACTTATCTTTCTTCCTCAATTTATCATATTTAGAATAAATCATAATTTATTAGACTCCTATTAAGGGCCAATTGTCCAAATGTCTTTTTCCATGTTATATTAGTTCATCTTTAAAACATCCTTATAGTAGGCAGAATCCTAAAATGGCCTCCAAGATGCCCATTCTTGCTGTACATTTTTGTACATTACCCTGACACTGTGAATCTCACAGATTTTTACTTTGATAATTGGATTATGTTAAATAGCATGATTAACTTTAAAAGAAAGTGAAATTATCTGGGTGGGTTGGACTTAACCACATGAACCCTTTAAATCTGGGTCTGACCACGTGGGAAGGAATGGAGACAGCTTCTAGGTGAGAAGAGTGATCCACATACAGCTAGTAGGAAAACCGGGCTCAGTTCAACTACAGCAAGCACAGTAATCCTGCCAATAGTCCTTGTGCTCTGACAATAACTAAACCACAGACGAGAAATGAAAAATCCGCTGACACCGAGTTTCAGCCATTGAGACTGTGAACAGTCTAGTCATGTGTGAGCTATAGAGACTGAGAAAGACTAAATTTGTGTTGTGTTTTGGTCCCTGTGTTTGCAAGAGGTAATTGGTTACACAACCACAGAAAACTAATACAAGTCCTCTACACTCTTTCACTTCATTTTACAAAAGAGGGACAGAGATGAATAACTAATATACCGATATGAATAACTAATTTTCTCTTTTTTAAAAAAAAAATATTGGGGTGACAATGGTTAATGGAACTACAATATATAGGGTTCAGGTGTACAATTCTATAATACATCATCAGTATATTGTATTGTGTGTTAACCACCCTAGGTCAAGTCTCCTCCCATGACCATTTATCCCCCCTTTACCCTCTTCTACCTTCCCCACCCCTTTTCCTCTCTGGTAATCTCCATACTGTTGTCTGTGTCTATGGGTTGTTACTACTATTGTGTTTTATTTTTTTTTATCCCTTCACCTTTTCACTAAGCTTCCTAAACCCCATCCCCTCTGACAGCAGTCAGTCTGTTCTCTGTATCTCTGAGTCAAGGATGGGCACAAAGGGCATTAACACAATACTTTTGACTTTGTGGTTAATATTTTTTTCTAATGTGTCCTTTTTATAAAGAGCTTTGGAAGAGGAAATGAGAATTGAAGAATTAGAGTTTTGTCAAGACAATGATAGATTCTCATGTAGGCAAGAGATCATGTGTAGGGAAGTTCTTTTAGTTGTGGTTGTATTAAACTTTTTACATTTCTGGGTGTTTTAATGATGGGCATAAAAAAATCCTCTTTGAACTCAATTTGGGTCAGATAAAAAAAAACATTTGGCAAGAAAAAAATCACATGATGTTGGGTAAGACTAACTATCTTTCTGAAATGGCAGATAAATTTGTGGTAACTTTCAGGGTCATGGGATCCCTCTTTATTTATTTCTTCCTTGCTGAGAAAATAGCACACCAAGCCCAACACTTTCTGAACTACTTTTAAAATAAATCACATTACGACATTTTATCACATGTTAGTATGTTTTCTGTGGATCTCTAGAAGTAAGAAAAGCAGCATTTAGCAAAATCACCCAATATATGCTTCATATTTTATTACATTAAATAGTATGTGTGTGAGAGAGATCATTCTGACTTCTATTGTAGAACTACACATTTTACTTAGATTTTTATATTGTCTTTCAAAATAAATGAATTTTATTGTTTTGCTTCTGTCATGTAATTGTTGTATTTTATGTAAATTATGTAACTGAGAAAAGTCCTATGGAGTTTTTGAAAAGTTATTCATAAGCCCAATACCTTGTAATAATTTTACTTTTTTTTTATTAGCTTTATTCTAGACATAGTTTTATTAGCTTTATTCTAGACATAGTTTTATGTATATGTGCAGACCAAAAGGATAGATAGAATGAAAAATATATTCTACAATAAATTTTAAAATAAATAAAATTTTACTTAATATTTTTATTTAAAATAAATTTTTAAAAATGGCAAGAAAGAATCACATGATAAAAAGAAACATATGCTGAATTTTCAATAATTTCTTTACCACATGACATATTAGGTCTAAAACCTTCTGAAGCAGAAGTGGGAAAACTGTTACTATAGAGAGCCAAGTATTATATATTTCTAATATTTAACATTAAAAGGTTGTAAGCCACATGTGGTCTCTGGAACATATCTTTCTGTGTGTGTAGGGAAAACACAGGGTGCATTTTATAACTTTTTTACAAATTTACAAACCATTCTTAGCTCCATGGCTGAACAAAACAGTCCATGAGGCAGAATTAACCCAAGAAGAGAATTCACTATAATGTCAAACATTATAAGATTAGAGTTATGTTTAGTAAATTTCTTTATTAAAGTACTAGAGGCCCAATGCGCGAATTCGTGCATGGGTAGGGCCCTGCCAGCTGGAGGGAGGGGCCGAAGGTGATTGGCCAGCTGGCCCCACCCCCTATTGGGGTAGGAGAGGGATCAAAGGGGCCAGTGGGGGATGAGGTAATGGGCCAATTGGGGTGGGGCCAAATGGGGGCAAGGGCTGTGGGGGTATTGGCCAGCTGCCCTTGATTGGGGTGGGTCAGGCTGATCAGGAGCAGGGCTGGCTGGGGGAGGGGCTGAGGGAGGTTGCACCTCTCCCTTCCCTTAATCAGGCCAGTTTGCTGGCTACAGTGGGCATCATAGCAATTGCTGGTTTTGGTAGTTACAGCATTCCAGCCTCTAGCTTTTTATATATATATATATATATATATATATATATATATATATATATATAGATATAGATATAGATATAGATATAGATATAGATATAGATATAGATATAGATATAGATATAGATATATAGATAATATAATATAGAAAATACACAGATCATGAGTGTACAGAACTCATTGGATAATAATGTAAATTGGATTAAAGGAAGGTACATTTCTAGCTGCTCAGAAGTATGGAGGCAGCCACGGAGGTGCTGCTTTTATCTTTCTTTAAAGAGACTTGCTGTTCAGTAGCCAGGTATGCAGTTACAGACCACCTTGACCTGTGCCTCTTTCAGCATCTGTGGCAACTGAGACCCACCCTTCTGTGGTAACCCTCAGTCAATAACTAAACACAGTGGGCTTACTAGGGCCTGCCTACTACTGCCCAACTCCTGTAGTTGCTAATCTTTTTGCACAGCTTTCTAAAGGATTGACTGAGACTTTCTCAAACCTGCACTCCACTCTGAGGTTTTACTTGTTCAATTCTGGTTCCTTTCCCAGGTGTTCTGGCAGCACAGGATGGATTTGTAGACTTTCACTCCCAATGATGCTTCCATCCCACTTATATTTATCAGGTTTACCTCTCAGTAAACCTGCTGCACTCTTAACCCACCTCAGCAACTGCTTCCTGGAGGACGCAAAATGACACCTGTCCCCTTCCATCTCTTCCTCCACCCTCGCAAGAATAACCACTACTCTAACTTTTACCACCCTCTGTAGTTTCCTTAATTGAACTTGATATCAATGGAATCTTGTACAATATTATGTAGTCTTTGTAACTGACTTTTTTTACTCAATATATAGTTTGTGAGATTCACCTTTCTTCTTCTTATGGTTGTAAATTGCTCCTTCTTGTTATTGGGCTTTCCATTGTGTGGATATACCACACTTTATTTATCCATCCTCCTATAGATGGACAACAGGTGCTTCTAATTTGAGGTTATAAACAGCTGCCATAAACATTGCAGTACATGTCTTTTAGTGGACATTTGATTCACATTTTTCGCTTGGTTTTATATTTAGAATTGTAATTGCTGGGTCATATGGTATCCATACATATACTTAGTTTTTGTAGATTTTGCCAAACAAATTTCCAGAGTTATTTTATTAATTTACCCTCCCACAAGCAATGTATGATAGTTCAAGTTGCCCCATAAAAAAAAAAATCTTTGCCTTGCCACGATGGGTCAGTGATTGATCATCAACCAATGAACCAGAAGGTTGTGGTCTTTTCCCTGGTCAGGGTTAAATGTTTATTAATGTCAAGCAAAGTAGGATAGTTGATAGTATTATTCAAATATCCTCTTTCTTGTTTGATTTTTTTACTATTTGTTCTATCAATTATGACAGAATGGTATTAGAGCTTCCAACTATGACACTGTGCTTCCCTATTTTCTCTTGTAGTTTTATCTGCTTCTCTTCCATGTATTTTGAATTTCTGTTGTTACATGCATATGCATTTGTGATTTTTTTAATATCCTTGATTTGATTCCTCTTCTATGAATTTTCCTTTTATCTCTGGTAATACTCTTCAAATCTACTTTTGGAATTAACATAGACATAACAATTTTCTTATGCTTACTGCTTTCATGGTATATGGTTTTATAATTATTTCAGTTTGTCTCTTAAAATGAATCATTTAAAGAAAACACAGAGTTAAAACTTGCTTTTTTATATAGTCTGACAATCTCTGATTTTTAAGTGGATACTTCAGTTGTTTTATATATAGTTCAATTATTTCATTTAGTTGTGTTTATTATACCATTTTGCTATCTGATCCCTTTGAAAGTCATTTTGATCCCATTGAAGAACTATTTTTATGATTTCCTTTTCAGTTGCCTTAATTCTTAACTGGTATTTACTCTTTCACTTGCAAATTACTTATGTTTCAGTCCTTTATTTATTCTCTTCCCCACCTAAGAGTTTTATACTGATTTCATTGTTATTGTTATTTTGAGTGAAGCTAATTAGCTAATTATTTACAGATTCATGTAGTTTGAAATAGAGATAGTGAAATGAGCCAGTCAGCTTCTTCTTGGAATTTCTATTGCAAATACCCTCCATATATCTGTCATTTCATTTTTCCCAGGGACAACTTTCTTATACTTGTTACTACAGGCCCGGTGCACAACATTTGTACACAGTGAGTGAGGGGGTGGTGCTCAGCCTAGCCTGTGTCCTCTCTAAATCTGGGACCCATCAGGGGATGCTGGGCCTAAACCGGCAGTTGGACATCCCTCTCGCATGCACCAGTGACCATACTTTTCATACAGGTGAAAGGCATCTTGCTGTTGTATGGACAGCTACATTGTTTTGCCCTGATTATAAAAAGTAGTATATAACATGATCCTTCTGAGGCAATAGTAGCATTTCGCCCATCTTATTGGTGGAAAAACTGAAGCAGAGAGAAGTTAAATAATTGGCTTTGTCACACAGTTATAAGTATCAGAATCATGGCTGACCACAAAATGTGCAAGCCAGAGTCCATGCATGTCATCGCTACATCATCCTGTTTGTTTGTTCCCCCCCCCCCGCCCCCCAGTGTTAGAGTAGCCTTGCCAGGTTTTAATTTTTAAATCTAATAGACTGTTCCCAATATATAGGACAGGATCCCTAGGCCTGGCTGGCGATCAGGGCCATATGAAGGGCAATTGGGGAACCCCTGCTGGCACCTGCTTTGGCTGGTGGCCTGGTGCTACCCGCTGGCCGGCCTCGCCAGGCCCTTCCCCCTCCCCCAATGCTGGTTGACTCCCTCTCAGGGCCAGGGGCAGTGTGCATCATAGTGATTGGTTGTTCCACAGGTCATTTGGAAGTTTGGTCAATTTGCATATTGGGTTTTTATTATATAGGATTATTGTCCGTGTTCAAAGGGCTTACTGAAGAAGTCTGTTAGCTGACAACTCTCTGACAATCACTTTCTATTTTTTCCCTTGAACCTAGATTACCCTTCAAGGGCTCCCTAAGCTAGCACAATGAACATAAAAGTACCTGATCAATTCTGTTTTTCCTTCAGCTTCACCTCCCTTTATATCCTGTGGTCTCAAATAGGATTTCTAGCAGAGTCTTACCATTGCCTCATGTGATACAACCATACCCCTAGTTCTTGTCTCTCTGAACAGGGATGTTTGTATAGTCCATTTGTGACAATGCTCTTTAATTTTAAGAAAACTCAGAAAACAGAGGCCAAATCTCATCTTTCTCCTGTAGTTTAATGCACATTTTATAGTATTTTTGCAAGTATGCTTTAGGTCTCTGGTTTTCTAAAGTTTTACTATGGTTTTCTAAAGTTTTAATATATATATATCTTTCCATGAGTTTCAAAGAAAAGAAATGTAAAACAACAATTTTATTCTGCTATCTTTAACAGGGAGTCCAGCCAGTACTTTTTGAAGCTTTTGATTTATATTACAACTTTCAGATAAAGATTTGTGATACTTCCTCTGCATTTTGAGTGTTTGAGGATTTGGTGAATCCTACAGTACCAATTTTAAGGCACCATGAATAACACTTTCATCTCAAGTATTACCTATTAAAGGAGACAGTATCGTACTGAGTTTAATGTCATGGTTTTGAAATTACACAGGCCTGTGTTGAAGTGTTTAATCTACCACACACCTGTTGTATGAGAATTAAGAAATTGCTTAATTTCTCTAGATCCTATTTTCTCTTATATGTTAGTGATGAAAATACTTACCATATAGATAAATGTTTAAATGAGATAATTGTGTATAGTTATTGCTGAATAAACAACAACAATTCTGATGATTATTTTAGACAATTGGAATATTAATTGCCATAAAATTATATTTCAAAATTCACCTTTCAGAATCCTTGGGTAGGAATACCCTGTTTCCCCGAAAATAAGACAGTGTCTTATATTAATTTTTTCTCCCAAAGTTGCGCTAGATCTTATTTTCAGGGGATGTCTTATCTTTCCATGTGCTAAGTCTTATTTTCGAAGGATGTCTTATTTTCGGGGAAACACGGTCTATAAGTAACTCTCCCCACACAGGTAAAATTATTTTATTGA
This sequence comes from Pipistrellus kuhlii, assembly GCF_014108245.1. Lineage (NCBI taxonomy): Eukaryota > Metazoa > Chordata > Mammalia > Chiroptera > Vespertilionidae > Pipistrellus > Pipistrellus kuhlii. The sequence goes on from NW_023425404.1 coordinate 152,148,992, forward strand.
AGAATCAATAAAGTATTTTAGAAATGATTCCTATGTCCTAAGACCTTGACATCTTAACATACTGGGAGAAAAGTTTTGCCCATGCAAGTCTATGCCAGCTGGTGGCATGTTATCTTCTGGTAACCTGACCTTTCAGCTTTATAACTTCCAAATGTTTATGGTATAAGAACTGCCCTTTTAAAATTGACACAGTGATTAAAATTAAAAACGAGAGCCAAGACTCATCTCATAAATAGGCTGGATCTGAGCATGCATCTGTCCAGCAAAAATCTTCCAAGCAAACAGGCACACATTTTGTTGCTTGCATTGCAAAAGTAAAGGTGACATTTTTACCATTCAATAATTTTTTCTCCATCTGTATATTCAATGGTAAGATTTAAGTTGGCAAATGCTACACTCACGTTGATACTACTCCTAGGCTACCTTTCAAATATTCAGCTATTAAATGGATGTATCCAGATCTTTGTTGACATAAATTTCTTATAAATTTCAATTTCTAAGAAAACACCTCTTCAGAAAGAGAAGATGCACCACAGTAGAACCTCATACTCCAGCTATTTATCTTGCTAATAGCCCTGCCAGTTTCATCCAAATTTCCCAGATTCTGTGACAGGCTGTCCTAACTTCTTTCCTCACTTAGGATCATATATATATAACTTTCTTCATACCTGAATAAAGATGAATTGCAATTATTCAAAACTATTTTTCTCAGGAGCTACAGGGGGGAAAAATTCCCAAAGCATAGTAGAAAACCTATAGTAACTTCAGTTTTATGCTATTCAAAAATGTAGAGATTCAGAGGAAAGATTTCATAGCAATACAAAATTTTTATATAAATATAATTTAAATCAAGTCAGATGTGAACCAGACACAGGGATTTTAATATTTCCTCTTTCTTACATTGCTTTCATCTGCTGAAACTCTAGACACAGTGGCCTTCTTCTTGTTTCTTGAGCATGCCAAGCTAGATCCTTTGGACTAGTTTTATACTTTTATCACAAGTTGATTCCTCTTCTTGGAAGTCTAATTTTCCATATTTTTATATGTCTGAATCTCAATTCAAAAGTTTCCCCTTCAAGAGGACTTTCCTCTTTAACTTCGTGCCCTGTTTTATTTTTCTCCAGAGCATTTAGCACTATATAAAATTACAGATGCTCCTTGACTTACAATAGGGTTACACCCTGACAAACCTATTGTAAGTATAAAATATTGTGAGCTAAAAAGGCATTTATTCCCCCAACCTACTGAACATTGTAGCATGTTCAGACACTATAAGCATTTGTCTCCCACTTTTCTAGATTTATTGCAGATGGCATTTTCTTCTCTTTATTGTTTTTAATTGGGTTCTGGAAGAGTGGGGCCAAGTGCCTTTATTTGGCCATTATCTTAAACTACAAGTAAACTATATTATTTATTGTTATTTTTTAATATTATGGGGGTTCTAAAGACATAACTATAGATACTAATGGAGATTACATACTGATAGTTTTTAAATATTCCTCTAAGTAGTACTTGTGTTAAGCATAATAATAATTAAATAAGAACCACCAATATTTACTGAACTCTTATTCTATGCCAGGTATTGTGCTAAGTACCCATAGAGAAAACCCAATTTACTCTCATAACCACCTTAAAACAGAGGTAACAGTATTACATTTTAGAAATGGGAATACTTGTTCAAGGTCACCCAAGTGATAAATAGTGATAAATGTTAGAGCTGAATATTAAACAAGGTATACCTACCTAAAGTATATATTCTTAACCCCTATGTTATAGAAATTATCTTTGGAAGAAAAAAAAAACCCCACAAGCCATAAAATAAATAAATACAGAAGAAACAACAGTGATAACTGAACACACCTCAATATTTTATAATAGTATTATCTTAACTGACAATTCTATTTTAAACAATATCATTACAATGTATGTTAATTCATTTTTATAAGTGTACTCACAGAATAAAACAAACACATAGATGTCATGATCACTATATAATTTTTTACTTACCAAAGCAACGTATTGCCTCTACTCTGAGTGGTCTATTTGTTTCATAGTTATTTACTTTTTAAAACAAGAAATAAAACCCTGGCACTGGTTATTATTTACTAATGCAGCCAATGCAGTTTTCTCCCCATGCCCAGATATCTATTAACATGGAGAAAATCTGGATTATCTGGTGCTGAATGCGCGAAAATGAGTCGAGCTTTCTGTGCTGGGTGATTGAACATGTTCTTAGATCAGTCTATCAAACTTTAATTGAACTACAAATCCAGTCATGATTGGAATAGAACTCTGGTCCAAAACAGATATATTCTAAGCTCTAGTTAATGAGCAGATGCTAATGGAGACCTCTGCTTATATACATGGCATCCTTTGACTGAAATCTAAAAAATATGGCTATGTGGCATTTAAATTATTAGTTCTATAACAATATTTAGTCAGTAACCACTTTGTGCTCAATAAATGAGACTAGAAAAATAAAATGTAACATTATAATATTTTCAAATAACTCAAGTCCTCATCTGTATTTTATATTCTTCAAGGCTATAGGTTTTTCATATGCTATTAGTGCATTATTAAATCCATAGTAATTGTTAAGTACAATATATATTTTATTTATATATATGAATGGTGGGTCTTTGAAAGAAGTAGGTGAATAAATGAGTTATATAATAGATCCCATTCATTATAAAAGTTATAAAATGTGTGTTTATAAAATACAATGTATTGTCGTTACTGTCAACATTTTCATCTCATATTTTGATTGAGCTCATTGACTTAAAATTACCAAAATTAGTTAAGTTACAGGAAAATTCATTTAACATTGTCTCCTTGACAAGATTTAAGAGTGTGAAGTTTGTTTCTGAAATATTTTTGAAAGTGTTACTATTTAAAATATTCACATTTATAAATGTATACAAAATAAAAGGTAAAAGTGATCGATTAAATCAAAGTGACAAAACTATAAAGATGGGGAGGTGATGAGGGGTTACTAGGCATTAGAGATGAGAGAGAAGATGGAGAGGTATGTGGCTGTAAAAGGTAGTGTGACATCTTTTTGGTGATGGAATTGTTTTGTATCTTGAATGTGGCATTAGTAGTAGAAATCTATACATGTAATATACATGCTTAAAGTGACACATGTAATAAAATGACACAAACACATTGCATCGATATCAATTTTCTAGTCTTGATACTGTTCTATAGTTACATAACATGTACTCATTGGGAGAAACTGGGTCAACTATATACAAGACCTCTATTTTTTTGTATCTTCTTTTGAATTTATAACTCTTCCACAGTTTTCAATTCCACTATCTTTCAAAGTAAAGGATAAAAAATCATTGAGTTAATACTGACTTATATAATGGTTGTGTGTTTTCCCTCACCACTTACATTTAAATATTTTCTACAGTTCTAGTTTGAATGATACTATTTACAAGCTGTACATATTTAGGCTTTTAACAAGCAGTTGCAAGTGGCATATCAACTCATCAAATGCATCGTGTACTCTTGTTTTTTCAGTGATGAACACATGGCATTCAATCTGATATTTTTCTTTGGACTGCAGAATTTCTCAAGTGTTTCAGTGGAAATACTGGTGTGACACTTTCTCGTTTCTACCTTTATTGCAAATATGGTTTCATATATTTCACCAGTGCAATAAAAATGTGAAATTCTGGAGATGCTCTGATTTTACAGTTTCTCTGTGATGCCAAGTATACTTTAAAACAATATATTAATATGCTGTTATTCACAATCTCTTTCTTGTGTTCCTATATATTACACTTGGATGAATAGTATAGATCTTCCTCATAATACATAAAGCATGCTGCAAGACACATTGCTGATATCTTATTTTATCTGCCTAAAAGTGGATGAGAAAGACATTACAACTGTCCTGCCCCATCTGTCTCTGTCAATGTTAGGAATCATCCACAGGCAAATATCCATTTCATTGTTTCATTTGCATTTCCTTAAAAACTAGTGAATTGGAACCTTTTAGCACTTATTTCCATTTGTGTTACTGATTTTTAAATTGTCTCTTTGTAATGATTTGCCTTTTTCTTCTACTTAGATAATATTATTTTCCCAATTGATTTAAGGAGCTGCTCCTGACTATTAATATGGAGCCTTTGTTGTATATGTTTTAAATATTCCTTTGTAGTATATCTTCAATGGGAGGAGGAACACCTTGGTGTGTTCAAGGAATTGAAAGAAAAACAAAAAAGCAAACAAACCTGGTGTAACTGATGCACAGAGAGTGAAGGGGAACAGGAGCAAAGAACCATCAGAGCTATAGAAACACACAAGCTATGAAAAGGATGTTAGTTTTTATTCTAAAGCACTGTGAAGCCATTGAAATGTTTTACTAGTAAAATGTCATGAAGTATAGAAATGATTGTGATGTTGTCATTGAGATTTATCCTAAAAATATTAAAAAATAATCCATTAACACTATTAGCAAAAAGAATAGACTATAGTTATCATATATATATATATATATATATAGCAAACTACCATATTTCCAAACAACCAGTCAACTGTTTGCTATGACACTCACTGTCCACCAGGGGACAGACACATAACACAGTAACTGCCCCCTGGTGGTCAGTGCACTCCCACAAGCCCTGTGGCAGCCGCTTACTCCCTCAATAGGCCTGCAAGGCTAATCTCTGGAGAACAGGCCAGGCACTGACGGATGGCCACTGCCTGCAAGATCCCGACAGCACTGCTGGCCTCCTGGAAGTCAGCCTCGGACACAGCCGCTTCCCCTTCCTAAAAGCTCTGCAAGAAAGAAACAATATAAAAGTAGCTGCCAGGTTGCTCCCGACCACCAGCATGAACGTCAGCAGGATGAATCTGGATCCCAGGCCAGCAAGGGCATCCACTGCCCACCCGGAGGACCAATCACATCCTTCCCCACCACACCCACGCCTTGGGACTGGTTTCAGAAGCAGGGTCCATGGCTGGCTAGCATCACTGTGGCAGCACGAGCCTATCCCAATCAGGACTGACTGGGTGCGAACCTGCAGCAGGCGCAATGGGACCGGGATGAGTGGAACGGCAGGCAGGGGCAGAAGGCAACATTGGACTGCTGGTTTGACCCAGTCCCCACAGGCTATGCTGAGGCCCCTCAACCATGCACAAATTCATGCACCAGGCCTCTAGTTATTTAATAAATATCATTGTTAATATGAATATAATGATAATCTCAACATTGTGTCAGAAGAAGACTCTGAATTCTGATGAGGCTAAAAGTATGTTTTCAATTCCACAGTTATAGAGAGCTGTTTCTAACTGCACCTTATTTTCATCTGATAACCTGAGTGAGAGCATGTCTGTAGCGAGCAATCTCAGAACTCACAACACAAATTTGGCTAAGGAAGTGGTCCTGTAACAGACCAAGGCATTAGGAGTGTTAGCAACAAAAACTCAGTCGTGTATTGAGTGACTCCCATGTGTTGGAGGCCAAAAGACTCAGTTACAAGAGCATTTACACAGAAGAGAGATGGGAAACATCTCATCCTCAGTACAGAGTTAGTCTGCCAGGGTTTACAAGTGCCATTTTTCCAAATTAAAAAATTTACAAATTTTGTGTTTGCAAACATGCACATACTGTGTGGGCCCTCAGTAAATGCTAGCTGATTGGCTGACAGATAAATACCTCCATAAACAGATAAACTGTAACCATATATTTAAGAGGCAATATCAGATCTGGAGATTAAATATACTAGAAACATAGCAATAATGCAATAGTAAAAATATCTTTCTAAATTGTGAGTTCCTTGAACATCAAATGAAGATGAAGTTCAGTAATTATTAAAATATCCCCAATGAAAGTTTTATAAAGTAAGTTTACAGTACAAAATAGGTGCTCTTCCAAGATTATAAACTAGTCCATCCACTTTTCTAACTTCAAATCTTTACCTATCAGTTTGTCAAGAACGGGGCCAATGATCTTGTGTGATGGTTTTGAGAAAGATGACACAAAGGAAAGTTTATCTTTAGCTTATTTACTTTTTTTTCCTATATAAAAGTGGCCAAACTGAAGGTCAGCCTTTATCTTTGTCTCCTGGGTAAGACAGGGCAAGTACACTCTGGGGTTTTCTTCATCAGAATAGCCACATCCAACCTCATTTGAATAGTCATCTGAGCAACCATCAAAGATCATTGCCATTAGAAGAAGAGGTGAGAAATGAATGTCAAATTACTAAAGACATGACATCCTGATGAAAGGAGTCCTGGGTAGAAGCCAGGGAGGGTACAGACCTGTCCAAAGTGATGATGCAATCTTATCTCTGCGGATGTCAATATCCTCAAACCTGATCCTTTATTTAGAATCTTTGGTTTGTTTGTTTAAGCTCAGGATGTGAAACTCATTCCAGTCAAGCGGCCTAGACACCAAGTTGTTTAGAACAAAAAGATTTGTCCTGGAAATAGGAAAACAGGGCTATAACCGTCTAGATACATAAATATGTATATGGACTATCATTTTCTTGTAATAAATGGTGCGGGGATATGTGGGTGACAGCGAGAGAGGCGTGCGGAGGGCCTGCTTTATCACCCACCTCAGGCTATGCTTTCCAAACAGCCCTCTCACCGCCGAAAGCCTGGGCCATCATTAGTTCCTGCACATGGAAGCAATGAAGGTGTCTCTTAAAGTAAATCATGTGAGGATTTTTATAATCTCAAATAAAATTTCCTAATCTTTTTTTCCCTAAGTTTTCCAGGTTTAAGGTTTTAATCTTTTATTATTTATTGTGCAGCAGTTTCGAGGAGCATGGGGAGAAGCGAGTCTTGGTTAAATAGGTTGCAAAATCAGCTCGCTTCAAGGCTCTGTTAAAAACCAAGTTCTTTCTTTTTCGTATGATTACTATTTACCTTCTGGTGCTTAAAAATTGATAGCTTGTGGCTTTGTAAACCTTTTGCTGTTGATCAGTAACATTGTGGATAAATATATTGTAGAGACTGTAGGAGAAAGAAAGCCTGCACATAAATTTTCTCTTCAACCACCAGCAAAGACCGTAGGCATCCATTTCAACAGAACATATTTTCCAGTGCATTATTTTTATGATATCAGGATAAAGAAAATAATATGTCAGTAAAACAAAGCAAAATTTATTGGAAACTGCAGCTTTGAAAATTAATAATAAAGCAGTTATGGGATAAAGGCAAGCGTTTCTCACTTTATTCTTAATGAGGATTTGATAAAAATAACAAATTGTTGCAAATAATTTTTTGTCAAATTAAATGAGAATGAATTCAGTAAGGGGAAAAGGACTGTGTTCTAACTTACTTTTTGAAGGCTGTAAGTCTCTGTATTTATTGTATTTACAGGATTGTTTGAGGCAGAGGAAATGGCACCAGGTGTTATAGACCAGTGGGGTCAGATTGGACCTGGATTCAGCAGCTTCGGTACTTGCGTTCCGGCTAGGACAGAATTCAGAGCCAAGTCTCAACCAATAAGAGAATACTTATTTCTAAAATTTGTGTAATCACAGATGTAGAAGAAGTAAGTCATAGAAGAAGTGGGAGGAGGAAACAAGTTAAAGGGCAAAGGAAGGATCCTAGCGTCTTGGGAGTAAGGAAGGTAATGGTAATCCCTCCGGGGAGAGGGAAAGGGGTGGGGTGCTCCCAGGAGGGAGAGCGCTCTGCGTCTTCTGTCCAAAGGGTCCTAAGAGTAGAGATCTTAAGGGAGGTCCCAGGGGAAGACCTTAACAGAATGCGGCATCTTTCCAGGTGTGTCCTTTCAGGGTCTAGGTCTCCACGGATTGATTGGTCACTGCGAGGGCAGTGGCCATTATCTAATGCAGCTGGTCCTGAGGGCAGCTATGGCATTGCTTGTCTAGTTTTGCTTCTTTTCAAGGCCTGGAGCTGAAATACGACTGAGGCATAGATGCTATTTCTAGAAAGAGAAGGTCAGGGGGGTTCAAACCTCATGACCAGTGATATGCCAGGGGAGGAAGGTCCCCCTAGGGATAAGACCACACTCTACAATTGTCCATTGATAGGCAATCAAGGGGTTCCACCCTGGTGACCTTCTGTATTCGGCCCATCGTCCTTGCTCTGCTCATGTCTATCTAACTGCCTATCACAGTATTAAGTAAAGTTTATTTGTGTCTGCCTGTTAAGCCTTAGATATGAGCTTGGTTAGAAAACTATGAAACCTGAAAAAGTCTGACCCTTGTCTAATGCAGGAAAAATGAAAAGCAGACATACTGAGAATTAATTCAGAATGAGAATTCAAAACGTGGAGTCATAAAGCATTGACTATTGAATTATTATTTTTGTATATTTAGGTGTTTGTAAATCCAATATACATACATAGGAATGAAGGCAGGAAAGTGGAAACAAAAGCAAAGATGGCAAGAATGAGGGAAGGCAGGTAGAAAGGAAAACAGTAAAAATGAGGGAGGGAAATAAAGAGGAAACTGAATGATTATGATGAGTGTGAGGTAAGAATTGAATCAAATATAAAATAACTTTCATTCCTATGCTGCTTCTTGAACACAATTCTAGCTGTAGTTTTTGTGAGCATTTACAGCAAAAATTATACCCATTCTTTTAAAATAAGTCTCATTCTTCCTTCTCTTAGACTCTGATTTTGAAAAGGCTCTACTGTAATTTTGGATTATGTATGCCATTTGGACCTTCAATTTATTTATGGCATCAAGCACTGATGAGTGTACTGTTTGTCCTATAATTGCTATCTTCAGTGAGCATTTTGTTCCATTATGATCGCCTAGAACATTTTATTCTTGAAAAGAGGTGGAACAGACTGATTCTTCATTTTCAGAACACTTTTAAATTCCCCCACTTTTAAAATATTTAAAGTTATCTTTTGAATAACAAAATTTGGGGAGAAATGATCAGAACTGGAACACATTTTAAAATTTATATTGAATAATTGTACTATTGATATTATTTTGGAGATGAAAATATATTATGAAATGTAGCCTGATACAAAGAACTCATTCATGATATTTATTAATAATATAAATATAGAGATGGAAATAAATTCAACTATAAAAACATAGGGTAATTATGAGTGTTTTTTTTTACCATATATATATATATATATATATATATATATATATACATACACACACACACACATATATATATATATATATATATACACACATATATATACATATACCATGTTTTTCCATGTATAAAACACTATTTTTTATTAAATTGTTAGACTGAAAATTGAGGGGCATCTTATACACAGAAGTCAGCCAAGGAGGGAGCTCCATGGGTACATAGCTGCCCATACCTTTTCAAACAGGCTTCCTCCAACCATGAGTCTTATTGTTACTGAAGTCAGCTGATGCCATAATAGGAGGTGGAGGTGGAGATGTGCAGATGTAACAGGGACCAGAGCACTCTGAGCCCATAAAGATGTCAAAAAATAAAAAGATAAATACCAGTAAGTGATTGTCTTACTCTGCAAAAGTCAAACTGAATGTAATCAGCTATGCCAAAGAGCGTGGAAATAGAGCTGCAGAGAGACAATTTGGACCTCCTCCCACTGAGTGTCTGATCAGACAGTGGAGAGAACAGGAAGAACAACTCCTTAAGATGCCAAAAAAGGGAGAAGGATTTAAGAAGAAAACCAGCAAAATATTTAAAATATTGATTTCTTAATTCTGGGTTGGAAAAGTGGGGGGCATCTTATACATGGGGGCATCTTATACATGGGGAAAATATGTGTGTGTGTGTGTGTGTGTGTGTGTGTGTTTACCTTTCCTTATGAAGTGTTCAACAGCAGTAGCAATAATGCTGATTTTAATGTAAAGACTATCAGTTCAAGTGTTACTATATTTTTATATATATAAGAATGATGACTTAAGCCCTGGCCAGTTCTGCTCAGTAGTTAGAACACCAGCTCAAGGACTGAAGGATCTTGGGTTCAATTCTGGGCCCAGGGCATGCACCTCAGTTGCAGGTTCAATCTCTGGCCCCAGTTGTAGCATGTGCAGGAGGCAACCCATTGATGTGTTTTTCTTACATCACTATCTCTCTCCCCCCCTCCCCCCCACTTTCTGAGTGTCTCCCTCTTTCCCCCTTGCACTTTCTCCCTTTCACTTTCTCTAAAAATCAATGGAAAAAAAAAATAACCTTGAGTAAGGATTAAAAAAAAAGAAGACAAATGACTTTAAGTGTTTTATAAATGTTACATTATTGCTTGCAATCCATCTTTGTGATTTTTGAAAATCAGGAGTGGGTGTTTAGGAGAATATTCATTTTATTTTAGCTAGTGACCTGGTGCATAGATTCATGCACACTGAAAAGAAATTCATTAGAAGGTAGCCAGCAGGGTGGGACTGAGCAAGACGGGCCAGATACACCCTGGAGACAACTTCCTGCAGTCCCTCCCTGGTGGGCCACACCTGGGGAGGCACCATGGCTCGAAGTGCATCTGTGGAGAGAGTGGGGTCCCTCTGGCCGGTAGGGGTTCTTTGGCTTGGCCTGCGGGGATTGGGCTGACTGGCTCTCTGTCATCCCCCAATTGGTCCTAGACTGCACTCTGCAAAGTTGCTGTCATACAGGGTGTGGAATGCAAACACAAGTGTGCAGTAAACCAGATTTGGGGCCAACAGTGCCCCAGCAACAACATAACCCACAGTCAAAGGTGGAATTGCACAGTCCCATGAGGAATCGAGCTCCCTCCTCTCTGGTTTCGAGGTTCGTCACCTGAGAATCACCGCTGCCAAGTCACTACAGCTCCTGCATTGAGCATCTGCCCCCCCTGGTGGTCAGTGCATGTCACAGCAACCAGTCAGAGACACTTAGCATATATTAGCCTTTTATATATATAGACTAGGGCCCGATTAAATTGTGCAGGTAGGGTCCCTAGGCCTAGCCTTCTGTGATCAGGGCCATCTTCTGCCTGTCCGCCAGTCACCAGGCCAAACACCACCTCCACCATCAGGCTGTTAGGCCGTTGGGATCACCAGCTCATCCCTGGCTGCTGCCGGGCTCAGGCTTAAGGGAAAGCAGGCACTGGAGACTTCACCTCCATGCGCTGGGCCTGCCGCTGATGGAAGGTGTTGCCTGCTCAGGGCCACTCATTGCTGCTAGGGCTTGAGGTGCTGACAGAAGCTGACCTACCTGACCCAGGGTGAGCGACCCTAAGCGGGTAGTGCATTCCTTCAGTGGCCAGTCTGGTGCATGTGCATGGAGGTGAAGTCGTCACCAGTGTCCACTTTCCCAGAGGCCTGAGCCCCTGAGCAGCTGGGGATGAGCTGGTGATCCTAATGGCTTGATAGCCAGCCCAGTCCTCCCACCACCAACCCCAATTTTCCTATTCACCATTGTTGATCCAAGGGACCCTACAGGCCGGCAGGGAGGGACCAAGAGGTCAGTAGTTCAGCCCACTAACTAGTCACCAGTTCCTAGTCCCACCCTACGCCCCCTCACAGGCAGGTGGGGGGAGGGACCGAGCAGTGATCAATGCCACCTCATGGCGACCGGTCATTTGGTCATTTTGGTCGTGATGCCTCTTGGCCTTTTATTATGATAATTTTTACGTAATTTAAATTCTCATTAATATTGTATCAAGGACTATATGCAAATACCATGTACTAATTTACTATCTAAATCACATGTGTCAAACACAAGGCCCGCGGGCCAAATCCGTCCCGCCAGGCCTTGCAATGTGGCCCGCACCGCGCTGGCATCACTGCACTCCGCTGCGTTTCCATCACAATGACAGTTTATGACTGTTCAGTAAACCATTCGGCCCGCGATTTAGGCTGGATTTTAGATTTTGGCCCCTTCTCTGATTGAGTTCGACACCCCTAATCTAAGTGTTTACAATGTATATATATTTGTAAAAAATGATCTGAGATGATACACAGAGTAGCAGATGATTATAAATAAAGTTAGAGAGGTCAAAAAACATATTCTTCAACAAAATGTGGTTGACAGAAAAAATTATAACAGGAACATATGACAAGACTCTTTGATTTAGATTTAACTATGGCTTTGGGCTTCCAGATTGCCAAGTCAAATAAGAGTCCATTTCTTATCAGATGACCAAAAAAAAAGTATAGCAAATCTTATGACAAGAAAAGGTAGATTCAAGATGCAAATAATATGATAGACAATTCTGCTAGGAAGAAGCCAATTCTCAAGATACAAGCCATAGGTGGGTTTATAGGGGAGGAGGAAGGAATATTATCACACTTCATGACTATTAATTTCCACATCCAATTATGAGCTCACTACTTAACAACATACACAGTAGGGGGAGCAGCACTCTTTTGCACTTGGAGTTCTCTGCCTAAAATGCTCTCCTTCCCTGCTACATTTTAGTAATCCCTACTCCTCTTTACTCCTGAGCACAAACTTTGATCTCTAAATGGAAGGTTTCTCTAAGCTTGTAAGCTTTCTTCTAGCATCCCAGTATGATACTTTTGGCTGTGTTATAGTTGATTGACTTCTCCTTACTAGACTATAAACTTACTGAAGGCATGGAATACCTTAGTTAATATTTTATTCCCAGTACCTAATGTGGTCTTTGGCACCTGGTAGATGCTCAATAAATCATTGGTAAATGGATGGATGGATGGATGGATGGATGGATAGATGAATAAATTTAGGGTTGTACTGGGGAGTCTTGTCATCAGTAAATGGGTTTAGGGTGAGAAAGTTGAGTGTTTTAAAGTGAGAGCAAAAGCCCTAACTGGTTTGGCTCAGTGGATAGAGTGTTGGACTTGAAGGATCCTGGGTTCAATTCTGGTCAGGGGCATGTACCTTGGTTTTGGGCATGTCCCCAGTCGGGGGTGTGCAGGAGGCAGCTGATCGATATTTCTAAATCTCTATCCCTCTCACTTTCTCTCTGTAAAAAAATTAATAAAATATTAAAAAAAATAAAATGAGAGCAAAAGACAGCATTATACATGGAGAGAAGTGGTGTGTCCTAGACTCAGAGCTCAGATTTCAAATGCTTCCTGAAAGAGCTTTCCAATCATTCAAAGTCAGGCTAGATATTGATTCTTGAGTGAAAGTTGGTGAGGGATGGGAAAAGGGTTGATTTAATCACATTTCCGAAGCTCAAGCTGCTGTGTACTTAAAGGCTGAAGGAGGAAACTGGAAAAAATCTTGATACACATCTATTCTAATAATCTACAGATTTTTTAGACATCCATTTTTAATACTGTCATTATCATTGTTGCCTTTGAGGAAGGCAATTTATATTTAGCAATAACTGCTATTAATTAGTATTCCTGGACATAGCCTTTCTTTCTGTTTGCTCTGATGTTCCAAAATTGCCAGGAAAAAAATGCCTGCTATTTAATTATATTAAATCAGATATGTGAACAACGGAATTCTGGTGTCAATGACTGTATTAGCAATTATGCCAATTAAAAACACACAGCAAGTACCATGCACTTTCCTTTTGCATTAGTGGCTTTTAAATCATACAGTGGCATAGTAACAAATGCAGCTAGCATGGTATGACTATCACATTTTCCACACGTTCATTTTTAGCTATTTGCCTTTTAATGAACACTTACAGTATGCTGTAGGCCTACACATGAAATGCTTCCCAAAATATAAGAGATAATTATTTGCTGAAAGAGTAACATGCAAACATTCTTCTTCAGATAATTATGAACACTTATATTTTCGTGTGGGAAGCTAGCCAATAAGGAAAGACGTGCTGCACTTTGGGATGCCTTCCATGTTTAATAAATGAAACACTACAAAAAGGAAGTTATCCGATTTCTTATGATCAAAAGAACAGCCAAAGGTAAAAAGATATTCTAAAATGACGGTTAACATCCACCACACAGGGCCCTATTAAAAAAATAATCCTATGAAAAACAAAATCTGCTCTCAGAATAAATGTTGGTAGTCATCAAGAAATAGTTCACTTTTAATAGACTCTGAAGATGTATCTTCCTTCCTAAATACATATTATTTATATATAAAACATTATATATGGTTTGATTAAAATCTACCATCTAGCTGGTTGGTTTTTATTAGTTCCATTTGTTCTTTAATTCTCTTTATTTTATTTTTTGCATTTTCTGAACTTAATTAAGCTTTTTTAATGATTCTGTTATTTTCTCTAGTGACTTATTATTTATATATTTAGTTAAAATTTGCAGTTGTCCTAGGAATTCTACTATATAGGAATTCTACAGTATATGTTTGTATGTTATTGTGTTTTATATTTCTGTAGTTTCCATTTAATTTTTAGTTTCAACTTCTTTCATGAATATATCTATCTGGTTTATATCTGCTTTACCTTTTCATTTGGAGCCTTTAATGTATTAATTGTAGTTGTTTAAAATTCTTAGTCTGATATTTGCAATATCCATGTCATATTTGAGTCCGGTTCAGATGATTGCTTTTATTTCAAACTCCTTTTTTTCACTTTCATATGTTTCATAATTTTTTAAAAAGCTGGACATATTTCATAGAACAGTACATACTGAAATAAATGCTTTTTTATAGTTGTATATGTTATGCCTATCCTTATGCTAGTCTCTTAGTGTTGAGAATTGTGATAACATACTGAAGAGTTTGGGCTAAATTTGCAATTTTTTTGCACAGGTTTCAACTTTCTCTAGTTTTAGGGTGTGGACAAGTTGTCCAGGGCTTTTTCCCCTCAATATTTTTTCCCCAGAGAGAATACAACTCTCCAGCTGCGTCTCATTATTATCATTGCCAAATGCTTGCTGATGGTGGTGGGAGGTCCGGGGAGGGAAAGCGCTCTGGTGTTCTGAGTAAGCCTCACCCTTAGGCAGCTGAACCTGGGTCTCAAATGCTGTGGCCTCCTGTCCTTGCTACCATGCTTTGCTTCATACATATTCCTGCTCCTTCCCTATTTATTTTTTCCTTCTTTTCTCTAGATTTAGTGGGTTTCCAACAGTACTCTGAGCAAGATTTTTGTGGCTCTTCTCCCTATATACTAGCTCCTTATAGGGGAATGAAGGGAGATGAGTTTGGGTAGGGTTTTCACAGTGGCTGGTGTTACCCTCTGCCTGACAAGTGTCATGAAGGAAATTTTCTTGGGATTCTAAATATGTGAGTATTTGATGTGGTTCATGAAGGAAAAATATATTAGTTGGTAAAGACCTACACTATATATGCACCCACAAATGACTTTAAACCTTCCATCAATTCACATTTGGCCTTCTGTAAGATAAAATTTTAGCTGACTCTTCTTACTGGCTTACATGATACCTGATGGCATTTGACTCAGGTATGCAAAAGCTTGGTTTCTTTCTATCCATGAAAATTCTGCCCTGAAGTTAAAAGTTTTCTTATAGCTTCAAGAAAGTCATTAATTCACAGGTGTTTTTTTTTTTGAGGGGGGAACCCACACAACTTTTTTTTTTTATAATCATGAGATCAATATTCTATAAGCTCTTTATATCTCTGATATAAAACAAAGTTTATCAATATTTTTAGTATATCCATTCTTATAGGTGTGAAGTGTTATTGTGTTTTTAAATGTGATGCATTTTCTGATGACTAATGATATTGAGCAAACTTTAAGTGGTTATCAGCTGTTTGTATGTTTGTCCTGTAGTTTGAAACAACTTTGTGCTCAAGTTTTTTACATTCTGCTTAATTGGGTTGCTTATCTATTTATTATTGATTGGTAAGATTTCATTACCTATTTTTTATACAAGTCCTTTGTCATATAGATGTATTAGAAATATTTTCTCCTTGTCTGTGGCTTTCCATTTTATTTTTTAGTTGTGTCTTTTGATAAAGAGAAGTTTTTCATTTTTATGAAGTTCTGTTTATCAGATTTTTATGGATCTTGTGTTTTGTATCCTTTTAAAAAATCATTTTCTACTCCAATAATAAAATCATAATCTTATTTTTGTACTTGTAGGAGGTTCGTGTTTTTAGATTTCATGTTTAAGTCTATGATCCATAGCAAATTAAGTTTTGTGTGTGGTATAAAATGGGCATTAATGTTCCATTCCCCCCAATATTGATGTAGTTATTTTTAGCACCATTGGTTGAAAAGTTTATTCCTTCTTCCATTGAATTATGTTGATATCTTTGTGGAAATCAGTTGCCACATATATGTGTGCCTATTGCCAGACTCCATATTCTTTCCATTAATATATTTGTCCATTCTTCATCTGGCACCACACTACAATGATTTCTATAGCTTGATAATGCATTAAAGTTGGATGGTGTTTTGTGTTTTGGTAACAGGGAATTGCAGTTGGATGTATAAGATTCACTATCTTATATTTTTCTCAATTTCACTGGCCAAAAAATGAACCCAAAACTTCTAAGCCTGAACTCTTCTACAATCTCTCTGTATTTTCTTTACTATTCTTTTATTTATTTTAGAAATTAAAAATAGAACATTCTTGCCTACACATCATGTCAATGCTTTGAAATAGCATTGCTCTATGTAGAGTTTATATGTGAAAAGTCATGTATAACTGTTTAGAAGCTTCAGATTTTTTTTTTCTGATCTTGACTCAAAGACAAGGAGAACCAGGGACACAAAACCATAGAAGAATTAATGTTATATTTCAATTAAAATGGGGCCTCTTTTCTTCTTATCACCTAATACTTCCATCTATAGTCAGACAAAAATCAAATTAGTTATTAATTGATGTACATTAAAATTCATTAATTCTAAGTGTGAAGCCTGTACTATAATTAACTGTCTTTCTTACCTTTTGTTCTGAAATCTCTAGGTAAAAGACCCCCCTGCTTATAAGGAGGAAAACAATTTATATTCTATAGTAGTTAGAAATGAGGCCTTCAGAAGGCCGGCTGACTAAGTCCCCAAAAAGTTGGCTCATAACCAAGAGGCAGGGTCAAATCTCCAGACACAAGTTTCCTACTTGCAGATTATCTTTGACATATTTGAAAGGGGAAAAAAGTAGTACGTAATAGTTTACAATATTCTGATCTTATGATATTTACACCTTAAATTATACCTTGTATATGTCTTCAATAAAGTTAAAATTGTGTTCAAACTTAACACTCCCCAAAACAAACAAACAAACAAACAAACAAACAAACAATACTCCCTGAATATGCACTTTCAAATAAATGGTTAGAAAAATATAAATTTTAAACTAAATGCATTGAAATCACTATATGTTTTCTTAAAACACACCTTACAAATAAGTGATAGAGAAAATAAATTACCTCAGTCTCAGCTAAAGTGAGAATTGATATTCAGGCAGATTTACAGTAACAGTTATATTGGAGCTTTGGTATCTGAGATCTACAAAAATAACAATAAAGTAACTATTATTCTATGTGATCTCAAGCTCATTAAAAGCTGGGTATGAAGTAAATTATGCACAGAGTTTAAGTGATTATTTTAACTCATTTTTTAGTGATTTTATCCATGGGTAGACAGGAAAAAAAAATGTGAAGCTGGGCCGGAGTGTATCAGTGGTTGAGCATTGATTGACCTATGGACCAGAATGTCATGGTTCAGTTCCTGGCCAGGGCACATTCCCAGGTTGTGGGCTAGATCCCCAGAAAGGGGTGTGCAGGAGGCAGCCAACCAATGATTCTCTCTCATCATTGATGTTTCTATCTCTCTCTTCCTCTCCTTTCTTCTCTAAAATCAATAAAAATACATATTTTTAAAAATCATGTAAAATAGGAAATAAAGAAAACAAAATTTATAAAATTAATTGGAAATTGTTAAGAAGTTTTAATCTCTCCATTTCACCACTGTTTAAATCAGACAACTGAGGCCCCATGATTAAAATTATTTTTCAAAGCCATAATTCTGGAATTGCCGCAATTATAGGACAAAGTTGTTTTTTACCTAGTTCATAAGTAATTTTTTTCCAGAGCATAATGAACTTAATTCTCAATTTATGATTGAATCATTTTTATATTAATCTGGATAACCTGTATCTAACTAAGAAGATAACTACCTGTGATATCTATAACTGATATTGATTTCAGTGCTATATTAAAATAGTTAACAGTAAGGAAGATGCTATGGACTGAATTGTGTCATCTCTCTCACAATTTCATCTATTGAAGCCCTAACCCCAAATGTGGTGGTATTTGAAGGTGGGAGGGTCTTTGGGACATAATTAAGTTAAAATGGGGTTATTAAGGTAGGGTCCTCATGATGGGATTAGTGTCTTATAAGAAGAGACACCAGAAAGTGTAGGTGCTATCTCTATCTCCAGCGTTGTCCCCAATGCAATAGAAGAACAAAGCAAGAAGGTGACCATCTACAAACCTGGAAGGGAGTTCTCACCAGAAATCAACCGGGCCAGTACCTTGATTTGAACTTCCAGGCTCCAGAGCTGTGAGAATATAAATGGTATTCTGGTACAATGGCAGCCAGAATTTACTGCAACAAATGGTTTCAATGTACTGACAAAATGTTTGTACAGGAAAAAGAACTTCTTTCTTGTCATGTGCCACTCTTTGGACTGGATAATAACAGGTTAAAAGCATAAAGGCAACTAAGATTTTATTCTTTTTATCTAATCTCATGGAAGCATGGAACAGACTGACAGATCTCAGAGGGAAGAGGTCGGGAAGATTACCCAAGAACTTATATGCATATATCCATAACCCATGAAGGCCGGGGTGGAGTGGGAACTGGGTGGAGGGGAGTACGGAGGGGGAAATGGGGACATTTGTAATACTCTCAACAATAAAATTTTTAAAAAAATTAAGTTTATTTCTTTATATGTGAATAAAACTGGAATTTTAAAGCCAGAAGGACCTTGTGTGTCATCTAGTACTTTCCTCCTGCCTCCACTGTACAGATGAGGAAACTGAAACAGGGAGATCAAAAGACCCTTTCAATGTGACTTGGAGCATGAATGGCAGAATAGGGATAGAAATCAAGTCTCATGACAGCTTTTTAAGGGTGTAGTATTTTCACTATATCATACTGATGCTTCCTAAAAGTTAGTGACTGGAAAGTAGAAACTGATCATTAGCAACCGGATGACGCTGAAGCAGATGCTCTGGTGAGGTGAAGCTTATGGCACGGAGCAGAGACACAACTAACAAACACTATTGGATTTGCCATGGAGGAAGTGAGCTTTATGACTCATAACAAAACCCCACAAAGGAGGATTTCGGCAGTTTCAGGTCAACTTTCAGCAGCTCTTGCTTGAGACTCAGCTTGCTTAATGGGCTGAGCTACCCTGGGCCCTCCTGGGGCTCATTAGATAAATGACTATGGTCTTTAGACCTTGAGATTTGGAGCGAAGCTGCTTGTGCTGCAAGAGGGAGACTAGTAATTACTGTTAATATTAAAGAGCAATAGATCATTGGGATTTAAATCCCAGTTCTCTCTGAGGACATAAAGATAGCATGCAAGGCATGGGATAAAAGTATGTTGCCAACTATATTTTAATCACTGAGACTTTGAATAAGTAGAATCGTGTATGAGCTACATCTTATCATGGTTTTACCCTTAATTCTAGGTCATACCAATAAAAGTATGATTTTCTGCCTATTGGCCAAGAGATACTAGTAAATATTGCATTAAGATAAAACATATGGTAAAAAATGGAAGCGTTATCTATTTCTCTACATTGTACAAATCTAACTAAATCTAGCTCACAAGTCTACAGGGCGGGTAAACCCCACATATAATTCAGGCAGCCCTTCTATAGGGCTTGAGTGATTTTTAAAAACCTTGAGTGATTTCTAATGGTTGCTACAAATTTGACATTCAAACCACAGTGCCTTAAATTTGTGGTTTTCTTCTCAAGACCTCTAGGACATCTGGAAAATTAAATAATGCTTTTTTTAAAAGGAGGAAAAATCTTCTTTTAAACATATGGATATGTCAAATAAATGACATCTTTCACCAACCTCATGGCCTCGTAGCCACATAACTGGTGGCAGCAGATGTTTCAGTCCCATGAAGGGGAAGAGCAACTGTAGGGCTACTGTTTGTGTGGATGACCTTTCAAAGTTTAACCAGTTGAAAGAAACTTTGCTGAACTTACTTCACTATCCATGATAATTTTGAGGTTGTATGTTCAGTGATTGCATTTTTATTAGTTAGTTAGTTAATCTGCTCCTTGAAGGGTCTCTTCAAAAGGGACTGGATTAAACTGTTAGGAAACATTGCTAAAGTGATGCTCATTCAAGTAAGGGTTCATTTATGGCAAAGGCCTCTGACGAATTTAGATTGTTCAGTTTTCAGATTTTTGTGGGGTTTTTTGTTTTGTTTTGTTTTGTTTCAGTTTTCAACTGAAGATGAATTTCTTTTTTTTAATTGGAAGATGGGTCTGAGCTTTGCTGGATTTGTGGTGAGGAGGACTGGGAAGTGTGCATTAAATCTGCTGACACTGATGCATCTCAGTTATGGCAATCTATCAGTGAGCAGCATACTCAATCACAAGTCTGCTGCCTATATTAAATTCTAACTTTCATCTGTTGGGGAATTTTTACATTGGCCTAGAATCAATATTTTGCTCTGTCAAGAATAATCACGATAGAAAGTACTGCATACTTACTCTGTAATTGATTTTAAAAGATTAATACTAATTAAAAAAAAATCATACAGTAGAATATTACTTGGTCATGAAAAAGAATGAAATTAGAACACTTGTGACAACATGCCTAGAGGGCATTATGCTAAGCAAAACAGATCAAACAGAGAAAGAAAAAATGCCATATAATTTCACTTACATGTGGAGTCTAAAGTACAAAATAAACAAAGAAACAAAACAAATAAACTTATAGATACAGAGAACAAACTGAGGATTGCCAGATGGGATTGTAGTTGGGGAGCTGAGTGAAAAAGGTAAAGGGATTAACAAGTACAAATTGGTAATTACAAAACTGTCATGGGGCTGTAAAGTACAACATAGTGAATAATATTGTAATAGCTATGTACAGTGCCAAGTGGTACTAGAATTATCAGAGGGGGATTACTCTATAAATTATGTAATTGTCTGACCATTATGCTGAGCTCCTGAAACTAATCAATATATATATATAAAAAGCTAGTGGCTGGAATGCCATAACGACCAGAACAACCAGTCACTATGACACCCACTGTGGCCAGCAAACCAGCCTGATTGGGAGGGGGAGGGAGACAGCTGACCAACTCCCCTGAGACCTTTCCCCCTGGCCTGACTGCCCCATCCACAATCAGCCCTACCACCCTATAGGCCTGCGGCCCCTCCCCCAGTCAGCTCTGCCTTAATCGCCCCACACACACACCAATTGGGGGTGGCACTGGCCTTCCCATTGCCCACAGTCTCTCCCCATGGCTGCCCCCCCCCCTTATACTCCCCCTTCCCAATCTGGAGTGGGGCCCACAGGCCAATCACCCTCAGCCCCTCCTCCCCATCTGGAATGTGTCAGGGGTCTAGTGGGAAGAAAGGAAAGGGAGGGAGAAAAATTGGGTAATGCATTCACTCCATGGCTCTTTGTGAGATAAGACTGCTGCCAACATGTGTCACTCTGACAAATTCCTTAGCAGATTTTAGATCATCTTAGAGATGTTTAAGAGCTGTACTAGCCAGCAGCTGTGAAGACCAACAGCAAGCAGCTGAATGAAAAAAAAAAAAAAAAAAGCCCAGTTAACAGAAAGATGAAAAGTAGGGGGAAAAATAAGCATTCCTCTCTCTACTTCTATGGCTCTTTAAGGATTATTGAGGCACCCAGTGAAGACAGGGAAGGTGTGTGGGGCATATTACTCATGTCATCACTATCTATAAATAATGGATGGCCCAAAATGACAAATGGCAAGTTTGCCATTTGGAAGGAAAAAAGGCAAATTGTGAAGGTGTCTTTTCAGCCCAGTGAAGTGATGTTATTGCCCCGCATTTAAAAAAGAAACAACCACGACTAATAAGTGCTGGTTACTCCATGCAAGCGGCAGGTGGAGGCTGCACATTACTGCCTTGAAAGCAGAAAAGTTTCTTCTTTTCTGAAAGCAGTGACCCCCAAGCTCTGTCATTAGGAACAATAATTAAAAGGTGCTCTAAGAGGGAATGGATGGATGATTGCCACTGAGAGGCACATTCTCATTAATTTATTACCGATTTTTAACTTTGCTTCATTAGGACATGTCTGCTGAAGGCCATTTAGGACTCTGGGGATTTGCCTGCACTTCACGTTGCCTCCATATTGGTTCCAGGGAAGGTGTATCATTTCAGTTTGTTGTCCTCCATGGACCGATACGAACAGGGAGGTGCGGGGAAATCTATGGCCTTGTAAATCTTCCAATCAGGGGAGTGGTCAACTTCTTTAGGATGTTCTTGGGGACTGACTGAGGAGGCTTTTAGGAATCAATTCTGGGAAACAATCATCAGCTAAGCAAATTGGGAAGCAGTTGGCATGTCCTGTTTATGCTTCTGCCCCTGTGCAAAGTATGCATACAATTTGATCCCAACCCAGATAATTTAAGAACCAGGGCTCGAGGATTCTGAAAGCAAACTTGGGCTTAAGTTCCTTCCGCATATTTTGCTCTCACTGTGTTTCCAGTTGTCACAGACTTCATGAGGACTGCCTCATGGGAGGGGTGGGGCTCTGACAAGTATCATCTTAGAGCCATAAGCAGGTAGCATCACACGTGATGGTAGAGGGGTCATTCCTGAGAGGTTCTCTAAATGTTTTTACTTTCTCTTTGTTGTTCCAGTACTTCTGGACAAGTAAATTACTCCTATCACCTCTCTGCCTTAGGGCTAAGCATCCAGATCTATGTCTCTTGGTTTCCCATGAATATCCCTTGTCATGGGGCTGCAAGGACATAAATTGATCTATCCCAGAATTGGACTACCACCAGGAAGACTGGAATTAGGCATCTGTTGGCTGTCATCACTTACTAGAGCTTGTCTTTGTCTCCTATAGAACCGCAAATGCCATGCTTTCTGACCTTGAACTTTATTTGAAAGGATCAACTATTTAAAAGTTCCTAGGGTAAAAATTTCCCATACTTACCACTGCTTTTGTCTCCAGAAAGCCTGATGTAAACTAGCACCTCAGTTTAGTTTATAGACCCTGAATAATTGAGTAAAGTGTTAGTTCATGTTTTGAATGCCCTGGCTTTTCCCCATGGTGTGAGGTATGGAGAATGTGATCCACGATCATCTGAAGTAAATTCTTAAATGAAAAAACTGGCCATTGGCCCAGCCACTGTGACTCAGTGGTTCAGTGTTGACCCATGAACCAAGAGGTTACTGGTTTGGTTCTGGGTCAGGGCACATGCCAGGGGTGCAGACTGTCCCCACTGGGGAGCCTGCAGGAGAAGGCCAATCGATGTTTCTATCCCTCTGTCCCTCTCTTTCCTCTCTCTCTGAAATCAATAGAAACATATTTTAAAAATAAATAAAAACTGGTCATTGTATTTGCTTTAGTTATATAAATAGTTTTGTTTTCTTTAATTTAGTGAGGGGCTTGGTAATCTGAATTTCACTTTTAGGTATTTTTTAAGCAAATCTATTACAGATAAGAGAACATATAAATTGCCATGGTAAAAACAAGTGCCCAAAATGAATTCATTATCCAATATTCATAGAGCTCTGTTTACCAATAATTATCAAATCCAACCGATATTAAGAACTTAGCCCCTCTAATGGGGCAGACCACAGGGAAATCTCAAAGAAGTGCTAACAGCTGGCTTGTTAATGCTGGTATTCTCAGTCTTCCCCCCCACCCCACCCCCTTTTACAGGAGAAAACAAACGAAAAACATAAAAGTAATTATACAGTTATCATGTTTAAGATAAACCATAAGAAGTAAAAGTACTGACTAGATTGATAGCATAACTATATCCCAGGCCATATATTCTAATATTGATTATCAAGAATATAAACAGTATCAGCTTAAGAAATGATAATATCCCAGCAGCTGATTTTACTCTTTATAAGAGAAGAACCCAATCAGAAATCTTAATAGAGAAGGGCAATCTCATTGAGTCACTGCTAAATGCCATCTGTTTCCAAGCAAATCCATATGAAGGAGCCCTTCAAATAACAAAAAGACCACAGAGATTAAATGCCAAATTTCACCTTGCTTTCATTCTTTATTTTTTAAAATATATTTCAGTTTTTTTTTAAGCATTGTAAGTGTAGTTATTTGAACAGGTAAAAATGAAAGCTAAATTCACAGCTAATTGTTTAGGAAGGAGCTATCTTATCTTTCAGATTTCTTCTGCCCTCCTCACCCCACTCCCTTCCCCAGGCACTCATCTCAGCGGTCACCTGCTCAAAGAAGCCTTCCCTGGCACAGACATGGAAAGCTCTCTGTCTATCTCAGGTATACTACATGTTACCTGGATCATAATACTCGTCATATGTAAATTTCTAGGGTGCTAAGACAACATTTATCACTGGCACAGTTCCATTCTTTTCAGTTTTCATTGGAGTGCCTGGTGCACAGTAGGTATTCAATCAATCTTGTTTTTTTTTGTTTTTGTTTTTTTTAAATAAATGAACAAACAAAATCATTAAAAGCTCAAATGGTAAATATACAATTGGACCAATAGCACCCTGATTTAAGTAGAGATTTTTAGACAATATTTTATGAGTATCAACTGGAAACATACCATTAGAAACCTTTTTTATCAGCAGGACTTTATACTTACTAAGCCTAGTATAACGTATCCTGTATTAGACAATGGCTAACAAAGACATGTTTATTTCAGTAGCACCCAATTCATTTAATCTGTGTGTGTGGCTGTGTGTGTGCCTGTGTGTGTGTGTGTGTGTGTGTGTGTGTGTGCGCTCCCTGCTGCAGGTAGAGAGGGCAGTTTAATTTCTCTATGCTTCTTGCATTAAGATACTTAAGTTTCTAAAGGGCCATTTGTGACTTCAATTCTGAAAGACTATTTGGATCCCATGAAATTTTAGACTCAGTTTTAAACCAGAAAAGAATCCAACTAATTATTATTAACCTGGAATTTATCCTTTGGGTCCTCTCATTCCAAGGGCTTGAAGTAATCATTTTCCTAAGTATTAGGCTATCTCCTTTCGCACAACAACTTATTTTGGGACTCAGAACCCACGCTGAAAGAATCTAACTATATAGTATATGAAAATATGTGAGGATATTATAAGGCAGCAAA
This sequence comes from Pipistrellus kuhlii, assembly GCF_014108245.1. Lineage (NCBI taxonomy): Eukaryota > Metazoa > Chordata > Mammalia > Chiroptera > Vespertilionidae > Pipistrellus > Pipistrellus kuhlii. The sequence continues at coordinate 152,174,031 of NW_023425404.1, forward strand.
TAATATTTAAGGTAAAAGATGGATAAAATCCAATTTTACATAAAGCATTATGATTTATTACCTTATACTTTGTGTAATAATCAAACTATTTAAGTTTAAGTATGTCTGAAACAAGTATATAAAAACCAAAATTAATGTTCACACACCTTCACCTTCATGAATACTAAATATTTAAATGGCTTAGACAATAAAATAAGATGAGGAAGAAAAATAGGTTTAAAATACCATTAACCTTTGTACATCAATTTCACTATCTGGAGTGCAGGGGATGCTTGATGAAGTTTTCAGGTGCTAGCCATTCTGGTTTGGTGATAGCGCAGTGAGTTAAGAAGCTGCTGTAAAACATATTATTAGCCTTGTTTTGAAATATGCACCTTCTTATATTTAATTGTACAATGTTGAACTTGAAAAATATTTTATAGTTCTTAAATTAAATAAATTTTATTTAATTCCAAGAGGAAAAGCTAGACTCTGTAAATATTTCATTTTGTCTTTATGTATATTTGTGTGTAATAATTGCTCTTTGTTTCATCTTCATTTTTGTGTTTATGTATAAGTATATGAATGTCAGTGCATGTGATAATTCCCATTTTGTTTCACCTTATTTCTGCCTCTTTTGTTCTTTCAGATCCCCAAATAAGTAAATGTAATAAAAGTTTATTAGAAATAGTTAAAATTAAGTTTACTCTTTAAAGGAAATTATTGTATATTACAGGCTTCTCCTGGTACCATAGTGAGTCCCTTGTGCACGATTCCTTGTCTCAGAGGTCAAGGAGGTTTTTTTTTTAAAGAGAAACTGAGTATAAAATTGAGAATGTTAGCAGGGAGGTCAGCGTTGGGACCATGAGTAAGGAAGGTAGAAATAAGAAGGAAAATAGCCCTAGTTTTACAGATGAGGAAATTGACAAGTAGAAAAGCATAACTTGCCAGGCTAATACAGTTAGTTCAAAAGTGTCTGTGCTGAGCTTAAACATAAATGAGTCTGGGGTCAAAGACTTTGTCCATGTCTTCCTCTCTAAGGCCAAGTACCAAGCACATGTGTAAGAGAGTCATAGAGTGCAGGTCCTTCATGATATCCCACTGAGCACCATCCAAGCAGTGAATAGTATACTGATGCTATAGAAAAGAGCCCAGTTTATAGTGTGGTGCCTTTGAGAAACAGAGATCAGAATAACAAATGGAATATACTGACTTCAAGGTCTGAGGCCTGAAAGGAACACTTTGGTAAAATTATTCAAGCCCAGAGCTAGGGTGTTTCAGGTACTTCCTGGTGCTGAAGGCATTGGTAGCATCTCTCTGAGATATGGGAAATGTCAGAATTGGAAATGATCCCTGCCAGTATGGTTCAGTGGTTGAGCATTGGACGAATAAACCAGGAAGTCATGGTTAGATTCTGGTCAAGGCACCTGCCCAGGTTGTGGACTAGATCCCAAGTTGGGGGCATGCAAGAGGCAATCAATCAATCAATCAATCAATCAATCAATGTTTCTATCTCTCTATTCCCCTCCTTTCCTCTCCCTAAAATAAATAAAAATAAAAATAATTTGAAAGAAAATCAGCTTTTCAAGTGCCCTTAATAGAACATACACATGTTCTCAGAAGACTTTTCAGTAGGAATCACTTATATGCTATAGGCACACTTTCACCCTTCTTATTTAAACTGTGATTCTTAAACATGGTCTGAGTTTAAAATAACTAACTTTTTAGGGGAAGAGATGAGGACATTATTTTTAAATAAGATACAGTTATTTAAAGGTGCCTTAGTGATTTATGTGTTGCTCTTTGTGATTTCTTTACTGTGGCCTATTTTCTTTTGCTTTCATTAACACTTATTCCTTAAACATGAAATATCAGTGATATTTAATAAACAATAATAGTGTTTTTTCAATTGAAGGAGATTAAAAGCTTGGGGAATGTGGGGCTGGGAGGTGGGGAATATATCTTTGGCAGTTAAATGGCTGTGGCTCCAAAATTTGGAGTTAAGAGGCAAGCAAAGAATGTTTTATCGCTAGTACCTAAAACAAATTTTATTGGAAACTTTTATGTTTGTAGGTTTGAGTAGGTTTTATAGTGAAGAGTTCTGAAAACTGCCATAAAATTTTGCCTTGGGGGTTATGATTACATTTGTATTTTCCCCAAACTTATATAAATAAAAAAGACAGTTTTTACTGTGAAAGCTTAAAAGGTTAGAGTGGTATTTGGTCTGTGATGAACCTTTTATAGGCTTGATGTTATAGGAATTTATTTTGAAAGTATCAATAAAAAATACAACTTTAGAGGCCTTGATAAAGAAATGGTAGAAACTTGAAGTTGAAATTTCCATTCAAATAGATTCACATAGATAATTTAATTAATTACACTATGTAAACTATCTTTGATATTAGCTAATGCTACAATTTTAGATGGTTGTGATACGTAATTTATAATGTTTCTTTATGGTTAACAGGAGGTAATATGAGTTAAAGTTTTCCTTGCTAGAGCTTGTTTAACAGTAGGATGGACAATCAGATGGCCAAGGAATTAGAGTTGTTCCCCCTTATCTGCAGGTAATATGTTTCATAACCCCCGGGGGATGCCTGAAACCGCAGTACTGAACCTTACATATAACCTCATTTATATAGCATAGAACCATATGTTTTCCTAACATATACATACTTTTTCACTTAATTAAAGCACTTTACAATTCCTCTTTGGCATGTCTGAATTACCACATCCCTACTCTTGCGCTTTGGGGCCATTATTAACTAAAATAAGGGTTACTTGAACACAGGTACTGTGGTACTTAGACAGGCAGATCTGATAACGAGGAAGGCTACTAAGTGACCGTGCAATGTGTAGTGTATACAGCATGGGTACATTAGACAAAGGAATAATTAACATCCTGGGTAGAATGGAATAGGATGGCATGAGATTTCATTACGTTACTCCAAATGACACTCAATTTAAAACTTATGAATTATTTATGGGATTTTTCCATTTAATATTTTTAGACTGCTCTTGACCATGTGTAACTGAAACCACAGAAAGCAAAACTGCAGATAAAAGGAGATGGCTATATAGAGAAAATTGACACATCTTAGAGGAGACCAGATCAACCCTAAGATTTCTTTTCAAACCAGACACTAAATTTTAAGCTCTAAGAAGGACAGTTTAAAAATAATTCATGGAAATATCCCCCTTTTTGCCTCTTCCTTTGGACCAGAGGTTTTATCTTGCAATAACAAATTCTATACCAAAGAAGAAGAAAGAATCATGGAATTGTAAATCATGTATTACATATGACATAAAATAACTATGTAAAGAATGAAGTATTTTCTCATTTTCTAAATGAGGTAACTGAACCAATTAGAGATAGAATTCAGACTTGAATCTCCTCGATACCCAGACCTGCACCTTTCCCCATTATGTTAATTTTTAAACGTTACTACTTAGAGTGAAAGGTGAGGTAAAAAGTGAGGAAGTGAATGTCAATTTTTTCTATACGATAATATGGAATCGGTAGTATGAATTTGGCTTCAACAGCTATTGTTTAGATACTTCTAGATCAGTCAGTCAGTCAACAGATATCTATTAGGCACCTATTATGTGTCAGACATTGTTGTAGGCACTGTCGATACTGCAGTAAACTAAGTAAATAGAAAAACTTATATTTTAGTGGAGAAGACCGGCAATACACATAAAGAAGACAATTCTAGGCCTTGATAAGTACTTTAAAAAAAAGTCGAGCAAGAAGAAATAAATTTGTCTTGACTAAGAATAAAAGTGGCTGAGTATGTTTAAAAAAATTGTTGACTGTAGTTTGTTGAGAACATTGAAAGCCATGCTAACAAATTTGGGTTTGAGCTTGTAGGTAGTGGGGAATCCCAGGAGAATTTTGTTCCAGACAATTACATGATAAAATGTGTGTTTTAGACAGTTGCCTCTACTGACAGCAGAGAGAGTGGAATAGGAGAAAACAAAGAAAGACAAAGACAAAGTAGGAGACTCTTATGATAATTCAAGTTATGATGATGAAATTACCAAAGCAACAAGGATAGCTTTATGAACTATTAGTGAAATGTGAGAGCAGGTATTGTATTAGTTAATGGATATTTGGGATGAGGAAATTACAGTGGCTGGTTTGTTAATCTTAAATAAAAATATGGCTTTCTCCGTCTTAGAGAGGTGAAGGATATAGGGGGAGGCCGGAGGAGAAATAAGTGTTTTATCAAAGATTATAAATTTGAACTTGGACAGATTGAATTTAAGGTACTTTGTGGCCTCATCCAAGCTAATTTATTTCAGTAGGCATGAGTATTCTTTTGACAGCAGTTGAGTCTGAAGATAAAAAAATTAGGGAACTAGCAACTTAGATGTGCTAACTGAGGCTAAGATAATGGATTAAAGATGATATTACGGATTTTAGGGTGAATGGTGAATGGATGTTGAGTATACAGTAAGACATAATTGTGATCATCATGCTTTCCCCAGAGTAATAGCTTTAGAAACTAATATAATAACCACTAACACTACTTGAAAAATACAGAGAAAAATTTCCCTGGAGTGTGTCTGCATCTTCTGCTGTCCTCGTACCCTCTCTCTCACTCTCTTACTTCAACATGCAATCTCTTCATTCAAATTAGTTCTCCCTCTCCTCTTTTCTCTTCAAGGTCACTCTCTCCTTCTTCTGCATGCATATCACTTCTCTCTTGATTCTAAGATTCTCGGCCTTTTCATTTTCTTTGTAGCAAAAATTACTCTTAGTCAAAGAAAATATAGGCCATGGGAAGAAGAATGTCCTTGCTTCAACCTTGGACAGGTTGAATTCAAAGGATGGCATGATATATTGGAAGGACCAGGGAATATGTTGCCAAAAAACCTGGGTTTCCAGTACAGAATATCGACTTACTAACAGTATGAACATTGAAACTTTTGAATATCTGTATTCCTCATAATAAGACACACTTCACAGGATTATAACAAGTATTAAATGGAATAATATATGTAATGTGTTATGTAGAGAGCTGTACAGATATTGAGTTTTCATCTACTATCTGGCTTAATAAATGTTTGTTGAGTGATCACCTTTATTAAGTATTTTTGTATCTAATCCTATAGATCTACCAGTCTCTATAAGATTGTATCTTTAATCATTTGTAGCTGTCATATTTCTGACCTTGAGTATTTTATAATGCGTGCATGTATTTTTATTGCAATGGCTTTATCTTAAAAAACAAATGTACTAAATTATTATATCACATAATTGTTACTAAATTATTTTAAAATAATATTATTTTTTTCTTTTTGATTGTCTTTTTAATAATATTGATTTCTCTCTTCCTGTAAATCTTTTTGATTATATTCTCAACTATACACAAAGAACATAAAACTATTTAATCTACTCTATAAAAGCAAACATAAAGGTCTAGTAACCAGATAAGGCTATCATTTACTTAAGCTCTCATTCAGCTATGATCTTTATATTGCCTACTAAATTGTACTTACTTTCTAGGATTTTTTTCCTTACTGTAAAATATTGAAAACTGACTTTGGGGCTTGTCTTAAAAACTTTAAACTTAAAAACCATATTATTTCTTAGAACCTCTAATGAACCACATATACTAATATATAAAAATCCAGAGCCATAACGACTGAAGGCTCAACTGAACAGAAGTCAGTCCTGCAGTAAGTGCTGGATTGCCGTGGTGACCTAGCACTGACTGCCACTGCTGCGGGCACAGCACCCAGCCCTGACTGCTGAGGGAACTGTGGATCAGGCTCGGAGAGAGGCCTGGAGAGAGAAGCAAGGTCTGATCCATGGCCTCCGTAACAGCTGTTGATCAGCCCTTGCCTTTCTCTTTCTCCAGGCCTGGCCAGCAGACGTGCTTCTCTTTCTCTGTGGGCCTCTTTGGAGGCTGATAATCAGTCCCGCCTCTCTGATCAGGCCTGGAGATAGGCCTGGAGACGCTGACTGGCATAGAAACTGACCAATCAGAACCAAATCTGGGTGAACTGCGAGGAGCCAATGGCTGCCTAAGAGGCAGAAGTTTTGACACTGACTAGAATAGAAACCAACCAATCAGAATCTAATCTGGGTGAACTGCAAAGGCAGAACCCAAGGTGGGGGCTGAGAAGGAGTTTTAAGGGCAATAGCTGTTTGGTGTAAGGTGTAAGAAAGTGGTTCAATTTTTTAATGACCGATTTGGCAGTATAGTGCATATGGCTGGCTCTCAGTCCAGAAATAGGGATTATGTATTTTTGTCTGCCAAGAGCATCTCCTCCCCTCCCCCCATTTAAGCAATCCTGTCCTATATAATCTATCTATACTAATAAAAGGGTCATATGCTAATTAGATTGGGTTGACCGGCCATCTTCCAAATGTCCAACTTCCTTCTGGATCAAGGCATAGAGGGCCATTGTGGGCAAGATCAGGCTAGCAGGGGAGGGCTGTTGGGGCAACCAGGCCAGCAGGGGAAATCAGTTAGGGGTGATCAGGCAGGCAGGCAGAGAGGTTAGGGGTGATCAAACAGGCAGGCAGGTGAACAGTTAGGAGCCAATGGTCCCAGTTTGCAAGAGGGATGTCCAACTGCTGTAGTCAGACATCCCCCAAGGAGTCCCTGATTGGAGAGGGTGCCAGCTGGGCTGAGGACCCCCCCATCCCTGCATGCACAAATTTCATGCACCAGGCCACTAGTATGATTATATAAACTCAGAAGACCATTGCACTCTAGCCTACAGCTTTTTTTCTTTTCTATCAGATAGAGTAAACTCTATTCTATGCCATGCTTATAAATTGCAGTCCAAATCTAGTACAAATATGCTGTAGAGGCTAATAATGATGAAAGTATGATACATATTACACTATAGGCTTTTTTAAAAGAAAGTCAGATATTTTTAATATTACCATATTTTTCCATGTATAAGATGCTATTTTTTTCTAAAATCATTAGACTTAAAATTGAGAGGCATCTTATAGACAGAAGTCAGCTGAGGTGGGAGAGAGCAGGTGCATAGCTGCTCATAACTTGTCAAACAGGCTTCCTCCAATCATGAACCTTATTGTTATTGACATCATACTTTGTCAAACAAGCTTCCTCCAGTCATGAGCCTTATTGTTATTGACATCAGCTTATGCTGTAATTGGAGGTGGAGGTGGAGAATGAACAGATGCTATAAGGACTGGAGTGTTCTGAGCCCCTAAAAATGTCAAAAAATAAAAAGATAAATACCAGTAAGCAATTGTCTTACTCTGCACAAGTCAAACTGAATCTAATTAGCTATGCCAAAAAGCATGGAAATAGAGCTGCAGAGAGACAATTTGGACCTCCTCTCACTGAGTGTATGATCATACAGTGGAGAAAACAGGAAGAACAACTCCTTAAGATGCCAAAAAGGAAGAAGGCATTAAGAGAAAAGGCAGCAAAATGGGCCAACTTGGAGCAGAGGCTTAAAACTTGGATTATGAAGCAGTGCCAGAATGGCTTATATGTGTCAACCAAGTTTATTCAATGTCAGGCAAGATTGTTTGCAAGAAAAATGAACATTGTTGATTTTACAGGAAAGGCAAAATGGTGCTTCATTCGTGAGGAAAGAAGGGTTGGCAATGAGAACACAATATTAGCTCAGAAAATGCCACCAGTTTATGAGGATGTTCTCATATATAAACAGTGACTCAGAAGACATCAGTGATACAATAGAAATGGAAAGAATTGATATGTCTAGAACTACTGTAATAATGATGAAGAAAGCAGTGAACAACAGAGGCTGAATAAAGTAATATGCTGCATAATGTCATAGTACTGGTATGTAAACATTACCTGTGGTGATTACTAAATAAAAATATGTTCTGTTTTATGTTTAAAATATTGACTTAATTTTGGGTTAGAAAAGTGGGGGCATCTTATATATGGAAAAATACGGTATATATTTAAGATCTAGCATAGAAATAAAGCTTATGTTTAATCCTAAATATTATTTCATGCAATTAGGAATTTTGTCTTTAATTAGAAAGCATTACTTGCTGTCCACTGGCTGCTTGCTGTTCCTTCATCATACCAAGTATGTTCCTACTTCGGAATCTTTACCCTAAATACTCTCTCTGAATGTAACACTCTTTCCCCATAGACTTTTATATAGTTTGTTTCCTCACTTTGTTCAGGTCTCTCTCTCTCTTCTAATGTCCTTCAGAGGATTATTCCTTGACTGCCTCATTTAAATAGTTTCCCCCTAATTTCCATAAGTCTCTGTGTCCTTTACCTAATATGTTTTTATTTATAGTAGTCATCATTATCAAAAATTAAATTTTTATTTGTATACTTGTATATTGTCTGTTACCCCCACCACCACTAAGCTATAAGGTTCATGTAGGCAGGGATCTTATTTGTAAATGCCACTGCTATACCCTCACAGCTTAGAAGAATGCTCGGGAAGAATTGGGTGCTCAAAATAAAAATCTGTTGAATTGATAAATGAATTCCTGATATTTGCATTTGATTTATCTCTAGGAATCTGGGAGATCTTTGAGAATAGAAACTAAATCCTATATCTTATCAGGTAATAGTAGGATCAATGTCACTGAGAAAATATTTAAATTTATCATTTATTTGGAACTTATAAACTAGACACCTGCATTTTATCATTTAGTCCTGAAAGCAACTTTCTGAGGTAGTTATTATCATCAAAGGAAACTGGATACAGAAAAGTGAAATAGTTTCCTCAGAATCATTCAGTTAGTACAGTGGCAAAGCTGGCATTCAAATCCCATTTATTTGGATTCAAACACTATGCTCTCTAGTTATGCACTATTTTATGTGGAAGCCTTTAAAATTCTCTTAAATGGAAGCATAATGCGTTGGTTTCTATTTTATAATCCAATAGCAAAATTTTCACAGTCCACCTAAAACTAAACTTTCAATTCAATGCTGCATTCAACGAATCAGCCTAATGTGAGTGCTCTCATACTGCCAACAAGTTTTCCAGCCCCCAACTCTCAGGCTTGAGACACAGCCTCCCTGAACCTGGACCCTAGTATGTTCTTTCATCTAGCGCATTTTATTACAACATCTTAGCACCTGAGTGAATCTCATCTGTTCTACATCCCCTCATTTTGGATCATATAAATGCAACTTCATGTTATTAGAATTTGCATTGCAAATATGGTTTAATGAACAGCAGAAGTTGTTAATCCATTACTCACAAAAAATAAACAATATCTTAAATATAGAATTGGGCTCCAGATATGAAAGCAAGGAGATAATTGTCTCATTGCATCAGACAAGTGAAACAGGCAAGGACTACTTTATTCAAGAACATTGTAATAAAGGGAGAGCGACTGAACTTAACACCTTTGAAACTGAGAGAAGGGGAGTCACTGGGATGAGCTCCTGAAGAAGTCTTGGAGAACGAATAGTAGCAGGGAGGTAGGTCAGTGTGATTAGGTCATCTGTGTTTGTCAATGAAGTTAGGCTCCTATCCTCTCACTGAGACTGGCAGTGCGAGAGGGGTACTATTTTTCTTGATGATTAAATTCTGAAGGATGGCTCCCAGGTTTTTTAGAAAGACATTTCTGGATGATAAAACTGTCAAGAGATTGGGAGATTTACATCACAAAGGGATAGAAAAGAAATTTACAACAATTTTATAACAGAAAAGAGAGGTCAGGGGCTAATAGAAAGAAACCCTCTCTATAGTTTAGTTAAACTGTGGGAAACATTAAAACCACCTTGGACAGTATACGTAAGTGGTCATCAAAATATATAAAGTATTTCTATTCATAGAGCTAGATAATAATTGTGCCTTTAGCTAACATCACAAATAATTTTGCGTTTTTCTTTTTCTTGTTTTTTTAAAATATATTTTATTGATTTTTTACAGAGAGGAAGAAAGTGGGATAGAGAGTCCTCTTACACAGTTTAAATAACAGGTAGTACTATACAAGGTCCTTTTGTCTACGTCCAGAGATTATTATTTAGCGAATACTCTCTGGGAAATAGTCACCACACCTGGTTAACTAGCCCAAGGGGCTGGTTCTAAAGTGGGAATTCCAAATTTTCTTTAACTTCTTGTGGGTGGAAAAAATACTTCATAGAGTTAAAATTTACATGTTTCAGAAAACAGCATTTGTTATGGTATGAGTTAATGTAATTATTTACATATTTAGAATTTTTTTTGTGTTTTGTTAGAGATGAATTGTGGAGTTGTGGAAAACCCAACAGATTAACTAAATTCGTAACTTGGCAGGGCTCAAGCTTCAAACTCTGTTTTCCTTGCAGATCTTGTCAAGAATAGGATTTTTTATGGTGGGCCTGGAGTAATCCTTGTTCTGATATAGGGTTAAATCCTAAATCCTGTATTTGTTTTGTTTCTCCCCCTCTGGCATTTTATATTTATTTATTTATTTATATTTATTTATTTATTTATTTATTTATTAAAATATATTTTATTGATTTTTTTACAGAGAGAAAAGAGAGGGATAGAGAGTTAGAAACATCAATGAGAGAGAATCATCTATCAGCTTCCTCTTGCACACTCCCTGCTAGGGATGTGCCCACAACCAAGGTTCATGCCCTTAACCGGAATCAAAACCGTGACCCTTCAGTCCACAGGCCGAAGCTCTATCCACTGAGCCAAACTGGTTTCGGCTTTTTTGTGTGTGGCATTTTAGCTTGATGTTTGGAGGTTTTAACACAGTCTCTCCCCTCTGGCTACAATGTGACTGTGAAATCTCCCAGCATTGCTTGATTTTCTCGCAACCCCAGTCTGCTTGCTGGTAAGCCTTGTGCAATCTTAGCCTCTGTGTGTGAAGTCTACCTCTTGGCCAAGGGCTGTGAGAAGTCCCAGCCAGACTGTGGAATCTCTTCCCATCCTGTGCAACCACCCTTCTACCAGGCACTCTGCTCTGCTGAATTTAATCATTTCATCAGCCCCAAAGTGGGATTTTTGTCTCCTTAACTTGTCAGGCAACTGGCTCCATGGCCCCATGCCATGAACTGGGGGCAGGGAGTAGAGTGGGCTGGGTGGTATTTGTCCATATACAGAGAGCAGAGTTAATATGGAGCTTGCCCTAGGAGTCTCCCTTCTCTTAGGGATCACAGTCTATTGTGGAATATCTGCAAACTGTTCTCTCATATGCAGCGTAGTGCTGTACTTGTTTATGGTTGAAAAGCTAAATTAGTACTCTTTCATAAAACAAAGCAAAAACTTCTGAGAATAGTGCTTTTTAATCTTATTTTAGGGCACTTTGATGATATGCTAAAAGCTATGGACTGTTTCATCAGCATTAATAGTTATTTAGATCTATAGCTTGACCTCATAGGGAAGGGGATTTAAAAGAGTGCTTCTGTTAATCTTTACTTACATCTTACATAGTTTAAATAACATGCGTACAGTTTCCTGATGTTTTCAGTATGCCTTATGCTCCCAATTACTGAAAGAAGACTTCATCACATTTACATGAAATCATCTTTGCCAGCTATTTATATTGCAACATTTGTTTTCTTTTTCTGGCATTTTCTTTTATATAATTAATTAGTTAATTACCATGATTTATTCTGAGTCAACTTCTTTTAAGTAAGTCTGTAGTATTTAGTTACAATGGGATTTTATTTTCAACAAATACAGGAGTCCCTTCCATTTTATTCATGATTTTATTAGATGTACATTAATCATTATAATGGTATTTTATTTAACTTCTGCTGTTCCATTTTGTGTGTGTGTGTGTTTGAGTTTGCTTCTCTAATATATTATCTTTGATTAGTTACTTTGGGTAATTAGAAAAAGATATAGTTCTATTTTTAATTCTAGTAATGGTTACTTCAACCTCATTGTTTCACTTGTGTTTCTAGGCATGTATGCATACTTGATATTCCAAATTTCTATTCTGTATCATTCTCATGATTTCACAAGCAGCTCTTCAGCTTACCTGAGTGAAGAATTTCCCTTGTATCATCTGCTTCATTCACCCTCACATATTTGTTCTGAACCTTTGGTTTGTGCTTGTTCAATGGTGTGTGAGTTTGAAATGCCAAGGGAAATAATTGGACAATGCAATCTACTCGAAGTTCAAAAGCTTAATTATTAGTATGTTCCTAATGGTCTATCACTTGTCAGAAACCCCCTGTGTTGAATCACAGATAGGTGTCAGAAAGTCCCTGTTACTTAAAAAGTGTCCTGGGAATGATTTTGTTTTAATTTATCTTTTCTTTGTTGAAAATATTACTTATGTTCCCCCCACTCCTCCCATCCCCCAGCCCAGGCCTTCACCACACTATTGTGTGTGTCATGGATTATGCATATATGCATACAAGTACTTTGGTTAATCTCTGCCCACCCACCATATGCCCCCTTCCCTCTGAGGTTTGTCAGTCTGTTCCATGCTTCCATGTCTCTGGATCTATTTTGTTCTTCAGTTCATTTTGTTCATTAAGTTCCACATATGAATTTTTAAAGTGTTGTCTCAACTCATTTCCTTACAGATCTCTTTCCATTCATAAATCATTAGCACTGCCTTTCCAAGTTTCTTATGAGAAGGGAATCTCTGAGAGATATGTTAAAAAATAAAAAAAGGGTATCTAATTTGTCAAATAGAATAACAGGGAGGTTCTAAAATGTTGGAAACTTTGTTTTAATTGTAGATCAGAATAGAAGTCCCCTATATTTCAGTGGTGATCTATGAAATTATTTTACTAATTTATTCTTTTGTGAAATGAAGTCAGGAGAAGGAGAAGTTTACAGCCATTGCCCTTGACTCTGCCTTGTGAAAATTCAAGAGGGCATCATGGTTTGGGTAAGTCCACTTGCAAAGACATCTGGGAAGAAATCCCATCTAAGCCACCTTAAACAGAATATATTTTTCTTAAAAAAAAGTTCCAGGATATAACTTTCTTCATAAAAAGTTCACTTTATATTTAAGAAAGTTCAAAATGTATATTTGTATATAAAAGTTTCAATTATGTCTTATGAAATATAATTAAGATTTTTGTTTAATAGTTTATTTATTTTTAACTTTTTATTAAATTTATCTTTCCCCAACTTAATTCATGTCTCTTCTCCACAAAATGTCTAATAACATTTAGGCTCAACTCTAGGAATAGGATGAATATGTGCCTCCTTGTTTTTCAAATACCAACCCTACTTCTACTATTCCCACATTTTAACAAATTCTATGTCATGTTATGCCCACAACAATTAAATCCCATTTAAACTATTATTATGGGATACAAGTTCAATCTAAAGTATTTATTTTTAACACACTCTAAAATTCCAAAGGAGTTACTTACATTGAGAGGTAGAATGGAACACGGAGTTAGTAAAATCATGAGGAAAGTGAACACATTTGTTGGGACTGGGAAGAAATTTCTCAAGGCAGAGGCTGAAGGACTGCTCCAAAGATAAAAATTCCTCACTTGACAATTTGGTTTACTATCTACTCCAGCTGTGCTCTGTGAAATTATCTCCAGTGCACATTTCTAAAGTGATTTCCAAAAAGAATGACCAATTATTATTCAATGGTATTGTTGATAGACACATCTCATTATACCCTTGACAGTACTAAATATTCAATATTATAATTTTTAAAATCTTTGCCAGACTTATGCAGAAAATCTCAAATTATTTTTTCATGTAGAAGTTCTTCATTAGTATATTAAATATATTTTTAGTTTTTCTCTGAATTATATTTCTACTAGAGGCCCGGTACATGAAATTTGTGCACCGGGTGTGGACCCCTCAGCCCAGCCTGCACCCTCTCCAATTTAGGACCCCTCAGGGGATGTCAAACTGCCTTTTTAGGCCTGCAGGGATTGGGCCTAAACCAGCAGTTGGACATCCCTCTCAGTATCCGGGACACTGTCTCCTAACTGCTTGCCTATCTGCATGCATAATTGCCCCTAACTGCCTCTGCCTAGGCTCCTGCCACCATATCTTTGTCCAGAGGAAGTTAGACATCCAGAAGATGTCTGGTTGACCCCTGTAATTAGCATATTACCCTTTTATTAGTATAGATCTTCTCATGCAACATTTATTGGCTATGGAGGGGCTGATTTAATCTGTCATAATTCTGTCCCTTAAGTTCACTTCCATTCTCACAATTGCTCTGCTTTATAAATACATCCAGTGAGTATAAGGTCCAAAGGAAACCATCAATTTGTTGTCTTATCTCAATAAGCCTAGAGTGTGACTTGAGATAAAGTTGCTCCAAATTTTGAGGAGAGTACAGTGAAAGATTGTTTACACATTGTATTTTTAATGCTCTTATCAATTTAGCTAAATATCATGAATGTCAGAATGAAAACAAAGATACCTGCTATCACCTTAATTAGTTGACATTGCTAAAAGAGCTAGTTATTGTTTTAAAACAAGAAAAGAAGATGATGTAAATTATTAGAAACAGGATATAAACAGATTATTTTAAAATCTAAAGATATCTATGTTTAAATTATGAGAATCAATGGTTTATCCCAAATTTTTTCGATATCTTGAAGTGTGTATATCTCAAGTATTATAAAAAGCTATTTCCTCCATGAAAAGGTAAAGTCTATACTCCTTGTACTGAAATCTAGATGAAACCCAGGTAAACTGTTTCACATAGAAAATTAATTGCAATGTAATTAAATTTAAAACCAATTTAATTTAATTATTGGTTTTCATGGAATATGTGTTAATATTATTTAAGAAAACCGTCAGCAGCAAAAACAATTTTTACATAACAATTTAATTGAGTCACTTAATGTTCAAAAAAAGATCGGTAGTTAGATACATTTGATATACCTGTTTATTACACTGGTAATTTTTGTGGCCATTTTTTGGGTTTGACTTAATTGCCCAAATGTTCCATGCTAGCAATATGAAAACACTTAAGGAGTCAAAAGGAAGAAATTAAAAATACTTCAACAGATATTACAATTGATGAAAGGATTAGTGGGGAATGGAAATGAGAAGGGTAAATATATCTAATGGTTAAAATGGTTATTAATGGTTAAAATTTACCACCGTGCCTGGCTGGTGTGTCCCAATGGTTGAGCGCTGACCCATGCACCAAGAGGATGCTGGTTGGACTCCTGGTCAGAGTTGCGGCCTGATCCCCAGCTGGGGATGTGCAGGAGGCAACCAATCCATGTTCTCTTTCAATTGATGTCTCTCTCTCTTCCTCTTCCTTCCTCTCTTTAAAATTAATAAAAATATTAACCAAAAAAATGTACTACTTATTATTTATTCACTTTGTACTTCAGCACTTCACATATAGTGTAGGTTTCAGCCTTCAAAACAAGTATATGCCACAACTGATGTTTTTATCCCCATCATGTGAAAAAGAACTGAAGCTTGGAAAGGTGACATAACTTTTCCATGACCAAAGAGCTTAGCAGCAGAGATAAAGTTATAATGCAAACTTATATGATTTAAAAATGAATTACTCTTAATAGTCTAATTAATGTACTTAATTAATTTACTTATTTAAAGTAATATATGCACCTAATTTAAAATTCAAATAGTTTAACAAGGCATAAAACTAAAAACAGCAATTAGTTATCATAAGTCCCACAGTTCAAATGTAACACTTTTAACTCTTTTACCTGTGTTCTTTGGTCATTTACATCAACATTCCTCGATAACAAAGGTGACACCACTATTTTTTATAAATTAAATTTACTGAGCTTTAATTTATTACGTTACAAGATTTACAATTCAATAGATATGTGTGTGCATCCATGTAATCACCTCTCTAATCAGTAGACATTACTATCACCCCAGAAAGTTCTCATGTGCTTTTTTCCAGCTAATCCGTTTGCCCACCCTGATCCAAGGCCCTGATGTAGTTTTTATCAACATAAATTTATATAAGTTAATGTTATCTGTTTAGAACTTCGTATATAGTACATTATTTACATGGCTGGCTTCTTTAGTTCAGCAAAATAATCTTAAGATTCACCCATATTGTGGCATATAACAGCACTTAGTAGTATTCCATTGTGTAGATGTGCCACAATTTAAAAAATCTATTTTCCTTTGATGGATATTTGAGTTTTGTTCAGTGTTTGACTATTAGGACTAAACCTATATGAATATTTGTGCATAAGTCTTTGTGTGAACATATGTTTTTCTTTATCTTTGAAGTGAAATGTGGTAGGTGTACGTTTAACTTCATAAGAAACTGGCAAAACATTTTCAATGTTGTACTATTTAAAACAGTGCATGAGATTTGTAGTTCTACAGTCTCACTGACATTTATTTTTTCATTACTTTTCAGGTTAGTCATTATCTTGTATGTGTAGTCATATCTCTTTATAGTTTAATCTACATTTTCCTGAAGAGTAATGATTTTGATCATCTATGTACTTGGTCATTCATATATTTTCTGTTCTGAAATATCTGTTGAAGTCCTTTGCCCACTGAGTTTTTCTTATTTTTGATTGTAAGAAAATGGTTAAAATCATGAGGAAAGTGAACAAATTTGCTAGGATTTGAGGGAAATTTCTCAAGGCAGAGGCTGAGGGACTGCTCCAAAGATAAAATGTCCTCCCTTGACAATGTGCCAAAGATATTTATTGCAAATATTTTCTCCCAAGGTATAGTTTGCCTTGTTCTTTTCTAAATTATATCTTTTAAAAAGAAGTCATTCCCAGTCGCCTAATGGATAAGTCACTGGCCTTCTAAAAAGAAGTCATTTGTTTTGATCAAGTTTATCAATTTTAATTATATTATTAGTGCTTGTTTCACATAGCAGTTGACCATTTCACAATCCCATCAACAGTGCACAAGGGTTGCAATTTCTCCATATCCCTACCTACACATGTGGTTTGTCTTGGTTTTTGATAGTTCATATCCTAACAGGTGTGAAGTGATATCTCATTGTTGTTTTGATTTGCATTGCCTTGATGATTAGTGACGCTGAGCATCTTTTCATCTACTTGTTGGTCCCTTGTATCTCGTTTTTGGGAGGTATGTCTAGTCAAGACTTTTGCCCATTTTAAAATGGAGTGATTAGTTTTTATATATTCTGCCTATTAACCACCTATCAGATACAAGGCTTGAAAGTGTTTTCTCGTTACATCTGTTGCCATTTCACTCCATGAGGCCTCTTCTTTCTTAAGATTGTTTTGGCAGTTTTGAGTTCATTGAAATATTGGCCTGCGTAGGTGAGAGAGGTCTCACTTTTCACATGCAGACTTTCACATAATCTATGTTTTCAAGATAGCCTCTTTACCCTCAGCTGAGCCGGGTGCTTCTGTGACCAGGGTATCTTTGGTTCAACACAAATTAAAGCCACAGTGTTCTGCTGTGATGAATATAACAAGGGTGAGAAAGGGTGCTAGCTGCTTTGCTGTGTGGTGTGTGAACAGGGATCCCCAAAGATATTCTTTATCACCTTGCAGCAGACTCAATAAATGCTCATTGGTGGATTGGTCTTGTCTTTCAGCATTAGTGAACTGATTGCTGGATTGAGGAGCAGATAATTTTCGCAAAAGGATTTCAAAAAAATTCAAGCAGGCAAAAATTAGTACTGTTAAAAATTAAAGTGATTAAAATTGTTAGATTCCCGAAGTTTCTATCAATAAATGCAATGCATTGGTGATTGTAAATATATTATTTTCTCACAATGTTTTGTTTAAAGTAAGATTATGGAATTTAGAGTATTTAAAACTGTGCTCTTATAAGCAGACATATTAGAATCTTAAGTAAATAATCAATAACATTAACTTGCTTAGTTTTTGCATGTTTAAAATTCTAAATATCTCTGCCAATAAGATTAGAAATTTAAGACATTCTTTAGAAGAATGATTGCATTTTCCTGAATAGCTCATGATTTTTTTTTCTGTAGTTTTTTTAATGCTATTTAAATGACTATTGAAAGTGTGAATGGAAATATTTTGTACCCTTCATGTTACAGATTGGCATCTTCAAAAGACAAGAGATATTGCCAAGTCTATTGCTAATCAAATTCCATAATTTACAACCTGTGCAAATTGTGGGCTGAGAACCACAGCAGTTGTGCTGAGCATTTCTGGGAAGTTACCATCATTCCAGCACCAATTATTAAAACCTCTTACACACATTAAAGCTATAAAGATTAAAAATATAGCACACTTGTCATTAAATATGGATGACTTCATGTAATATGCATCATATACAAAAACAATGTCCTGCCACTTGAGCTTTATCACCACCCTATGGAAAATCCACAAACCCAGATTCCCACATCAGAGCTCATTTTGGCAAAGCCAAGGAACAAGTTTGTCATGCAAAATAAACACAGATGTTCCACACTCACAAAAGGAGGTGGTGGAGAGGGGGATGCCGGGCTTTGTAACAGATAATGCCTCCTTGCGTACCTTCCAGCAGTATCTTGTGTAGAGGCTACAAACGGTGCTTAAGAAGAATGATTTTTCTGTTTTAAAAAAATAATTGTCCTTTCTGACTAGAGCTGAGAACATAGTTCTCTCTGCAATTATGTATCGGGTCTAGTAATAATTAATGTCGTTTTTAAACATTCATTTAAAATCTTGCTTGGCGTTGACTTGCATTGACATAACCTTCAAACACGTGGTATCTGCAGAACGTGTGAAGTGCAATTAACAAGTTTTGCTTGAAAAAGTTTGTGTTTGGTTTGGTTTTTGTTGCAAAACTAGGGCTAAGAAGATGGCGGATGAAGAGCATATTCGGCACTACATGCTTTACGAGTTCCAATTAGGAAGAAAAGCAAGTGAGGCTGCAAAAAACATCTGTAGTGCTCTTGGTCAAGATGCAGTTAGCGCCAGAAAATGCCAGCGTTGGTTTGAGAAATTTCACGAGGGAAATTTTTTGTTAGATAACAAGAGTGGTCGAGGCCGTGTGTCCAATTTTGATCAAGAAGCTCTTCAAGCTCTTTTGGTGCAAAATCCTCAAATTACCCAACAAGAGCTTGTGACAACTTTAAATTGTTCACAGAAAACAATTTCCAATCAATTGCGTGCACTTGGCAAAGTCCAAAAGTTTGGAAAATGGGTTCCTCATGAGTTGACCGACAACAACCATAATCAAAGAGTCACAATTTGCAGTTCGCTCCTCTCTCGTCAAAACTGTTTGCCGTTTTTAGAGCAAATTGTTACCGAAGATGAAGAATGGTGCTGTATGTTAATCTGAAAAGGCGGCCTCAAATCAATGGTTGGACAAAAATGAGGCTCCGCAGCCCACGCCAAAACCTGACTTGCATGGGAAAAAAGTGATGTTGTGTGTTTGGTGGAATTTTAAAGGAATTCTTCATTATGAACTTTTACCATCTAACCAAACCATTCCAAGTGCAGTGTATAGTGCCCAATTGGAAAGGTTAGCCCAAGCTTTAAGAGAAAAAGAACCCGCGCTGATTAATCGGAAGGGCGTAATTCTTCACCATGATAACGCACGACCGCATACTGCAAGAATCACTGCTGAAAAACTGTGCCAGTTAGAATGGGAAGTTCTCCCTCAACCTGCATATTCTCCTGATATTGCCCCTTCCGATTACCATTTGTTTCGTTCTTTGCAAAACTGTCTTCTTGGAAAAAAATTTAATAATGAAGAATGCCTCAAAAATGCACTGACCGAATTTTTTGCATCAAAATCACAAGAATTTTACAACAGAGGGATTAAAATGCTTCCTGAGCATTGGGCACAAGTAGTAGAAAACAACGGCAACTATATTGTTGATTAAACTTTGTTGTATTATTTAAATAAAGTATTAGAAAACGACATTAATTATTACTAGACCTAATAGAAGTATAAGCACAAGGTCTGAAGATGTTGGTTTGGATTTTTTTTTCGAGCAAAAGAGAACTAAATTTCACATGCACCATAGCAGTGCCTTTCTTATCAGTTATTTATTGATTTCTGTCTGTAAGGAATAATATTAATTATAAGAAGGTCCGAGGAAGGAAAAGTTTCTAGGCCTTCTATTAACTCACAGTTAATGCTGGGTGGTTCCAAATGACCAGACGGCTGTAAATGAGTTCCCTTTGTTCCTTTCATTCTCAGCTAATTGCGATGGAATATCTCTGCTAAATAAACATTCCTGGGACTCAAATGTATTTCCCCCAGAATCAAAAATAGAGTTGCAAAAGATGAAGAACACATGTTTGGGGTTTATGATACCTGCCCAAGAATTGCATTGGCATTCAGTTATGGCCTATTTAAAATACCTACTCAAAATAGAATTTCCCTTCTTCCTCCATACTACCATGTGGTTGGGGAAAATGGAATCGGATAAAATTGAAAGCAGAAGGATAAGATTGGGATATTGTCATTTTGGAGCTATACAAATGTTGTGAACCCCTTTGTCTTGAAATAGTTTTAATCTGAAATATATCTAAATCCCATGGAGGGGAGAAGTGTTAGAAGGCTAACAAAAGCTCCCTATTCTGCCAGAAATTTTGTCTTGGTTATAATGGGAAATCAATCCTAGCACTCATGTTATAATTAATAAAAAATAAAACATGTAAAAGTCATTTTTGAAAATAAGCATCCCCTTGAGATGACCAGAAGTCTTGTCCGCCATCTTTTACCACCTTGTGTGATGCCTTAGATGTGACAGACAGAAGATGTCACGGTGCACCATTTACCTTTCATGCTGCAAGCATTTGTGTTCTTTCCTGCTCTCTTTGTTGCAATGTCTTTTATACTTCTCTCACAAAGCATTCTTATCAATATTTTGAAAACAGACTCTAAATGCATAATTATTTACTTATTGTGTAGTCAAATATAAAAATTAAAACATGTGGCTAGAATAACATTTTAAAGACAATTTTAGTTTCATTTCTTATTATTGGCTTAAAAACCCTCTTGTGCTATAATTTTATATTGGACTAAAGTGAATATAGAACTAAGAGTTGACTAAATATGCATTACAAATCTGGCTTAATGCTTATGACACAGCCATTTAAAAATCTTGTTCTTCTAAGTGGAGTTTATGTCTTAGTTATAATAACTGCTATAGTTGAAAGATACTTTATGGGAAGAAGACAGAGAGAGCCAAATGGGAAGACATCTTTGGCTGTGATTAATAAATCATGATACTTATTTTAAAAATCTCAACACTCAATGAAGTAAAACTATTTTTCTTAAAATTTAACTAGTACATGTCCATCTTCTTGATGTCAATTAGTTTTACTTGCAAACTAATAAGTTGTCATATTAATTTTAACAAATTGCTCAGTCCACTGAAAATTTTATTTTTCAGATTTTAGCATGCATAGATTTAAAAATATTATATATATATATATATATATATATATATATATATATATATTGGGCTAAAAATATCAGTTAATAGTGGAAAGATTTCTAAACAACAGTTTTCTATATACCATCTCTATAGTACAAGTTACTTCCTCCCCTATTATTGAAATAGTACCTTTATCTTGAAGGAGCATAGGACAATATCTCCTTATCCCCAGGGAATACATTCCAAGATCCCCAGTAATTGCCTAAAACCATAGGCAGTATTGAATCCTGTACGTAGTACATTTTTTTTTCTGTACATACATACCATTTCACTTTAAGAAAGCACTTTAAGCATCTTTGGCCTATACCAATTGCCAGCATCACTATTCTTGCTCTTTGGGACCATTATTAAGTAAAATCAGGGTTACTTGAACACAAGCTCTGCAATAGCACACAGTCAATATGATAACCACGATTGTTACTAAGTGACTAATGAGAGGGGAGCATATAATGCCTCTCCACGCACCCTACATGGGGTCAAGCCCACAACCCAGGAATGTGCCCTGACTGGGAATCAAACCATGATCTTCTGTTTCATTGGTCAACACTCAATCACTGAGCCACACTGGCTGGGCCTTCAAGTGTATTCTTGATGTCAGATATGTTATTCTTCATTTTCAACTGTATCCTACTTATGAGTTCAATTTTTTATTTCATTCTGTTATAGTTCTCACTAAGTTTCTTAAAATTCTCACTAAGTTCCTTGAGCAATATTATAACCATTACTTTAAACTCTGTATTTGATAAATTGCTTGCCTCCATTTCATTTAACTCTTTCTGAAGTTTCCTCCTTTCTTTATTTGGGGGTTGTGTCTTTGTCTCCCCATTTTTTATGTCTCTTGTATTTGTTTCTATATATTAGAGCAAATTGCTATGCCTCTCAGTCTTTGTGGGGTGGCCTTATGTAGTAGGTGTCTTATGGGACCCAGTGGTGCATCTCATAGATCCTCTAAGCTGGGTGCTCTAGCAATGACCCTTGTGTGCATTACTTGGGATCTCCCATTGTAATTGGGTCCTGAATGCTGTTGTCCCATTCCTGATGAGTTGGTGACGAGCTCTCTCACCCATTTCATGCTGTGCCTCACCCATTGGCCCCTTCCATGGGTCTTAACAAGAGCTAATAGCCTTCCAGTTCCCACAACACAAGTTTCTGTAATTAAAGACCTTCTGTGATATTCATACCCTTTAGGATATTTCAGAAAATATAATTAAATTCCATTGATTCAATAAAGAAAAATAATAAACATCCTATGTGGTTCACACTCAGAGAGAGAAGAAATTGTTCAAATAATGCTTCAGGTCTAATTAAATAGAACAAATCAGAGACAAAGAGGATACAAAAATTTATTTAAATGAAAAGAAAAAACAGCAAGAGAAGAAAGGGGATTTGAGTGTTGTACATGCACACACATAAACACTCCTCCCCCCACCCCCACATTTTCTGAAGCTTAAAAAAAAGTCTTAAACAAAAAATTCAGTGGATGAAACCAAGGAGAAATGATTACTGTTGATAATCATGTTGCTATCTATACAATATCAATATATTTTAATAAAAATTATACAACCACTCTCTGATCATAATTCAATAAAATTAGAAATTAAAAATTAGTGACAAAAAGTCTTACCTACATAGAAATTAAAAAAATATATACTTCAATCAAAGAATAAATAAGTTAAACATAAAAATTAATATTAATGTTGTTGGGCCCAGTCTCGATTCCCAGTGTGGGGCATGCAGGTGGCAGCTGACCAATTATTCTCTCTCATTATTGATGTTTCTATCTCTCTCTCCCTCTCTCTTCCTCTCTGAAATCAATACAAATATATTTTAAAACTATACATTGATGTTTTGGGGATGCGTGCAAAATATAATCTTCAGATAAAAGAACTCTTAAAGTGACTAAACAATACAAGAATTGTGAAAGAAACCTATTCTCTCATTAGACATGTGTTTGTGAACTCAGTTATTGTCATTAAGTGATTTAAAAGACTTGGTTGATAGGAATTACCAAATGTGTGCAAAGTTCATAATTCAGATTTTATAATAGATGACTGATACCAAACTTTCTGAGGATTACAGTGTACTTTACAGATTAATTCATTTTCATTTTGAGTGTCTGCTGTGTGCCAATCTAAGTGCTAGATTTCAAACTATTGTGCAAAAATATTCAAATACATTCCAGAATATATTATCCTGTTACTAGCTGCTATAAGAGAACGTGTTCAGGCCCAGTGCCCTGAATTCACTTCCATCAGGTCAGACAACAACCAAGAACTTAAAAATTGTGTTACTTTCTCTGTATTGAGGTCATAAAACTGCCTGAGTCCCAGCACAGGTGGCTAATCCCTGCGGGAAATGCCTGAGCCTGTAAAATAGGAAGGTATGCCATAGATCGATGGTGATTGCAGACACACCGAGGAACCCTGTTCAGTACATCTGCCTGAGAACTGAGGGAAGCCAGACATCAGAGGAGGCAGAAAATACAAAGCAGCTTCAATAACAAAGTTTTCTCCCATTTAACGCTCACTTATACTAAGAATAAATTTTTCATCTTCTCTTTAGGATATGTTCTTAAATGCTTTTGAATGATTGGTTTGTTTATTTTTTACAGGTTTTTATCACCTACTAATAACTCAGTTGGGTAGGAAGCTGGTTCTTCTTCAGCTTCCTGAGTCATGTTTTACTTCAGCAGATTATGTGGCTATTGATATCATTTCTTATTAATCACAAAGGAAGCAATCTATCATTAAATCATCTTAGTGTTAACTATATTAAGTTCAATCTTCTAATTTTTAACAAAAATTATCTATACACTGACACAGTTTTGAGATTATAATTTTTACCATTTCTTTAGTTTTGTTTGTTTTTGCTTTTGGTGGGGAAGGAGGCAACCTGTTCAAATATGTGTATGCTGTATTTATAATATATTATAATAATCATATATGAAAATCTGCTGATCTCTAATTTGAAAATAGAACAACAAAAATAAAATAGATTTAAGAAGTATATTTGCGTTAATCATTGTCTTTGGTCATGATTTATTTATGAAAACTAGATACTGACTTCCTCATGGTATATACTCCCTTCTCCTTATATTCCCCACATAAGTTTATGTAAATTCTGGGAGGTATTATCCTATACATCTCATTTGCACACTAGAGAACAGAAATATAAAGAAGTTATTTATTTTATCCTGGGGAATATCAATGAGTAGAACAATTAGAATCCTCAAGACTGTGACATTAATAGGCTATTTCATAAGGATTACAAATGAGTATGTGCTATAACTATCAGTTACCAGTGAAAATAGAAAGGTACCTTTTAAAGAGAGAAATTAAAATAATGGCCTCAATATATTGTCACTCGACTTTCCAGAACAACTGAATCTGGAAGCTAAAGTGTTAACATCTATAAGCTGTTCTAACAAGGGAATATATACTATTAAATATTGGGAGTTATTTAAAATGCCAGTGAGTATAATAGCAGTGCTCTGAAATAACCATTTCATCTGCCTACATTACTAAAATTAATGAATAATGAAGCGATGCCCTTCACATTCTCTTCCCTTTCCATTCCAAGATATATTGATTAGATGACATTTATTTAAGTTTGGGATAATGTATTAATTTCAAGATAATTATTCAATATACTTTTGTCACTGTTGATATGCTTCAATGTCATCCAGGGGCCGGGGGATGAATAAACTGTTATCTGACATTGCTGGACAGGGTGCTAGAAATAAATGCAGCTTTTCTCCTTGAGTTCACTGACTTGGGTTTTTACTTGAGGAGGGGTACACAAGGGGAGAAAGCTGAAGGTGAAGAGGGTGTGATGATGGTAACGGGCAGGTTAAGAGGATAAATGTGTTTTAAAAGATGGTACTTTGGGACAAAGTGCTTCTACATTGTTGCTGGGGTCAGACTGATCCTCAGCAAAGCTGACAGAGCCCATCCTTAGTGGATGCCGCTGCAATATTAACATTCATTTGGAGCAGATGTGGCTAAAAGCATGAAACATTGAACAAACAGCTGCCACGAATCCAGTGCCATTGCACAAGCACTTATGTTCCGTTAATGCAGTGGATTGCTAGGGCCAGCAGGGCAGACTTTATTCCCCACAATTCTTTAGCAGATGGGCTAGCCATGGCTCCTCTGAGCAGTGTTGCACCATTGAAGCCATACCTTTATCTTGTGGAAAGATTCTGATACAAAGCCATCTACCCATAAGAACGATGCCTCAAAGGTCAGATTATGCTGTCAAGGTGCTGTGTAGGTATGTACTTCAGCATGTGTTCACTTTGTTTTATTCCATTCTGATGTTGATAGTGTGCCAGTGCTACAGTGTTGTTTCTTCCTCTCCTCTCACCTTGTATGTCTGTATTGGCAAGTTGATGTCAATCACAACAACAAATACAAAGAAAAGGAAAGAAAGAGACTTAATTATAACACATCGTTATAATAAAAGGCTAATATGCAAATTGACCAAATGGTGGGACCAAATGGTCACTATGATGTCCACTGGCCACCAGGGGTAGGCACTCAACATAGGAGCTGCCACCTGGTGGTCAGTACACTCCCACAGGGGAAGTGCCACTCAGCCAGAGCCAGGCTGATGGCTTGTGGCTAGCGAGCGCAGTCAGTGGTGGTGGCAAGAGCCTCTCCCAACTCTGTGGCAGCACTCAGGATGTCCAACTGATGGCTTAGGCCCGCTCCCAAGTCTAAGCCATCAGTTGGACATCCCCCAAGGGCTCCCAGACTGTGAGAGGGCACAGGCAAGAGTGAGAGACCCCACCCCCACCCCCCCTCGATCCAGTGCATGAATGTCTTGCATTGGGTCTCCAGTTATTTATAATTATAAATGAAGGAGGGGCCCTAAGCATGGTGGTGGGAAGAGAAATGATCCTCTACCCAGGTCCAAAATTTTGGATATGCGTTATCCTATATAATAAAAGGTTAATATGCAAATAGACTGAACAGCAGAACAACCGAACAATAGATCACTATAAAGTGTGCTCACCACCAGGGGGCTTGAGTGGAACATGGTGGGTGTCAGCTGCAGCTAGATGGTGGAGTAGGTGAGTGGGAGCACCAGACCAAGGCTGGGTGCTGGTCACTGTCATTGGGGCAAGCCTCTGGTGGTTACTGAAAATTCTTTGTTCTCATACACTGTAGTCCTGCCCAGTGCTCGCACCTGCTGCCAGCACCCAGTGCCAGCCCCAATTATTCGTTACCATTAGTGGGTGCAAGCAGTGGCTGCTGGTCCTGATTACCCCTCAGGGCTTCTCCACCTCCCCCTGCTCCTGTGAGGCAATCAGGGCAGCAGCTGCCCCTCACATCTGCTGCTGGCACAGGCCCCAATCACTCTGTGCAGTGCAAGCAGAGCCTGCACTGTCAGTGCATGGGAATGGCAGTGGGAGTGGGGCTGCAGTCAGACAGGGGACTGGGGGCTGCACCAGATGAGGGCACAGAGGATGGGCTGAGACTCGCCCCTGTGCCCACTGCAGCCTTGCAGCCCACAGTTCCTTTCAAGGTGCACAAATTCATGCACTGGACCCCTAGTTTAATATAATGCATCTTCAGTCTCTGCTTGAATTTAAAATAGCCACCTGGAATTCTTAGCTTTATTCTGAAGACCATAGAATCGAAAAATTTTTGCTGAATTGGCCTATCATTAATTTTCAAATTGTATTTTTTTTAAGTCCTACCTTAGCTAAGGCAGGGCTTTAGCTAAGTGTTCAACCCCTGGGGATTGAGGGGGTTAAGAAGATGAGAAAGAACTTTCAGCTTCCCACCTCGTTGCTAGCTGGTTCTCTTTTCTAAAAAGCCTAAAGATAAACATTGGCTTTGCAAGCACAGGAGGCTGAAGGAAGTTGTAACTGGAGCAATGCAGTCTGTTTCTTCCTTTGGGTGGGTTTGAATTCTTGGGCATACATGATGTTTCTGAAGCACAGATAGCAAACTAAACAGAATTTAAGTGGGCTGGACCTGGCAGCATCTATAAGCTATTTGCAAGACTCCTTTCTCTACTTCTGAAATTACATCACAACCTGCCCTGATTGCCGATATCCAAATACAGTTCCTGGTATATGACTGGTTCTCAGTTATCAAAGCCTGCTACAGAAATTGCCATCATTTTGTGACAGATGAAATTCTGACTTCTAGTTTGGGGCTCTGTATGCTGAGGTTATGGGGGCCCAATCTTACCCATACTAAGACCTAGTCAGTTTATCCCTCTTCCTGCATGCAGCCCCCCAGGTCTCATTAATCTCTCCTCTCCTCTTAGTATCATTACAGGTGATACACAGTCTCCTTTAATGTTGGTTGGGATTCTTCTTTCAGTTTTGTTCTCTCAATAAGATTGTAATTTCCTTAAAGCAGCATTTTTCAACCGCTGTTCCGCGGCACACTAGTGTGCTGCGAGATGTTGCCTGGTGTGCCGTAGGTGCAGACAAGACAAGAATTTTATAATTTTTCACTATTTTGTTTACTTAATATTTCATAATAAAGTAATTATAAAATACTTTCTTTGTGTTTGTTTGATTCCTATTCAAGAGAATTACTTTATATATAGTCAATATAGGCACAGAGTTAAATTTTTTAACATTTTCTAATGGTGGTGTGCCTCGTGATTTTTTTCATGAAACAAGTGTGCCTTTGCCCAAAAAAGGTTGAAAAACACTGCCTTAAAGCACAAAATTGGTCTTTGATTTTTTGTTTGATGCATGTCTCATATTCAAGTACTTGCACAGTGCTGAATTCATTATAAACAAGCAATAAATATTTGTTGTTTAATAGGCCTCACTCATTTCTGAAATACTATTACAATTTATTAAAACTTATTCCAACTTAGAAAACATCTCTTATGACTGCTTTCTATTTTATCTCTGCTCTTATTTTAAAGTTACATATTTTATTGATTTCAGAGAGAAGAAAAAGGGAGAAAGAAAACACACACACACACACACACACACACACATCAATGATGAGAGAATCATTGATTGGCTGTCTCCTGCACACTCCCTACTGGGGATCAAGTCTACAACCCAGGCATGTGCCCTTGACCAGAGTTGAACCCAGGACCCTTCAGTCCTCCAGCTGACACTCCATCCACTGAGCCAGCCAGTTAGGGCTTATCTATGCTCTTGAAAGGATATTGAAAAAATTTTATAATGAACATTTTCTATTTCTTTAGTACATATATAATTCTATTCTAGATTGAAATTAAAAGAGGTTTGCATTCTACTGTCTTTCAGTCCTGTAGTTAGAGGTGAATGTTGTTAAGACACAAATTTATTGGCATGACTAAGAATTTTAGACACTCCACCAACTGATATGCTGGCTTGTGTATGAAATGACAATCAGAATTTTTATATTTTCAAGTTAATGCTATTTCAACTTTTGCATAATCTTAATTCTAAAACATCATGTTTGCATTTAGATTTCTTTTTTCCCCCCTTTATCCTCACTAGAGAACATGTACTTTTATTCATTTTATTGATAGAGGAAGGAGGAGAGAGAAACATCAATGTGAGACAGAGACATCATTTGGCTGCCTCCCACATGTGCCTTGATTGGGGATTGTATCTGCAGCCTGGATATGTGCCCTGACTGGGAATTGAACAGGCCAACTTTTGTTGTAGGAGATGATGCTCAGACACCCGGCCAGGGCTAGGTTTCTAATTTTTAAAGTGACTAGATAGCTCTCCCTCATCTGCGTGTGAGCCATGTTCTCAGTCTGATTTAGATGCAGTCTGTCAGGTGCTTTAATTGCCTTGGAGAACAGTGCTGTATAAATACCAGAGATCATTGTTATTGTGTCTCCAAGACATTGTTCCAAGAAACGTAATTCCCTGGCCTCAGATGTAAGTTAAATGATATAGCATACGCTTTGCTTGGAGCACTGATGAGTCTGGTAAAGCTGCCACCTGGCTAACAAGCCCGATGAGAAATGTACAGGGGGCTCCGCTGTCATTTATAAGCATGCCTATACATTAGATAACAAGGGCCGCACCGGCTCCCCCTCTGCTGGCTGCCTTCACTGCTGGAAAGACTGATCTGCCTTCAGAGTTGCTGTTGGCCATTGCAACCTACTGGCTCTGGCATTCCCCCCCCTGGACTCCCCTCCTGGCGTTGTCCTGGCAGCCTCCCCTAACTGCCAAGTTTGAGTCAGAGAGCTCAGGGGTTTGGGAGGGTTCGCGTCGCTGAGGCTGCATCATGCACACAGGCTGACAGCGGGGCTCCCTGGTGCTCTCCAGGGGCAGTCTGTTGACTACTATGGTGATCAGCTGGCCAACAGCAGCGGTGATTGGAAATAGCCCCAGAGAACGTCACAAATTGGCAAGAAATGGCCACCTAGGGATCAGCCTTTCATAACAGAAAACAAACAGTGCTTTATGAGGTAGCTGCGAGCGTTGCTCCCCAGCCAGATTTCATTTTAGGCCTTCAAAACTTTGCTCAGATAGAATTGCATTGAAACATTTACTAAACTTGAGTCTTGCAACTCTTCATTCCATTGGTTTTACTTTTAAGGTCTTGCCTAGAACTTTGGTGTTTCCATTCAGCACGTGAAGGGTCAAAGCCTGTCTGAGGTCAAGATAATTTCTGGTGGCAGACTTGCAAAGAAACATCAAGTGTTCACCTTGTCTCTAGTTCTTTTAGCACAGACACAACTTATTTGTATATTGAACCATCTACATGACAAACAAAAGGGGTTTGTGTGCATTGTCAATACACAGAACAATCCTCTCTGAACATGGGTGGAGCCACTAATGAGCTTTTGTCCTAACTGGGCTGTAAAAGGCCCAACTGGAGTGAGTCAAAGAGTCAAAGCAGAGTGCCTGTTAATACAGCACAAACACACTCATAATAACAAAGTTAGCATTCCAGGGAGTGTGAATCAGGCCAGGAGGCTGAGGTTTTCTGGAATGTTTTAAATGTAGATTTTATTTTTATGCAGCTATGGTAAGCCTGACACATTAGGAGACAATTATCATAAAAAAGATGGGTTTGTTTATTCACAGTTCTCAAGCAGAGGGGGCGTGCCCCACTATGGGGCCACAAGAAATCACCTGGAGGTAAAGAAGCAGAGGGA
This sequence comes from Pipistrellus kuhlii, assembly GCF_014108245.1. Taxonomy (NCBI): domain Eukaryota; kingdom Metazoa; phylum Chordata; class Mammalia; order Chiroptera; family Vespertilionidae; genus Pipistrellus; species Pipistrellus kuhlii. Next base: position 152,204,329 of record NW_023425404.1, read on the forward strand.
CCCAGGGGAAAGCAGGGCCAGTCTCACACACAGGAAGGAGTAGGTGAGGCGGGGTGAGCAGGCTTCTGATGATGAGGGGCTAGTTTAAATAAATTCAGGGGGGGGATTTGTGGGCATGGGTGAAAAAGGCCAAGGAATGAAGAAGTACAAATTGGTAGTTACAAAATAGTCACAGGGATATAAAATATTAAGATGGGAAATATACTCAATAATAATTATAAAATAACTGTGTGTGGTGCCAGGTGATTTGACTTATGAGGGGATCACTTTGTAAATTATATGAATGTCTAACCACTATGAAACATCGGGTTGCTCACCTTGTACAACTGGAACTTACATAAAATAATATTGAGTATCAACTTTAATTGAAAAATAAATAAATAAATAAGGCAGGCGAGCAGGCTCTGGGCCATCGGGACTGTCCCTGATTGTCAAAGGCAGGAATCACAAAGGCAGGGCAATAGTGGCCCTGAGTGTGAGAGCTGAATAGGGGAAGTGGTTGGCTATGAGCTGTTTGGGTAGTTTGATATGAAAAACATGTTTCAGTGAGTTGTTAGCAATGCCTTAAGGCCCTACATGTGAAAGCATCAAGAATGTAGAGTCAAAAGACATGCTGAACACATGGAGTTAGCACATATCAGGCTACATGGAATTTGGCACAACAGGGTTATATAATAGCTTGTTTGTTCTTTATGTTGTTCAATGAAAAAAATCTCAAATCAGATAGCCCTAATGACTGCTTGTGGCATAGCAAGGAAGGATACTGTGACTCTGTGACACTTAAAAGTTCAGCTACAGCCATTACACAGGAGAGTGCAGAGAGAGGGAAAAAGGAGGAGAAAGAAAGAAATAAACCTCATTAAAAACATAACTGTATTTAGTAGAAATTCTATTGATGGTAGTGGCTGGTCCATTTGAGATGCTATAGATCTGATAAGAAGAAAGACATTAGAAAAGCAGCAAATCCTAATTTTGTTTTCTTTTGTTGCATGGCAGGGAGCTTTTTGTTTTGATTGAGATTATTTGCTTTGCAAGCAATAGGCAGTCAAGAGGACTTTGGAGGGACAGTGACCTGGCTTTGGAGCCTGGCCCTGGCCCTTAGGAGCTCTGTGATATTAGGTTGACCTCTCCAGATCTATTGCTTCATCACTAATATGGAGATAATAATAACTTGAGTAAGTGCTCAAAAAAATGTTAACTGTGAGTCAAATCCCATCTGAAAGAGCCAGAATAAGAAAATTTGATCAATCTTATATCTGGTATGTGATTCTTCCTCTTATTTCACAGCCTTATCAACAAATAGGGTATTTTCATTTCTATTTTCTTCATCTTGATGTTACAACATTTCTAGTCTTTTAGTAAAACTGATTCTGAATAAAAAGTAATTAGAGTCTACTTAGCACTAATAATAATAATAATGACTTAAAAGTACAGATAAGGGAAGGTTAACAAAATCTTGTGTTCTGATTTTGTGTTTATTTACATATAATAGTTGAAATATATTTACAACCCTTTTCTTTTTAGAAGTTCTATAGGCTTATAGAAGATAATTATAAAAATGTTGCATAGGAGAAAGAAAGAAAAATTTTAAATCATCTATAGTCTTGTCATCTAAACTCCATTCCATTTTTATGTTTTCTTAATGTCTCTTTTTTCCCTATATTAGTGTTTTTAAAATATAATTGTAATTCACATGATATAAAAAAATTTATTCTTTAAGTAATATTTTATCATATTTGCAAAGTTTTTTGCATATTCTATTATACCACATGTAGTATCTGACTGGTATTCTCTTTAATGCTTTTCAAATTATCATAGAATTATTGAGACTACTGAAAAAATGTGACTATGGGACAAAAATCCCAAATCTTTGGCTTATGCACTAGTACTATTCAGAAGATGTATTTAGAAGGGTGAGCCAACTTAAAAAAAACAAAAACAACAATAACCTAAAATATGATGGATTTCTGCTTTTCTTAAGTATTTGAACCTGGCACTATCATACTTGAAGTTTCCTGTGCAATAATCTTTGAAAACAGACTATTATTGCCAAAACTGGTTTGGCTCAGTGGATAGAGCATCAGTCTGCAGACTAAAAGGTCCCAGGTTTGATTCCGGTCAAGGACATGTACCTTCGTTGTGGGCACATTCCCAGCAGGGGGGGTATGCAAGAGGCAGCTGATCGATGTTTCTAGCTTTCTATCCCTCTCTCTTCCTCTCTGTAAAAACTCAATAAAATATATTTTAAAAAAGAAAAGAAAACAGACTATTATTTCCTTTTAGATTGCATATCAGACTTTCAGTCTGTTACAATCTCCCATACCCTGTTGTTCCCACTTAACTTACCTACATTTGAGACTCAAGGAGACTTAAAGGGGATTCAAGCTATGTTCATGGTTGTACCACTAAGACCACACCAAACTATAAGAATCTAAGGCTTTGGTTAAGCCATGAAGGCCCGAGGACAGAATGGTATAAGAGTGAAATTAAACAATTCACTGGATATGGCAAAGATGAAGGATGCTTACAGCACTTGGAGTCTCTTTCGTAGAAGAGTGCCAAGGTCAATGACTGATGCGGAAGATGACAAGTTTGGCTTTTTATTTATGGATCTTTTTTCTGGAGAAACTTAAAGTATAAATTATCACTACTTGTCTTCATTAACTATGTTGCTTCCTAAGGCAACTATAATTTCTAAGAATGTCCAGCAGGAACTCTGATTTCTCTTTATGATGTTGGGTTAAGCTCAGAGGAAAAACAGAAACTACAGTTGACAAAGTCCAGCCAGCCATCAAGTCAGCCAAGGAAACAAGCCCACTCTATGATGACCTGACCACAAGTTGAAAGGTGACTTGAGACCCTGTCACAGAAAAAATTATTAGAATGGTTAGAACATTAGCCTGATGAACTTGATGACTACTTTCAATAATTTACAAGAGTATTTGTAATAAAAATGAATTGATTTCCTATGAGTGACCTCAAAGTATAAAATCAGGACAAGTATGTAGTGTCAAAGTTTTAGTAGTCTCAAAGTACAAATTGCATTTTGGCAAGTTTCAGAGTAAATATAATGAAGAATCTTCTAAAAATGAGAGGTCATCAAAAATAGAATAGGTCTCCTTGGAAAGTGGCATTTCCTTTCACAAGAGATATATAGACACATGCTGTATAACTTGTCAGGGAGCTGGAGAGAGGATGCAAACATGCACTAAATAGCCTATAAAATCTTATCCAATTCTTCCATTATATAAATCCACTAGAGGCCCAGTGCATGAATTCATGCACAGGTCGGGTTTGGCTGGCCCAGCCCCAAATAGGACAGATTGAGGCAAGGCCTGTTGGGAGTAGGAGATGGTGAGAAGTTGGCCGGTTGGCCCACCCCAATTGGTGCCCCATCAGGGCCAGGCTGGCTGGGGGAGAGGCCTTGGATAATTGGCTAGCAGGCTCTGCCCCTGATTGAGGTTGGGGTGGAACAGGCCATGGGGAGGGGCTTTGGGCAGTGGGCTGGCTAACCCTGCCCCAAATCGAGGTGGCCTGGGGGAGGGGCCATGGGTGGTTGGCCAGCCAGCCCTGACCTTGATTGGGGGTGGGGGGGGGCCCTAATCTGGTGTGGGGCAGGATGGGGGTAAGTGCTGCTGGCTGATCAGGGTGGTGGGGGCCTATAGGGAGGGGTGAGGCTGGCCAGCAAACCTCCCACAACCACTCCCCCTGGCCGGCCCCACCCCTTATTGGGATGGGGAGGGCCAGTCAGGGGTAAAGCCAGTCCGGGGGGAGGGACTGTGGACCTATTGTGGTGAAGTGGGCCATCAGGGTGGGGCTGGCAGGGAGGAAGGGAGGCTGTTTGTCTGGTGGCCCTGACCTTGACTGGGATGGGAGAGTCTGATCAGGGTAGGGCTGGCCAGGGGGTGGGACCACAGGAGGTTGGCTGGTTGGCTGGTTCTCTGGTTACAGCGGGTATTATAGCGACCTGTCGTTCTAATCATTATGGCATTATGGTTGCTGGCTTTTTATCTATGTATGTACTAGTGTCCAAGTGCATGAAATTCATGCACAGGGGGAAGGGGAGGTGTCTCTCAGCCTGGCCTGCATCCTCTCCAATTTGAGACCCCTGTGGGATCAGGTCTAAGCTGGCAATTGGACAACCCCCTCACAATCCGGGACTGATGGCTCCTAACCACTCACCTGCCTGCCTGCTTGATCACCCCTAACCACTCTGCCTGCTGGCCTGATTGCCCCCAACTGCACCCCTCTGTTGTCCTGCTCACCCCCAACTGTCCCCCCCAACACCAGCCTGATCACCCCCAACTGCCCCTCACCTCCTGGCCTGATCACCCTTAAGTACCTCTGCCTTGGCCCTCATGACTTTGTCTGGAAGGACTACTGAAGGTCTCAGGATCTAATTAGCATATTACCCTTTTATTAATATAGGTAGGATATGACATACTACCATAACTATAACATATGTACCAGTATTACTCTATGAGAATATATACTTCATGCAATAGGAAGGCATCTAATATATTACATTGTATTGTATATGTTGTAAGTAGTAAGAAATACTATATTCATAGCAATAATATACACCCTGTGACTTCCCTTCCTGATTTGGGAATGGTTTCTGGCTCCTAATGTATTTTTCTTTTTTCTTTTTTCTTTTTTTGTCATTCAGTGTAACTTTATTCACTGTTTATCACACATGATTTGAGGTCTTTAATTTCTAACCACCAAAACTTGAAGAACTATTTTTTTCCATGAAATTTAACATTGGTTAATGCATGTATTCATGTGTTTTTATTGTAAACATCTGAATTACTCACATTGCCATAGATCCTGAACTCAAAAGCGTGGGCTATGCACAGGCTGGCAGCAAGCCAGGAAGCCACTCTGCAAGCAAACAGACATTCTTCATAAGGAGAAAAGTCATAGCACAACATTTAATGTCCAACCTGAGTCACCTCAGAATGTTGCATATATTGACTTCTTAATTCATATAGTATCGGGAACTCAATTGCTTGGTTGGTGAAGGTTGACCTGGTTTCAGGAGGATTATTCCTGAACTAATTAAGGAAAGGGGGGGGGGGGGCTCAATCTTTTCTTGGATGCTTGCTCCTCCCCAGCACCTTTATCTTTCTTCTCATCCTCAGCTTCTTGGGCATCTTCTCCTTCACCTTCACCTCCTTCTTCTTCCTCCTTTGCATCCTCAAATTCTTTCTTTACACCTCTTCTTCTTCCTCTCCATCTTCATCAGCCACTTCCTTCTCCTTCTCCTCCTCTTCAGCTTCTCCTTCAGAGGGGTGTTCATCCTTAGCTTCCTCGGCTTTTGCAACCTCGATGGTCTCCTCCACCTCAATCTGCTCCTCCTGGATGTTGCTGGTGTATTAAGAAGGGAAGGAGCGAGCGGACATCAAGTTGGAGATAGTGTGTAAACCACCTTAGGCAGATGGACCAAAAATCTGGGAACTCTGGGAGTAACCACTGACTATGCTTCCCACGCTGGTGAAACTGAGGTGGGTCTCCTCACCTTCCAAGAGTTTCCTGTAAGCTGCAATGTCAATGTCCAAAGCCACATTGAGGAGGTCCTGATATTCTTTGAAATATCATGCCATTTTACTCTTTGTAGTTCTCAACTCATTTTAAGATTTGTTGATTGTGTCCTGCATAGCACTAACATCAGAGTCCTGCTTATCCGCCAGCTCCTGAAACTGCTTTCCCAGAGCTTAGTTCATGCTCCGGCATGCTTTGATCACCAGGGTCTTGGCCTTGAGCAGGCAGCGGCTTTCAGACACCTCCTCCTGGGTGGCGCGCACCCCGTAGGTGTTCTTGGCAGTGCTCTTGGCCAGCATGGTGAAGCAGCTCTTGTACCATTCTTCTGCATTCTGCATGTCCTTGACAGCCAGCTTCTCGTACTGGGCTCGGGTGTCTTTGAGCATGGCAGAGAGGTCAGACTTAGAAAACATGTCCATCTCTATGGAGATCTGAGTGTACTAGATCTGTGCTTGCAGCACAGCGATCTCCTCTTCATGCATCTTCTTCAGAAAGATGATTTAGTTCATCAGGCTGTTGGTGCACTTTTCATGCTCAGCACCAGTGAGAGCTGCCTCATCTGCACATTTGGATGCCTCCATCAGCCAGACCTCTGCATCATCATGGTTTAGCACCTCTTCTTGGTAGCAAGCCTGCAGGTTTCTCCCAGTCCCTTACAAGCCCTGGTGCCTGCTAACTGCTCACTGCCCTCTGCCCTCTGCTTGCCAGGGACCGGAGTGGTGGGCTGGGGCATAGGCAGTCCATTTTCATTAAAAAATTCAACCCCAGCCTGCTTCACCGGTGTCCACAGGCAGCCCAGGGGCAGACAGTGATCCCAGAGACCCTGACCACCCCAGCCTACTCAGGATCCCAATGGCTGCCTGGACACAATGGGTGGCCAGGTGCTGCCCACCCCCTCTTGCCTGGTTACCTATTGTGGCCTCGACCCGCATTTGAAATTAAGCTCTGCTCGCCTGGCCTGCCTGGTTACCAATGGCTGAATGGACCCCACAGGCAGCATCATGTGCTGGCCACCAGCCTTCCTGATCCCCGATGAAGGCCTGGACACTGTGGGTAAAGTCAGGCACTACTCTCCAGCCCTGCCTGGTTCTCGATGGCAGCCTGGACACTGTGGGCAGAGTCAGGAGCTGCCCACCAGGCCTGCCCGATTACCAATGGTGGCTTGGACCCCACAGCTGGCATTAAGTGCTTTCTCCTACCCCTTGCCCACTTACCTATCAGCTCAACCCTGCAGATGATGTCAGGTGCTGCCTGCCTGGCCTGCCCAGTCCCAATGGTGGACTGGACCCCAAGGGTGGCATCAGGCACTGCCTGCCTGGCCTGCCTGGTTCCTGATGGCAACCTAGTCCCAGCTGGCAGCATCAGGTGCAGCCCACCCCTCTTGCATATGCAAATTTACCCTCTACCTTTGTTGGCTTAATTTACATATCACTCCTGATTGGATGTGGGCGTAGCGAAGGTACAGTCAATAAGCGTTTTTCTCTTTTATTAGTGTAGATAGATAAGCCAGAGTATTCTACAAGTAACTCCAGAGACTCTTAAGTTGATGGTAGAAGTGGCATCTCTGAAACACAACCTGCACTTCTAGTGGAGCCAAGAACTTGAGAGTAATCTTATATCTCCCACTCAGATCTGCACTGGTTGCCAAACTGCAGGGGAGTAAAGACTCGGCGTTATCTTGATAGACGAGCTGGCGAATCCCACACAGCTGTGTTGTGGAAATGTTCTCAATTTCCCTCATGATAACATTGAGTCATAAAAGGAAGAAATGAACATTTATTTGCCAACTCCACCTGTCTGTTGGGCCCACCATATCTATATTAGCATCAAGGGAACTTGCCTATAGTACTGAAATTTTTATCAGTAGGAGAGAAGCAACTGTTCTTTTCCTTAAATTATGCTTAAAGCCAACTTTTTTTTCCATCAGAAACTAAATGATAAAAATTGAGTGTTGGATGACTCACTTGTCAACATTTACATTTAGTAAAAATGTTTGGAACTAAAAATCTCAAAACTTTTGATCTTCACATTTTTTAAATTCAAATCTAGAGTGAAAATTACTTTTGTTCTTAATCCAATCTGAATTAAACAAACTGTCTTTTAGAATTAACTTGTGCTTTCTAAATAAAAGCAAGGTCAGAGAAGGAGAAAAAAAGAGGTAAATGAAAATTCTGAAAGAACATTTTTTTTTTCTTTAAATCTGAAGTTCTTGGATTTATCCTCTCTTAAGTTTCTTGGTAAGTTTATTTCTGAATTTATGACAATGACATATCTTCCATTATTAGAGAGAATTAATTTTAGAGTTGAGTGGGAAGTGAGTTTTCAACTGTCCAGATTAACTGATGCACTCACTAATTGAAGTGCCTGTTTTTATTTATATTTGCAATTAGTTCATCTGCTTCCTAATACACTTTTAGGACCAGCTTTTGTTAGGCAGATTTCTTTTAAAAACTGACTACCCATTGACCATGACCCACACTTTCAAGTTGAAGTATAAGTATGACCTAGTGGGACATTGTGAGTTGTTCTATTTTTAGGAATAATGCAAATACCAAACAAAAAAATTGATAACAATAACAAAACTGGTCCTCTGGATCACAACAACAAATCAGAACTGGCATATGTACCCACCACCTTTACCATTTGATTGATAAGCATGATTTCCTGACTCACTCAATTTCTCTTTCATTACTCTCTGAGAAGTGTTCCAACCACTCATTTGTTTTTATTATCTTTCTAGTCTTATACTTGTATATGATACTAAGAACTAGTATTCAGAAAAAGAATAGGTTAATTAACTACAGCCAAAAGAAAAAAGTCAATTTCTTGAGTGTGATCCTAAAATCAGTATCATGTTGCATCATTAAATTCTATATAGAAATGCACTATTATCTATTTTGAGTTTATTTTTGTGAAAGGTATAAGTTGGTGTTCTAATTTCATTTTTTGCATGTGTCTGCCCAATTTTTTTTCCAGTACCATTCATTGAAGAGACTCTCTTGACTCCATTGTATGCTCTTGCCTTCTTTATCAAATATTAATTGAGCATCATGGCTTGGGTCAATTTCTGTTTTGTTCCATTGGTCTATATGTCTGTCCTTGTGCCAGTACCAGGCAGTATTGAAAACAGTGGCTTTATAGTATAGCTTCCTATCTGGTATTATGATACTTCCAACTTTGTCCTTCTTTCTCAAGATTGCTGCAGCAATCCGGGGTCTTCTTTTATTCCAGATGAATTTTTGAAGAGTTTGTTGTAGGTCTGTGAAATATGCCATTGGTATTTTAATGGGGATTGCATTGAATCTATAGATTGCTTTGGGTAGTATGGACATTTTAATTATGTTGATTTTACCAATCCATGAACATAGAATATTCTTCTTATTGTTTAAGCTTTTATGTATCTCTTTTTTCAATGTTTTGTAATTTTCTGAGTACTGGTCCTTTACCTCCTTGGTTAAATTTATTTCTAGGTATCTTAATTTTTTGGTGCAATGGTAAATAGATTTTGTTTGTTTGTTTGCTTGTTTCTCTTTCTGTGAGTTCATTTTGGTGTATAAAAAAAGCCATAGTTTTCTGGGTGTTAATTTTTTGGACAAAGGACTTAAATGTAAGATAGAAAACCATAAAAATCTTAAAGGATGCCATAGGGAGCAAAATAGCAGACATTTGTCGTAGCAATATCTTTACTGATACAGCTCCTAGGGCAATGGAAACTAATGAGAAAATAAACAAATAAAACCATATCAAAATGAAAAGCTTCTGCACAACAAAGGAAACCATTAACAAAACAACAAGAACGCCCACTAAAAAAAAAAAAAGAAAGCCCACTGCATGGGAAAACATATTTGCAATGTTATCTCTGATAAGAGTTTAATCTCCAAAATGTATAGGAAACTCATATAACCTAACGAAAGGAAGATAAACAATCCAATCAAAAAAATGGGCAAAGTACCCAAATAGACACCATTCAAAAGAGGTCATACAGAAGGTCAAGCGACACATAAAAACATGCTCAAAGTCACTAATCATCTGGGAGATGCAAGTCAAAACTACAACCATCTCACACCTATCAGAATGGCAATCATCAACAAATTAACAAATGACAAGTGCTGGAGAGAATGCAGAGTAAAAGGAACCCTCATGCACTGCTGGTGGGAATGCAGACTAGTGCAGCCACTGTGGAGAACAGTATGGAGTTTCCTCAAAAAATTAAAAATGGAACTTATATTTGACTCAGTAATCCCACTTTTAGGAATATATACCAAGTAACACCAATCAGAAAGGACATGTTCGCCCCTATGTTCATAGCAGCATAATTTACAATAGCTAAGATTTGGAAATAGCCTAAGTACCCATTAGCAGATAAGTGGATTAGAAAACTGTGGTACATCTACACAATGGAACACTATGTTGCTGTAAAAAAGAATGAATTCTTACCATTTGCAACAGCATAGATGGACCTGGAGAGCATTATGCTAAGCAAAATAAGTCAGTCAGAGAAAGATAAATATCACATGATCTCTCTCATTAGTGGAATATAATAAACTGTGCAAAAATAGAACCAGAGCCATTGAAGCATCAAATAGAGTGTCCAACCTATGAGAGAAAGTGTGGTGTTAGGTGGGGGAGGGTGAGGGAGTAAGAGATCAACCAAAGGACTTGTATGCATGCACATGAGCATAACCAATGGACACAGACTGGTGGTGGGGAGCAACTGAGGTTAGTGGGGGAAAAAGGAGACTTACGTAATACTTTAAACAATAAAGAGTTAATAAAACAAAACAAAAACAAAAAAAGAAATGCACCGTTATCATTCAGACACTACAAATCTCCACATAACCTATTCTAAGTTCTCCTCATGTGCAGATCTTATATATATTGGGCTTTTATTTTATTCTGCTAATAAAATCCCCTTTCTGGTCACAGGTGAACAGAGTTATTTTCCAGTCCATTGTAACAATCTCCTGCCACCATATTTACTTGGTCTCTGACCCACACATGATATGATTTTGAAAGAACCCTGAACCAAAGGGACAGCACTGAACCAAACCGTATTTCTCTAGTAGTCTTTGAGTGTTTTAATTATGTAACACTTGCACACAAAGCAAAAATTACAAATTATGTCCTTTTTTCTAGATAGGAAATATTAGAACATATGAACTGTTTTCATAGCATCCTTAAGCCTGGTGACTCCCAAATTTTGAACTAGCTGTTTAAGAAATACCAAAGCCATTTAAAAATTTAAATAGAACTAATAGAATTTCTTAACTCTGATCACTCAATGCTAGGGGTGATTTTGAGATAGAGGTTAACTCTGGATGTTGAATACTACTATATTCATATTTTGATAGAAAACTTTAGTCAGAAATCCAAGTCCTGCTGTTTGATTTCCATATTCTGAAGTCACCATCAGTATGGTGGTGGGTTTGTTTCCAGTGTAGTCTAGATGTCAGAAAATGAGCTGTCTAGATGGTGCCACCTGTAGGTAATAACATATAGCATTCTGATTTACTACAATGCATATTTTAAAAATGCCAGAAAAAGGAAAAGCAACCATTCTTGAATTCTTTTTATTCTAAATTGATTTTCAGAGAAAGAGGGGGGTGAGGGAGAGAGATCAACATGGACTTGCTACTCAACCCTATGCAGTCATTGGTTGACTCTTGGATGTGTCAGGGATTGAACTGCAACCCTGGCACATTTGGATGTTGCTCCAACTAAATGAGCTACCCAGCCAGCAGTTGAATTCTGTTTCAAATCTGAGTATTTTTGTTGATATGCTCCTTTGTAATAAACCCTAACAGTCTCTCCAGTCACCTTGTTCCTGTGCCAGTGACCACTGTTGCTGTTTACCTTTAACCGTGTGTTAGGATAGAATTTGAAATGGGACCCTCCTCTCTATTATAACATTTCAGCTTGAAAACTTGAGGCTGGGCCTCCTAACACTTAGCCCACATCCAGCCACTTTCAGCACAGACACATCTTTCTTTCCTCATTCATTCTTTCTTGTTAGCTTCCTAGAGTTGTTTGCATACAGTCTAATTCCTGGATCATGTGACATGCTCTTTCAGTGCTCAGGTGAATACTTTCAGATGCATCTTTTGGTCTTCTCAGATCCAAACAGAACTTTGACATGTAAATTAATAGAGCTGAAAAATCATCTATATCGTGTTTGAGGGCTATGCTAATGGAGAATCTATATGAAATTCTTCTCAGTTAACATTTACCTTATTTTTCACATTAAAATTTTACTATTAAGATCACAAACTCAAAAGTATGTATTTTCTGTAACCCAAAATTCTAAAATTAAAATATATTTGTGTATAATTATATGTATTTAAAAAATTTCTTAGAAAAATACAAAACTGCATTAAACTCTCTATTTCATTGTTTCCTATACATTTATTATTTTAAGCTTTTTATAAATAACAGTGTAGAAAGCCTCATGTCTTTCCCTCCAGATCAATAGACCCAATGAAGGCAGAAGTGTCGGTGAATGTTATCTCTATTCAGTGACAACATTGGCTGTTGGATTCAGTCCAGTTTTCAAATACAATGCCTCCTGCATATGATTAATAGCTTTAGAAAAAGAAGAAAAAATGTAAAGAATGAAAGGCCCAGGATGTCCAGGAAACAAAGAAATGCTTACTGATAGATATCATTATGTATATCATGCTTAAATTAAAAGTTTAGCAAATTAAAATTTGATCTTAGCCAAAAGGCTGAGAAGTGGTCAGTGAAAATGACATAGTAAATACTCTGCTCATGTGCCAGCTTTATAAGATCCAAATGGTATGGTACCCGTAATACTGCTATATTAGGGTACTGCACAGAAGTGGTCCATTATTCCTTTGTTCCTAATAAATCATAACGACAGGTAAGATTTACTCCCATGGGCCTTATCATTTTTTATGGGGTTGGGCATAAATAATATAAAATCCCGGTTATGTGCATTTCCTTCTTTTTCTCTCACTGAGGAGAAAGGTTAAGACTATTTTTTAAAAAATTGTCTAAAAGCAGATGTGGAAAGAACAGGCAAAAGGTATGAGACAGATATATTTTAAACTATCTTATCTGTATATCTAAAAGCCTAAGTGAACGAACAACTGGACAACTGGTCGACCGGTCACTGTGACACACACTGACCTCCAGGGAACAGGCGCTCAATACAGGAGCTATCTCCTGGTGGTCAGTGTACTCCCATAGCAGGAGCGCCACTCAACTGACCTACTGGTGCCAGATGCCAGACTCACACTGGCGGGTGCAGCTGCGATGGCATGAGCATCCCCAGCCAATGCAGCAACACTACTGAGCGGCAATGCAAGCACAGTTAGGCTGGAATGCAGCGCCTGGCCTGAGCTTAGGCTCTTCCCTGGCCACCTGACATCCCAAATTGAGAGAGGGCACAGGCCAGGCCTCTGGTATTGTATAAAGCCATGATAATTTTTAGATTGAAATGTATCTATCTCATTTTTTATTCAGTTATCAAGTTCCAGATACTTAATATTTCCACTATTGCTCTGAGTTTAGAAGCTAACAATTCCTGAAGACATGAAAAAGTTCCATTAAGCTCTCGGAGATCCATGGACAATACAAAGAGGAACAGTTCCTGTTCTCATGGTGTTTAGAATCCATTGATTTTTAACATGAAGAAAGCACTTAAGCACTTAAATCTATACTATGTTTTACTAGGTCAGGAACCTGCATGACGATGGCCTAAGGGCCAGATCTGGCCTGTCACCTGTTTCTGGAAGGTTTCATTGGAGCACAGCCATGCCCATTCGTTTACATATTGTCTGTGGCAGCCTTGGGGCTGCTGCAGCAGACCTGAGTAGCTGTGATAGAGGCCATATGGCTTGCAAAGCCTAAAATATGATATTTACTATCTGATTCTTTACAGAGAAACTTGCCAACCCTGTACTAGGTGAAATAACAACTTATAGGTGATGACTTTATCTGATTAAAGTAGGGCTTACTTCCTACACCATGATGAATTTTTATAATAGATCACTGTGTTTTCTCAGTAAGGAAACAGAGGGCCAGAGAGGTTAAGTATTCTGACAAAAAATCATAGTTACCAAGAGACAGATTTGGTATTAAATGCGGGTCTTCTGACCAAAGGTGGCAACCCAAATTCCTTGTTCATTCTGCAACACTCTCGGTGATAACCTGAGCTCTGGAATCAGAGAAGAGGAAGATAGGCTATTCTTTGTCTCTAAGGGGCTGATAGTCAAAGCATTTTGGGCCCTAGCTGGTTAAGCTCAGTGGATAGAGCGACAGCCTGCAGTCTGAAGAATCCTGGATTTGATTTCGGTCAAGGACACATGTCTGGGTTGTGCAGAAGGCAGCCCATCAATGATTCTCTCACATCATTGATGTTTCTGAAACCTGGGGTTCAGGGAGCAGAACTCCCTGGGGTTCTTGCCTCATGAAGATTGAAGAATAAAATTCACAGACTAAAAGAACTTGTTAATAAAAGATTAGAAATTTATTGGAAGCAAATACAGACTCCCACATAAGGAAGGATTCCTGAGGGGGTAACCAACCCAGCCCCTTTTTCTAAGGTTTATAAATGCTGTAGTTCTTTATCTCTTCATGCTCTCCTCTAATCGGACTCCTTCCCCATTTTATGACCCTGTGCTTTTCTAATTGGTCACTCACTTGCAGAATATCAGTTTCAAACTCCAAAACCCATAGTGGTGACACCCTCTTTCCAGCATCTGTTGACATTTCTCTGTCCTCTATGAAAGTATATTTTCTTCTTCCCCATACTCTGACTTTTCTTTATCCTCTGTGAATGTATGCCACTTCCTCCGGTCAACTCTCAGCAACTAAGCTGGCAATTTTATCTCCATTTATCAACCCCTTATGCCTTTATTCTCAACTAGTTATGAACACAAGAAATTGTGTTCCTTATTGATCTTAATCTCAACATTTCCTCCCTAAATTTTGCTCTTTAAGTCTAGTCAAAAAAATCTTTTGACTTTCTAACTCTAACAACAAACTTTAAAGTTCTTTCTAGTCTCCTGACCCATAATTTTGATGTCTTTCCAAATGGAGAATTTTAACATGAAGGAGTACTTTACTTTAAATTAAAATAAATTATGAAGAAAACTGAATATCTTAAAAACAAAAATGTAACTTGATTACCTTAAATCTTATTTTCACTTTGCACATTAATCTGAAAATAAAATCTAAGATAATCAAGTTGCAATTTTCAATAGTGAAGCTGACCACCAGCTCTGCTTTTCCCAGAGCTACCCTCACTTCTGACCACTGACTACAAATTCGAATTTCCCGCTACCCCTCAGTTTTTATAATTATCTAGAACAGTGGTCAGCAAACTCATTAGTCAACAGAGCCAAATATCAATAGTACAATGATTGAAATTTATTTTGAGAGCCAAATTTTTTAAACTTAAACTTCTTCTAATGCCACTTCTTCAAAATAGACTTGCCCAGGTCATAGTATTTTGTGGAAGAGCCACACTCAAGGGGCCAAAGAGCCACATGTGGCTCATGAGCAGCAGTTGGCCTACCATGGATCTAGAACAACTCACAGAACTCAGGAAAATACCATATGCACATTAACAGTTTTGTTGCAGAAAACACACACACACACACACACACACACACACACACACACATCAGAACCAGGATAAAAAAATTTATTTCAGACAAGAAACTTACATTAACATAAGCTTGCCAGATGTTTTTGAGAGAATGGATTAACAAAAATTCGCTAATGGTATTGTATAGAAAAGAATATTTCAAAACAAGTTAGAAAGTCAGATTTAATTATTCTCTTTGGTTGTTTTATTATTTCCTAAGACAACTGTTAAGGTGTATAAAATGATCAAGTGATTATTTGCTTTAGTAATTTTTTCACCATATGATCAAGCTGATTATAGAATTATTAAGCTGTCTTAATGTTACCTACTATTGCCATAATTTTAGAAAATATAATAAGAATGCTGCATATAGAATTGAAAAATAAGTTAATATTACTTTGCATAATTTTGATAGAATAATAGTATCTTGAATTATTTCAATAGAATTTCAACAAATTATGGTAGATTGAATAATTGGTCAACATTCTTTAGCTCCCTCTAGCAATAACATATGTATGTCTATACTCTGAGAGGCCTTGCAGTAGGTTAAATATACTTCTCTAACTCCTCATCTATGTATCTTGCTTTGGTCAAAAACATGTTAGCAGCTGTGACACAAGCAGAGGACTGAGATGTGTTTGTGCTTGGCCATGCATCATACACTCCTGCATTTATCATGAGAAGAGCTTCCCCGAAGAGCTATATCAGTTGCAGCCTGGACCCCAGAATTATTACTCATGGAGCCGATCTGAGCCTAACCCGCAGTAGAGCCTGGAGCGGACTCACGCCCAACCCACATTTAGGGACCAAGACCAGCTGAGCTGAGTTTAGTTTGCCAAACCCTAGCAGAGTAATTTGATGAATGGTATTATTGTGGCAATATTGACTAATGCAAAAAAAAAATTGTACCTAGAAGGGAGGTGCTGCCATAGCAAATACCTGGATTACGTGGCATCAGCCTTCGAATAAGGTAGCAGAGAGCAAAGAAACTTTGACAGTATTTATCACAAAGCAGAGTAAACTGCATAGTGGTAAAAAGTTTAGTAAACTTGTCACCTATGAGGATCCCAAAGAAAGAAAAGAAATACCTAATGATCCTTCCTAGCTGCATTGGATAAGGTCCTACAATATTGAGATGACTGCAAAAGAGAACTTACTGGTGAGCAGGAATGAATGTTCTTGTCTTAAGCCACTGAGCTTTGGGGTGGTTTATAACACAGCATTATTGTGGCACTGATTGGCAGATATCTGACCTAAAATTTATATATATATATTTAAAATTTATTCCTGTATTTGTTTGTGTATTTATTTATTTATTCAAGAATATGCTCATTGATTTTAGGGAAAAAGAGAAAGACAGAGAAACATCCATGTGAGAAAGAAACATTGATTGGTTGCCTCTGGTATGTTCCCTAACTGGAATCCAATCTAAAACTTAGGTATGTGCCCTGACTGGCAATCAAACCCACAACCTTTTGGTTTGCAGAAAGACATGTCAACCAACTGAGTCACACCAGCCAGGGCTACATTAGTTTCAATCCCACATCCTAATAGTCTTCTTTCCTCATATAAATATTGGCACATCTCTATGCTGGATGTTATGAGGAATGCAAAAGAAAATTATTTAGCTTAAAATTATAGTGTTGTGGATTAACTTTATTTTCAGATGAAATGATTTTAAAATTATTATAAAAAGTGGTTAATAATTTTTAACTATCAATAATTTTATGAATATAAACTGATTTATATTATATACATTGTGAAATAGGTTCTGACATTCTTATTATAAGACCTTTTAAATATCAAAGGGTTGACAAAAATGAAATAATTGAACAATTAAAATTATGTTATACTTACAAATTTTTCCCTGTCAGTGAGACAATAATAAATATCTTTGTACTTATTTTAATTGCTGGTGAATGCACTCCTGACCAAATTAAGACATCTAGAGATCACAACAATATGGCCAGTGTGATTAATTTGGTTTTAATCACTATTGGAGTCTTAATTCTATGAAGAGACCTCATAAATTTGAGCACGGTACAAGCCAACAAGGTTGCAGTGCCAGGGTTAATGTTTATGTGCGTGTCCTGGCTCAGCTCATTGTTCCCAAATGAAGACCAACTCAAAGCCATCTAAGTAGGAGATGGGCTGCCAGAGCAGATGTCCAATACTATAGTAACTTCCACCTGTTTTTTTCAGCTGTGTGTTGAGAAAAGGTTTCTATAGCTATGAGAGACAAGTATCTGGCATACAATGGTGCCATAAAATTGTCACAAAATGAGAATATGAACAAGATAATATATGGCCAAGAAACTCATTGTTTGACAGAAACAGCAACAAAGACCACACTTTGTTATCTAATTAGGGAAAATTTGTGTCCTCTTAAAGATTCATCTCCTCTTCTTCTGGTGGCCTATCCCTCCAGAAAGAAAAATAAAAACACAACATGGGCACTAACTAGAAGATGAGAGAAAAACTCTTAGTCTTATTAGTCATCTATGCAATAAAATTCAAATTTCAGTTGTGTCAGACAGCCCAAGTTTAATATAAATATTTCTAAATATTTGCTCTGTGTATACACTTAAACATATCCAGAGACATATCCAGTAAAAATGATTTCTTGTCCCTCCGTGAACTTTCTATTCTGAGTCATGAACTTCATAACGGGGACACATTACCACAGACCATGAATATCTGTCTTTTTTTTTTTTTTTTTTTTTTTTTTGGTAACTGAGAAAAAAATAGTATGTTTCCATTTCTAAACTTGCAATTTTATTCCCTATGCCAAACCAGACCTTTGGCTGTCCTTTTCTTTAAAATATAAACTTTCCTAGTGCTAAAGACTTTTGTAATTTTCCTATAAAAGAAGAGGTTTGTTATTTTTACTTAGGTTTTGTTTTGTTTACTGAAAAATGAGACACTGGAAACATGCCACTTTTAAAGACTCACTTTAATTTGTTGGATGACGACTGTTCATATGGAGTATGAAAAGTCAGAAGACATTTATTTCTCAAAGACTAGATGTTAATCAGAGTAAACCTAATGAATTCCTGGAAGAGGATTTGATTCTGTAGAATTCTGTTTGAGATAAAAATCCCTTGTTAATACCTTCCAGATCAATCAAAATATTAAAGCCAAGTTTATTTGCATCCATCAAATGCAATGAGCCCCACTGGCATCAGGGCTGTGGAATTCTGGGCTTCAAATGCCCTGGGAGTCAAAGGCTGTGGTGATAATCTATTAGCATATTTCCCACAGACCGGGCAGGGGAATGATGGGATATTTAACCAGTGCCAGAACATCACAATACACCGCCTCTACTTGAGAATTGAACCTGTCATCTCCTAAATTGTGCACATTTTCAAGCAGTTAGCACCGTTTATTGTATGAAAAGCATCACATCACTCTCATTCTTATAGCAAATTGCTTCATAAATGTTAAGGTAAAGGATAATGTTATACTTCCACTGTAATTGACAGACAGCGATCATGTGTTTTGTGTATATTATATCATTGACCCAAGAGGGAAAAACAAAAGGAGGACTGGGAACCACTGATCACTTTTTAGGTGAAAAATAATGGGTGTTTTTTGTTTGTTTGTTTGTTTGTTTGTTTTGTGTGTGTGTGTCTTTTTTTGTTTTGTTTTTAAGTAGATGAATTCCAAAAGCTTGCACTGTGGGGTTCAAGCAATGTAAGGGAGTTAAGCAATAACATTTGTTCATAGTCTCTTTATAAGGTTACTAGAGAGGCCCGATGCATGAAATTCATACATGAGGGGTGGGGGGAATCCTTCAGCCAGCCTGCACCCTCTCCAATCCGGGACCCCTCAGGGATGTCCAACTGCCTCTCACAATCCTAGACTGCTGGTTCCTAACTGCACACCTGCCTGCCTTCCTGATCACCCCTAACATCTCTGCCTACCTGCCTGATTGCCCCTAACTGCTCCCCTATTGGTGCGATCACCCTTAATTATTCCCCTGCTGGCCTGATTGCCCACCCCTAACCGCCTCTGCCTCACCCCACACCCAGGACCCAGGATTCTCTCCCTCTGGCTGGCTGCAGGCGGCCAGGACTTGGGCTGCTGCGGCTGGCCGCAGCTGCAGGGGACCATGGGCTGGCGGCTTCACCATGGCTGCAGCCACAGGCGCTGGCACTTGGGACTGCAGGGGCAGTGGCTTGAGACCGCAACGAATGCAGCTTAGGATCATGGGGAATGCAGCTTGCCCCTCTACTGGGCTGGGCTTCAAGTGCAGATGCAGCCACTGGTTCCCGGGACAATGGGGTGGGTGGCTTGTCCCTCTCCCAGGCCGTAGGCGCAGGCACAGTTGCCGGTGCCTGGAACCATGGGGCCTGTGGCTTGTCCTTCTCTGAGCCACAGCCTGGCTGGTCCCCATTCCTCTTTCACGAGCTCATTTGTGCCTGGCTGGTCCCCATTCCTCTCTCTCCTCAGTGTTGAGTGTCTGAGCCGTTATGGTGTGGTGGCATGACAACCATTCATATTAGTTCTTTATTATATAAGATTATTTTGGTTAAGTATAGTATGTCAAAGGATCTCATTGTGGGATTTATTTCTACATAATTAACTGGAGCTAAGTTCAAGGGGTATGATGCCTGTTTGAGATTTCCCAACTCTACTTCACTGTGTTGGAATGCACTGTTCCAGTTTGGCTCAGAGGTGATATTTCCTCTGGCCTGGAGTTGTAAAGTAAGCAATTTAAAATGCATAAACACAGTGCCTGAGCCCTGCCATATATCCACCACCCAGCAGGGCATTCGCACTAAGCACTGCCTCACTTACTAATTTCTCAACTAAAGTCCTCTCTCCCTTCCTAACTGTCCATTTTCATGTGAATTTGTATCAATGGGGTCCAGGCAGAAAGAAAAGCAACATATTGGAACATCATAGATAACTTGAAATTTCTAAGGCCAAATTTTCCCCAGAATACTCTTTACAAAACGAAAAACCAGGGATTTTTATTTTACCTCAATTTTGGGTGCTGTAAAAGAAAAATTACAGAACCAGATATCAGGAAGCCTGAGTTTTTAGCCTTGGCTCAGACATGAAATAATTAGATAATTCAACCAATATTTGTAAGTGTTAACTATTGCTCATCACATTGCTAAATGCCAGAGTGTAGAGGAAATTCATAGTCCTTGCTCTTATAAAGTCCACAGTATAGTGGGGAGAATTAAGTGGGTATTTCATTTTAGCAAGTAAGAACTTGACCAGTCCATAGACTCTCTCAGTGAAGTGAAAGACTTAAAGCTGCTTTATTTTTTTGTTTTGATTTTATGATTTTGTGTTTAAGTGTATATCTCATAAGTTAAATGTTTTCAAAAGGTACCATGTCCAAGCACTGCACATTGTATTTTACATAAAGGTTGCACCTATGTGACTGGCCCAAGATCACATAGCTGGTAAGTGGCAGCCCCAGAACTGAGACCCCTGCCTACCTGCCTCCAAAGGCCATGTTCCTACAACACAAAATAAGACTAAACTAAAACTGCCCATCAGGGACAGATTAAGATGGAATTATTACAGGCTACAGGATAAAAAGGCTTGACACATTTTTAGAGTGAAACTGATGTGTTGAGGAGAAGATTGAGAGGAATCATTTCTAGATCACATCTGTTTGAAGAGTAAGTACAGATTTGTACTATTATGTCCCATAATTTATATATTTTTGTATTAAATAATAATCAAGAGAATAATGTGAACTGGAATGAGGTGGTTGGGAGTCATAACATGTTATTTTTCTGCGTGCATTTACTGCTGGCTGGCTGAAGCAGGACCCATTTAACAATCCATGAGGCAGCAGCACAGTGTTCTGGAAAGAGCCTGGCTGGGCACTGCCTCTTGCCAATGACTCTGCATGGCGTTAGGAATTCATTTCCTTGAGCTGAGGTTCAGTGCTTCTATCTGTAAAACGATGATGAAAGGTCTGGTCTAGTTTTGTGACTCTTTCTAAAGGAATTAAGTTCTTTTAGATATAGTCTGACTTTGGAAGTATAACTTCCAATGTCTACTAAATGAAAATATATTGATCGACCTTTGGCCTTTGCTTCCTGATTGATACATTTTTCCTTTCTCTAACCTAAACACACACACACACACACACACACACACACACACACACACACCCTTTCTTTTCTATCCCCTTCCCAAAACTTCCC
Source organism: Pipistrellus kuhlii (assembly GCF_014108245.1). NCBI lineage: Eukaryota > Metazoa > Chordata > Mammalia > Chiroptera > Vespertilionidae > Pipistrellus > Pipistrellus kuhlii. The sequence goes on from NW_023425404.1 coordinate 152,225,659, forward strand.
CTGCCTTCCTCTTTCAGGTCTTGACCTTGTTAGGGAAGCTTTTGCTGATTCCCAGTCTTGGTTGTCTTCCTTCTGATTCCTATGAAAGTACTCTCTGCTTTTTCTGCCACTGAGCTGTTGTGAGGATCTGATCACAAAATACATGTACAGTGCTTGGAACCATGCTTGGCACCTAAAATACTCAATGACTATTAGCTACCATCATCATCATCATCATCATCATGCTTTCTAAACTTATGACACTCTTATTAGTCTTATTGATTCTCTGTGTCATCTAATAGGTATTACCTTTGGGAGAGCAGGAACCATAACAACAGAACTTATGGTTGCCACATAAGCAGCTTAGCCAGTGAATGACAAGAGTAAGTAAACATGTCTTAGTTAATGTTCAGTAACACATAGCAATTTACATAAGAAAACTTTCATTTACACAACAAAGCAAGTTAAGCCTTTCAGCACTTCCATTCTAGTGGAATAGACTGAAACATGCAATTTAATATAACTTGATGTGATGAAGGCTATAATAAAGTTCTGAACTTGGGTTTATGGAGGCTTGGAAAAAGAAGCAATAGATCTTGCCTGGGAGAGGAAGTACACACAACACTTCAGTAGAGCCTTATAGCGCCAATGTGATTTAAACTAGCAGATATGTGAGAGAAGGGTCATTTCACGAAGGAAAAAAGATGCTATAAATAACAACACTAGGTGGGAAGCTGCATAACGGGTTTATACCACTGACTTATTAGGTCCTTGAGAGGGTGCCCTGGGGATAAGAAAGAGGTTTACTAGAGAGTGAAAAGAGATTTGAATGGGAAGATAGGTTAAGACTTTTAAATGTCTTAACTGTCATGGCTGTTCTATAGTTATATGGAACTTTCAAAAGCTTTTCCTCATCTAGTCACCTCTTAATACCATGCAATCCATATCTTGTCTCTTATTGTAAAGCTAAGTATGCATACACCCAGCTATTAAATTGAGCTTACATTTTGACTTTCTCTCTAACATTTCCTCTCCTCCATCCTCCATCCCCACTTCTGAAACACCTCTGAAATTCAGGTCATCATGTCCATTTTCTCTGCTGCTGACTGAGTTCAGGTAATTTGTGGGGCACGGCTACAGTGTTTGGACAGGTTCAAGCCTTGGACTGATGAGAAGGCACAGTCCTCTCATGACCAAGTACAAGTCCCAGCCTGGAGGACAGAGCTTTCCCAGAACAATTATAGCAAAAAGCTATAGTTGTAAGCTTGAACCTCTGGTCCGAACACGTGCCCTCATATGCCTCAATGATGTAGGCTGCAAGTAAACAAAGCTGGATCACTCCCCGGCATCTCCAAACAGCCACTGCCTCTTTTTGCTGAAACTGGTGTGGCTCAGTGGATAGAGCGTCGGTCTGCAGACTGAAAGGTCCCAGGTTCGATTCCGGTCAAGGGCATGTACCTTGGTTGCAGACATATCCCCATTGGGGAATGTGGAGGAGGCAGCTGATCAATGTTTCTCTCTCATCAATGTTTCTAGCTTTCTATCCCTCTCTCTTCCTCTCTGTAAAAACTCAATAAAATATATTTTTTAAAAAATTAAAAAAAAAAAAAGCTGGATCAGGTACATGTAATTGAGTGGCACTGAAACCCACAAGAATGTTGTTAACATCTTGACCACACCCTTACTTTGCCTCATAGCATCAGCTATAAAATAAAGACACGGCTTATAGTCCATGGTGCTGCTGGGTCCCCATCAGGGAAACAGCATCCCACTGAGTTGCAGCTTTCATCCTCTTGCCTATCTTTTCTCAGTCCTTCATCGCCCCCACTCGGGTTCACCCTTAGCTGAGTTGGTCTGGCACATAAGGCACCCTGGGGCTGAGTGTGCCATGGCCATGCTGGCTTCCCACAGTAATAACCACGTTAACCCGTGTCATTCACACTGCTGCCAGTTACTTCTGACTCTCATCTATCAAGCTTCTGCTTTAAGTTTGTCATTTAATATGACAGAACCATTGTTCATTTTACTTTTAAAATAATATTTTGTGTGCTTGCTTCAGCAGTACATGTACTAAAATTGAAATGATACAGAGATTAGCATGACTCCTGATCAAGCATGACACCAAATTTGTGAAGCAGTAAAATAATAGTAGTTTTTAGAAGAAAGCATTGTAGCAATGTTCCATGTGCTAAAAAATCTACATTTGCCTTTAATATTACTTGAATTATTGAGAGCTTTGTCAGCTCTGGCTAAATCACTGGCTAAATTATCACAAATGTGCTTTATAAATCAACCTTGTATAAAAAAAAAACATTTAAGTGAATAATATTTTTTATATTGTAAGCTAGAGGTCCAGTCCACAAAATTCATGCATGGGTGGGATCTCTAGACCTCGCCAGCAATCAGGGCTGATCAGGTTCCCTGCCTCCCCCTTTTCCTGCCTCCCCCCTCCTCCTTCCCTAGCTGCCCACATTCACCACCACCCATCTCCAGTTCCCCATCCCAGCCCAGAGCCTCGCCCTGATCAGGCTATATGGGCCTGCTGACCAGGGGAAGGGGCCAACTGCCACTTGGTAGGTGGGCGGTGGGCCAATCAGGGCCTGCTGGCCAGGGGAGAGATGGGGGAGGGGGACCTGGGAGATTGGCCACCAGCCCCAAAGAGGGAGCTGGCCCTTGGCCCCCTGGGAAAGGGGCCATATGCACCACCATCCAACCCTGGTTCCCTGTCCCAGCCCAGGGGGACAGGCAATTGGGGCCTGCCAGGCAGAGGGGGTGGGGGAAGGTTGACCAGTAAGCCCCATTGGTGATTGGGGCCTGTGGGCTAGGGGCAGTTCCTGTGTTGAGTGTCTGTGGTCAGTGTGCATCATAGTGACCAGTCATTCTGCTCATTCCCATCATTCCGTCATAACGGTTGCTTAGGCTTTTATATATATATATATATATATATATATATATATATATATATATATATACACACACCAGTGGCCTGATGCATGAAATTTGTGCATGGGGTAGAGAGGTTGTCCCTCAGCCCAGCCTGCACCCTCTCCAATCTGGGACCCTCAGAGGATGTCTGACTGCTGGTTTAGGCCCTATCCCTGCTGGCTTATAACTACTCACCTGCCTGCCTGCTTGATCACCCATAACCACTCTGACTGCTGGACTGCTCACCCCCACTGCCCTCCCTTGCTAGCCTAATCACCAGTTTAAATCACACTGGCGCTATACCGAAGTGTTGTTTATACTTCATCCCCCAGGCAAGATCTATTGTTTCTTTTTCTAAGTTTTCATTACCCTCTGCCAGCCTGTTGTTTATACTTCATCCCCCAGGCAAGATCTGGGGGATGAAGTCCCCAACTGCCCCTCTCCACTGGCCTGATCACCCCCAACTGCTCCCCTCTGCTGGCCTGCTTGCCCGCAACTGGACCCCCCTGCCAGACTGTTCACACCCAACTGCCACCCCCACCATCCTGATCACCCCCAACTACCCTCCCCTTCTGGCCTGATTGCCCCTAACCACCTCTGCCCAGACCCCGCCACCATGGCTTTGTCTGGAGGATATCTGGAAGGTCTCTCAGAAGATTTCCTGGTCTAATTAGCATATTACCTTTTTATTAGTATAAATATAGATTTTTCTCACAAATATAGTTTGCTATAAAAACATTTTTATTCTCCAGGTTATAAGGCAAAATTAATTTAATCTATTTATATACAATCCTTTCATTATTTTAAAGAGTTCTTTTCTCTCCTTGCAGAAATTAGAAATTCGCTTTCCAATGAAAGAGTTAAAATAAACATCAATTCTTTTACTAGAGTTTGCAAAATTGTGATTTTTCTATTTCTGTCATTTCATCAACATCCATCAATAAGAATTTTTAAATAATTCCCCCTCATTAGACAGGGCTATTTGATTATCTTCAAATTCAGTTTATATATATAAAAAAAGCAGGATATATTTTTATTCTTAGTTTTGACTTTTAAATAAGGTAATGAGTTAAATTTCGTCTTGTTTTGTTAGTGCTCTCGTAATATGAACTTATGAGTTTTTATATAGTGAATGTGTTTTAATAAATGTTATTCATTATTCTCTTGGCTATCTTTGGCAAAATTTTAAATGTTTCAAATCCCACTGCCTTTGGCTACTGAGAGCCTCCTCACTTTGGCTTCTATGGTCTTTTGACATAACTCATACTCTTTGATAACGTGTTTTGGCCACCACCGAACCTTAGGTTTAACTTATATATCTTGTCTTAAACATAGAAATAGTCATTCTTCTAGAGCTTTTATGGAATATAATAACTAATAAAGACCATAATCCAGGTAATAGATGTGCTCATGACTATCAGCTTATGATTGCTTTTCAGTGGACAAAACTAGAAAATAAGGTTGTTGACATGTTTGTTTCTTGTCTGTTTATACAAATATTTCCAATTAAAATTCAATTAAGAGATTAAAAAACAGATCCAGTCATTCTGGATACAAAACATCCTCATTCCTTTTAATATCTGCATCTTATTCTCAACTTAATTTAATTTTATTTTATTTTATTTTATTTTATTATTATTTTTTAAGTATAATAAAAATCAAGTTGAGTTTATTAGGTACAATATATACCAATAAAATGATTAATGCTATGTTAATAAATATATTGACAACAGAAAGGAAGCCAAAAACAACCACTCTTTGACCCCAAAAAGTTGAAACACATAAGGAAGTGATGGTAAAAATTTATGAAAAGACAGCTGTAAATTATTATAGAAGAGTGAACTTAGTTCCCAGCTTAATTATCTGTCATGATGAGACCCTCGCTTCATGATGCAACATAAATGAACCTAAAAACAGAATTTGTTGAGTGAAAAAGGCAATCAGAGGAGAATACATAGAGGATGATTTAATTTACATAAAGTCAGTGGTAAGCAAAACTAAATTTGTTTCTTCAACGTATGATATTGGTAGCAAAATTATGAAGTTAAGCAAGAGAATGACTACAATAAAATTTAGAAATGTTTGTGGTGGAGGGGAGGGAAAAGAGAGAGGATGAGGGGTTGCTATTTAAACTGTACATATGCAACACAGAATTTTTTATTTGGGATAAGTATCACCCTTTCACCCTTGGACTTCATCCTGGTGCACGCTTTGGTCTTTTCTGACTGAGCCCCACCCCACAGGAAAAAATATGACAGTAGCCAAGAGGAATGCTCACTGGGAGCTCCTCCCATGCCTTCCTAAACTTTGAGGATCCCCAGAGTCCTCACCTCATGGGTTTCCAGGCTTCCTAACAGGCCTACTTAGATCTCATTCCTAAGTCTATCCCTCACCGGGAAAATCTTCCTGCCTGAGTACAACCCTAGAACCAGTTTGCAGTGGAAAAGACACTAGTTTGTGGACAACACCTGGTTGTGCAGGCTGGACAGTCACACGTGGACCAAATCCCTCTAGGTGCAGGACTGAATTTTGGGTGACAAGAAGCTGTAGGCCAGGGTTGTTCTTCCCTGAGATACCCATATTGTGGTACAACACTCCACGTTGTCATGGAGTTATGTTTGTCAAGGTAGGATGATCAAACTTTGTTAGCATGACTTCGAACTTTAAATATTTAGACCTGTGGCTTCAATTTTTTATATTTCCTCTAGCCCTTGAAATATTAGGGGTTGGCCTGCTAAGATATATATATATATATATATATATATATATATATATATATGTATATATATATATTTTTTAATAAGCCTAGTTCTATAGGAATTACTCTTTTTCACTATTGTAATAGTTCTGAATAACATCTAGTTTTGACATGTTAACTATTGTCCAGCTGTGGTTTTATTTGACCCAAAAATTTTAGGTCCTTTTGCATACTTTTTTTATTATTATTATTTTTAAAAAATTTTTTAATTAAATTATTATCTGTGTACATATTTTAACATTGCCCCCCACTCCCATGCGTACCCCCCCTCCCCAGAGTTTTGTGTCCATTGGTTGTACTTATATGCATGTATACAAGTCCTTCGGTTGATCTCTTATCTCCCCCAGATCTCCCTACTCTCCCCGCTGTCATTTTACAGTCTGCTTATTGCTTTACTGTCTTTATATCTGACTTTTGGTTTGTCAGTTTATAATGTTCTTTAATATACATAAATGATTGAGGCCATGTGGTATTTCTCTTTCATTGACTGGCTTATTTCACTCAGCATGATGTTCTCCAATTCCATCCACGTTGCTGCAAATGATGAGAATCCCTTCTTTTTTATGGCAGCATAGTATTCCATTGTGTAGATGTACCATGGTTTTTGGATCCAATCATCTGCTGATGGGCACCTAGGCTATTTCCAGATTCTAGCTATTGTAGATTGTGCTGCTATGAACATAGGGGTGCATATATCCTTTCTGATTGGTGTTTCTAGTTTCTTGGGATATATTCCTAGGAGTGGGATTACTGGGTCAAATGGGAGTTCCATTTTCAGTTTTTTGAGGAAACTCCACACTGTTCTCCACAGTGGTTGCACCAGTGTGCATTCCCACCAGCAGTGCACGAGGGTTCCTTTTTCTCCGCAACCTCGCCAACACTTGTCATTTGTTGATTTGTTGATGTTGGCCATTCTGACAGGTGTGAGATGGTACCGCATTGTTGTTTTGATTTGCATCTCTCGGATAATTAGTGACTTTGAGCATGTTTTCATGTGCCTTTTGGCCTTCCTTCTGTCTTCTTTTGAAAATATTCTATTTAGGTCCATTGCCCATTTTTTAATTGGATCATTCATCTTCCCTTTATTTAGTTGTATAAGTTGTTTGTAGATGTTGGAGATTAAAACTTTATCAGTGGTAACATTTGCAAATATGTTCTCCCACACAGTGGGCTTTCTTGTTGTTTAGTTTATGGTTTCTTTTGCTGTAAAAAAGCTTTTTATTTTGATGTAGTCCCATTTGTTTATTTTCTCTTTAGCTTCCATTGCCCTAGGGGCAGTATTGGTGAAGAAGTTCTTTTGGCATATGTCTGAGATTTTGTGGCCTGTGGATGCTTCTAGTATTTTTATGGTTTCCCGTCTGATGTTTAAGTCCTGTATCCATTTTGAGTTTATTTTTGTGTATGGTGTAAGTTGGTGATCTAGTTTCATTCTTTTGCATGTATCTGTCCAATTTTCCCAACACCATTTATTGAAGAGACTGTCTGGACTCCATTGTATATTCATGCCTCCTTTGTCAAATATTAATTGAGCATAGTGATTTGGGTTGATATCTGGGTTCTCGATTTGATTCCACTGATCTATATGTCTGTTCTTGTGCCAGTACCAGGCTGTTTTGAGAACAGTAGCTTTGTAATATAGTTTGAAGTCTGGTATTGAGATCCCTCCTACTTTACTCTTCTTTCTCAGGATTGCTGTGGCTATTCGGGGTCTTTTATTGTTCCAAATGAACTTTTGGAGAGCCTTTCTAGGTCAGTGAAATATGCCGTTGGTATTTTAATGGGGAGTGCATTGAACCTATAGATTGCTTTAGGAAGTATGGACATTTTGATGATGTTGATTCTACCAATCTATGAACATGGTACGTTCTTCCATCTGTTTACATCTTCCTCTATCTCTTTTTTCAGTGTCGTGTAGTTTTCCGCGTATAGGTCCTTTACTTCCTCAGTTAAGTTTATTCCTAAGTATCTTAATTTTTTTGGTGCGATGGTAAAAGGAATTGATTTTTTAGTCTCTGTTTCTATAAATTTGCTGTTGGTGTATAGAAATGCCATAGATTTCTTGGCATTAATTTTGTATCCTGCTACATTGCCAAATTCATTTATTAAGCCAATTAGTTTTTTAATGGAGTCTTTTGGGTTTTTTATATACAATATCATGTCATCTGCAAATAAGGATAACTTTACTTCTTCTTTTCCAATTTGGATGCCTTTTATTTCCTCCTTTTGTCTAATTGCAGTGGCTAGTACTTCCAGTACTATGTCAAACAGGAGTGGCGAGAGTGGGCATCCCTGTCTTGTTCCTGTTCTTAGAGGGAATGGTTTTAGCTTTTGCCCATTGAGTATAATGTTGGCTGTGGGTTTATCATATATAGCTTTTATTATGTTGAGGTATGATCTTTGTACTCCCACCTTGTTGAGAGTTTTTATCAGGAAAGGGTGTTGGATTTTATCAAATGTTTTTTCTGAATCAATTGATATGACTATATGATTTTTATCTTTCAACTTGTTTATGTGATGTATCACATTTATTGATTTGCGAATATTGTACCAACCTTGCATTCCTGGAATAAATCCTACTTGATCATGGTGTATGATCTTTGTGATGCTCCGTTGGAGCCGAATTGCTAGAATTTTGTTGAGGATTTTGGCATCTATGTTCATGAGGGATATTGGCCTGTAATTCTCTTTCACTGAGTTGTCTTTATCTGGTTTTGGTATCAATAATAGGGTGATGCTGGCTTCATAGAAGGAGGTGTTCCTTCCTTTTGAATTTTTTGGAATAGTCTGAGGAGGATAGGTTTTAGTTCTTCCTTGAATGTTTGGTAAAACTCTCCTGTGAAGCCATCTGGCCCTGGGCTTTTGTTTGCTGGAAGCTTTTTGATGACTGTTTCAATTTCTTCCCAAGTCACTGCTCTATTGAGATTTTTAGATTCTTCCTGATTTAGTTTTGGAAGGTTGTATTTTTCTAGGAATATGTCCATTTCCTCCAGGTTGTTCAGTTTGTTGGAATAGAGTTGTTTGTAGTATTTTGTAACAATCCTTTGTATTTCGGCGGGATCTGTTGTTATTTCACCTCTTTCATTCCTGATTTTGTTTATTTGGGTCCTCTCTCTTTGTTTCTTGGTTAGCCTGGCTAGAGGAACATCTATCTTGTTTATTCTTTCAAAGAACCAGCTCTTGGTTTTGTTGATCTTATGTATTGTTTCTTTGGTCTCTATGTTGTTTATGTGTGCTCTGATTTTTGTTATTTCCTTCCTTCTGCTTACAGTGGGCTTTTCTTGTTGCTCTTTTTCTAACTCTTTGAGTTGTAGAGTTAGATCATCTGTTACCATTTTTTCTAGTTTTTTGCAATAGGCTTATAAGGATATGAACTTCCCTCTCAAAACTGCTTTTGCTGTGTCCCATAGATTTTGGATAGTTGTGTTTTCATTGTCATTTGTTTCCAGGATGTTTTTAATTTCTTCCTTGATTTCTTTGGTAACCCAGTCCTTGTTTAATAGCATGCTGTTTAGTCTCCATGTGTTTGATTTCTTTGGATTTTTTTCATTGTGGTTAATTTCCAGTTTTATGCCACTATGATCTGAGAAGATGCTTGATATGATTTCTATCTTCTTGAATTTGAAGAGACTTTGCCTATGTCCCAAAATGTGGTCTATCTTTGAGAATGTCCCATGTGTGCTTAAGAAGAATGTATATTCTGTGGCTTTTGGGTGGATTGTTCTGAAGATATCGATTAATTCCATCTGGTCTAGTGAGTCATTTAGGATTGATATTTGCTGATTTTTTTGTTTAGATGATTTGTCAAAGGGTGACAGTGGGGTATTAAAGTCTCCTACTATGATTGTATTGCTATTAATCTCTCCCTTAATGTCCTCCAGCAGTTTTTTTATATATTGGGGTGCTCCCGTATTGGGTGCATATATATTTACCAGGGTTATTTCTTCTTGTTGGATTGCTCCCTTTAGTATTATGAAGTGGCCTTCATTATCTCTTGTTATGTCCTTCACTCTGAGATCTAATTTGTCAGATATAAGTATTGCTACCCCAGCTTTTTTTCATTTCCATTCGCCTGGAAAACCTTTTTCCATCCCTTCACCCTCAGTCTGTGTGCATCTTTTTTTCTGAGGTGGGTTTCTTGTAGACAACAGATATATAGGTCTTGTTTTCTTATCCAATCCATTACCCTATGTCTTTTGATTGGAGCATTTAGTCCATTTACATTTAAAGTTATTATTGATAGATACTTATTAGACGCCATTTTTATTCTATACCCTTGTGTTCCTTCTTTGCTTTCTATTTCTTTAATTTTACAGTAGACCCTTTAGCATTTCTTGCATTGCTGGTTTGGTGGAGATAAATTCCCTTAGTCTGTTTTTGTCTGTGAAGCTCCTGATTTCACCTTCACTTTTGATTGATAGCCTTGCTGGGTACAGTATTCTTGGATTCAGTCCCTTCCTTTGCATGACTTTGTATATTTCATCCCATTCCCTTCTGGCCTGATAAGTTTCTGTGGAGAAATCAGTTGCTAGTCTGATGGGGGTTCCTTTATATGTAACTTTCTGTCTCTCTCTGGCTGCTTTTAAAATTCTTTTTTTTGTCGTTGGTGTTTGCCAGCTTAATTATAATGTGCCTAGGGGTCGGTTTTCTGGGGTTTATTCTGCTTGGGACTCTGCGAGCATCTTGGATTTGTGTGGGTTTTTTCTTCTCTAACTCAGGAAAGTTTTCTGTCATTATTTCTTGAAATACATTTTCCATGTCTTCCTCAATTCCCTTTCCTTCTGGAACCCCTATTATTCTAATATTGTTTTGTTTTGTATTGTCCCAAAGTTCCCTTAGACTTTCCTCCTGTTTTTTAATTTTTTTTTTCCAGAAGCTGTTCTAATTGGGTCTTTTTTTCCATCTTGTCTTCTAGCTTGCTGATGCGGTCCTCTGCTTCTTCTAATCTACTCTTGATGCTTTCTATTGAGTTCTTTACAGTAGCGATGTCATTTTTCATTTCTTCTTGGTTCTTCATTTCCTCTTGGTTCTTACTCATATTGTCAAATTTGTCTTCCATTCTTTTTAGCCATCTTATGATCATTACTCTGAATTCTTGCTCTGATAGGTTGCTTGCCTCTATTTCGTTTACTTCCTTTTCTGGTGAAGCCTGCTTTTCTTTCATATGCGGGCTGTTTTTTGGTCTCCCCATGATCTAGGATGTCTGGTTGTGTAGTTCTCTCTCTCCTGCTTTGATTTAAAGGCAAAAAATACAACACAACCAGGTACAACACACAAGGCACTGAATAGAAATGTGTTTGCGATATTAATAACCACCAATAAAGGTGACTAGAACCCAGCTAACAAAAACATACAATCAAACAAAAAGCATAGGCAAATCAATATTATTAAAAAAAAACATACAACTTCAGTATAGTTAACATTCAACATAGAATTCAAAGAGTTAGAGAGAAAGACTGTTTTTGTTGTTGTTGTTGTTTTGTTTTGTTTTTAGGACAACTGCGAGGGAGGTGTGAATGGGCTTGGAGCAGGTAGTTGGAAATTAGATATATACAAGTAGGGTGAAATTTTAGGAGGGGGTAGACAGAAGGAATGGGGAAAATCTAGAGCTGGAAAGAGTTAAGATAAACAGGGTACCAAAGGAAAAGATCAGAAAGAGGGTGAATGCATAAAGGTAGGGTTGAGATAGAATAAAGCATTGGAGAAGGAAAGATAGATAAAGACTGTAGAACAGTAATCCTGAAATAAAAAATATATATTTATAATAAAATGAAATAAAAATAATAAAAATAAACAAAAGAAAATAAGATGAAAAAGGTAAATTAGTAATAGTAATAATGTTGATTACGTATACAATGTAATAATTATAAAGATAAAATCAAGTGAGGAAAAAGAAAAAAAATAGTTTCTTGGGTAAATGTTGCAAATAATGAAAACAAAAATAAAAAACAAAAATTTAACAATTAAAAAAATAATAAAATTTTAAAAATTTAAATAATATTTGCAATAATCAAGGTCATTCGCTTCCTCTATTGTTATGATCCAGTCCTGATTTTTAGGCAGGTTTGCTTTGTTTTTATTACACTAGAGTCAATTTGTGAATTAGCCTCTGGGTGGCAGTGTTTCTAGGTTGACTTCCCAGACTCTAAAGTAGGGGTGTCGAACTCAATCAGAGAAGGGGCCAAAATCTAAAATCCAGCCTAAATCGCGGGCCGAATGGTTTACTGAACAGTCATAAACTGTCATTGTGATGGAAACGCAGCGGAGTGCAGTGATGACAGCATGGTGCGGGCCACATTGCAAGGCCTGGCGGGATGGATTTGGCCCGCGGGCCTTGTGTTTGACACATGTGCTCTAAAGCCTCTCCAGCTTTTTTTCTCCGCCCTCTCTGCAGCAGGAACTATGGAGGGGGGAGGGGGCAGGTCCGAGCCACTGCAATCTCCTGCAACTCTCTGATATCCCTCAGAGGCAGATCCAAATGTGTTGCTCTTTAGATATCTCCCCTATTAGGAGCCCCGTCCACTTTCACGGGTGACACCCTCTCAACAGCGGGGGCTTCTACTTGTAATCACCGCCCTTGTCCTCCAGCTTCCATGCTCTCTGTGTGCACAGGCTTTGTCTTCGCCCTCTCCAGCGAAATCTGACCTTTTCGCCGAGCAGTGGGGCTCTCCAGTGTGGCCAGGTGTTCGCGCCCCCTGGGATCCGCGTTCTGAGGGTCACAGCTGTTTGGTGGTCGCTGCGGCTGTGGATGTTTAGGCCTCTGACAGGATCCTATCTTCCTCTCAAGATGGCGAGGTTTCCCAGTCCAAGCCGGCAGGTAGCTCCAGGCAGGGACGTAGCCCATGTGGGTGCTTCCCTGTGAGGGGTACCTCTGTCAGCAGCACTCCAGCAGTTTCTTCTGGTGTTCGCTGTCTCCCAGCTTGCTAATAAACACTCACAGCTCAAGACCATCAGTTGCTCTCTCTTTCTGCTTCGGGAGAGGGCTCAGAATCCGCCCGTCTATTCTTCTGCCATCTTACCTCCTCCTCAACTTAATTTTAAAGAATACTACATCCGAGATACTATTGTTTCTAATTTTTTATTCTTAAGGGCCAATACAATTTTGGACACTCTGATTTAATTCCTAGGATAATTAAAGAAACATTATAGTGAGGTGGCATATACTACAATAGTATTTCACTGTAATTTGTAGAAATGTTACAATAAGAATGTATGCACATACTTTCACCTCTTTTTAAAAAAAATATTTTATTGATTTTTTTACAGAGAGAAGGAGAGAGGAATAGAGAGTTAGAAACATCGATGAGAGAGAAACATCGATCAGCTGCCTCTTGCACACCCCCTACTGGGGATGTGCTTGCAACCAAGGTACATGCCCTTGACAGGAATCAGTCCGCAGGCCAAAGCTCTATCCACTGAGCCAAATCGGTTTTGGCACTTCCACCTCTTTTAAGGTCATCTTATTTAGAACATCTTATCCCTCTAACAACCTTGCTGTGGACTAAATGTTGTGTTTCTACAGAGTTTATGTTGAAGCCCAAACCCCCATTGTGATGGTATTAGGAAGTAGGTCCACTGGGACAGGATTAAGTTCTGATGAGGTCATGAGTATGGGGTCTTCATAATAGAACTGGTGTTTTTATAAGAGGAAAAGTGACCAGAGCTCTTGCTCTCTCCCCATCATATGAGGATGCAGGAAGAAGGTGGCTATCTGCAAGCCAGGTGAGGGACTTCACCAGGAACAACATTGTCCAGCACTTAGGCTTTTCAGCTTCCATACCTGTGAGAAATAAATATCTATTGTTTAAGCCACCCAGTCTATGACATTTTATTCTAGCCAGTCGAAGATAAACCTTCAATTCATTGACATATTTTTTATACTCTAGGGATCTACAGACTCTGATAAATGAATAGCACAGATTCTGGGCCTAGGTTTGCTAAGATCAGAATCCTTGATCTGTAGTTTACCAAACTGTGTAAACTGATATTGAGCATCAGTTTACTAGGTTATCTTGTCTGTACAATAGCAATAATAATAATGTAATAATATGATATAAAATACTGTATTGTTATAATTATATAATTACAGTTGTCATAATCCAAATGCTATATAGTAAGACTTAAAAATATATGTGTATATATATATATATATATATATATATTCCTTACATACATACATACATACCCCATATATTGTATATCATCCTACCTAATAAAAAAGTAATATGCAAATTAACCATCATTCCACCACTACACCCACCAGCTATGTTCACCAGCCAATCTGAGCAAGAATGCAAATTACCCCCAATAAAGATGGCTGTGGCCACAGAGAACAGGAGGGAGGCTTGGGTTTCTGTGGCAATGGAGGAAGCCAAGCTTTCTACACACCCTAGAGGGCCCAGGCCTCAACTCAAGGGTACAAAGTTTCAATTATAGAAGATAAATAAATTCCAACAGAAATGGCTGCTGCCACAGAGTGAGCAGGAGGCTTGGCTCCGCTTCAGGTAACCAAGTTTCAATTGTAGAAGGTAAATAAATTCCAGATATCAGGGCCTCCTCTTGGGTTGCCAGGGAGCATGGCTGGCCTGCAAACTACCACAGGCCCCTTACCTAGGCCACCCCACAAACCAAGGGAATCCCCACCCTAATCCAGGACACCCTTCAGGGCAAACCTGCTGGCTCCCACCCATGCACCAGGCCTCTTTCCTAGGTGGTCAAAGATCCTGCCCCCATGTGGACACAAGATGGCCACCGCAAGATGGCTAGCAGGGGAGGACAGTTAGGGGTGACCAGGCTGGCAGAGGAGAGAAGTTGGGGACAAACAGGCTGGCAGGGAAGCAGTTAGACATCAATCAGGCTGACATGAGAGTGGTTAGGGGTGATCAGGCTGGAAGGCAGAAGCAGTTAGAGGTAATCAGGAAGGCAGTTAGGTGAGCAGTTGGGAGCCAGCAGTACTGGATTGTGAGAGGGATGTCTAACTGCCTGTTTAGGCCCAGGATCAGGATCGGGCCTAAATGGGCAGTTGGACATCCCTTGAGGGGTTCCAGATTGGACAGGGTGCAGACTGGGCTGAGGAACACCCCCTCCTACTATGCATGAATTTTGTGTACTGGGCCTCTAATACACACACACACACACACACACACACACACACACACACACACACACACTACCGTATTTTCTGGCGTATAAGACCCCCTAATTTTACAGTTAAAACATAGGTTTAGACCTATATTCGCTGTATAAGACTACCCCCCACTTCCGAGGCAACACCAGTTCTTTTTTTTAATAGACCGCCTCTCTAACTCAGCCAATCCAAGCAGGCTTTTTATGCATGCAAATTATACATGTTCTATACCTGAAGCTATACTGTAAAAAGCCTGCTCAGATTGGCCAGAGTCAGAGGTGATCTATTAAAAAAAGAACTGGTGTTGCCTCGGGAGTGGGGGGTAGTCTTATACAGCAAATATAGGCCTAAACCTATGTTTTAACTGTAAAATTAGGGGTCATCTTATACGCCGGAAAATACGGTGTGTGTGTGTGTGTGTGTGTGTGTGTGTGTGTGTGTGTGTGTGTTTAAATATATATATAAAATGACCTGGCTTATTAATTGGCTATTCTAGGTTAATGTTTTCTTTATATTGTTTTTATGAGTTTATCATTTATTCCATGGTTGAAAGTTGCAGAAAGGCAGGTGGTACTATTTCTAAGACATAACTGAAAAAATGTTAAAGCTATAATATAGTATTATTCTTTAAATTGCATATTTACACTAATAAAGTAGTAAGATGCAAATTGACTGTATTTTCATGATGACTATCAGCCAATCAGGAGTGAGTATGAAAATTAACCCAACAAAATGGTGGGTTAATTTGTATACACAGGTGCCAAGTGGCTGGAGGCAGGGCAGGATGCAGGCCTTCCACACTGCTCCAGCTGTTCTGGGTCTCTGGGCAGTGAGAGAAGGTGGAAAGGCAGCTATGGGCTGGAGCAAAAAGGCAGCTCCAGCTGAAGTAAAGGTGGTGCCTGCAGCCAGGGGAAGGAAGAACTATTCTTGCATGAATCTTTAAGCATCGAGCTGCTAGTTATATATAATAAGTAATATAGTATTTTTAAATGATATAATATGTATACGCATATACACTCATATACATAATATATAATAATGTAATATAATAAGTGAATAAAATCAAACAAAAATACTTTGTGAATAAGGCCAGACAACTAAATGCAAAATAAAATAGATAGTTTGTGATCTGTGATGGTTTAAATAAGGATGTATTTAAAAAGAAGAAGTTAAGTTTGGGAGGCATTTACAAAGCTATAGTTCCATAATACAAAAGAAAATGCCGCCAGTTTTGACATTAATGCATGCATATTTTTATTAAGATATACATAGAGAAAGAAAGTAAGGTAGGCATACATTGTAATTCAGATTTGCCTACTTACAGATGGTAATGTTCTGTGCAATAATAATGCTCTCAAAACCATTTGCAAATTTGTCCAGCAACAACTCTGCCTCTAATGATGAAGTTTCCACAGTGGCAGATGGCAGAGAGAGCGGTGAAGAATGCTGCCGACCCACCAGGGTTATGTCTGTCACTAAAGAGATCTGGCTCCAAAAGCCAAAGTCTGTTGAGGTCACATTAGCTATTGCTCCATTGGTTGATTACATTTGTGGTTGTTCCATAAATGATGACCTTATAGATAGGGTCCTGGCAGTTTCATTTTGTTGTAGGAAAGTGACATAGAGAAACACAGTGTCTATAGTCTATTGACATATTATAGAAACAAAGGGGTAATTTGTGAAATTTTAAATATATAAATTCACTGATTTTGCTGGACCCTCCTTGTGTCTGAGGAGTTAGGTAGACTATAAAAAACATCACAGTACTATTTTAACATCAATGTCACATTTAGAAAGAGGGAAAAAAAACACACAAAACAACATAAGGAAATCTATTATTTAATGAATAATTTTTTTAATCCAGCAAAGATGATTGTTCTAATGAGAGCATAGAAATGTAATTGAGATCCAATTATTCTCTGGGCACCTATAACTGGCAGTTAATGCAGATGAAAAAAAAAATAAGTAAACTTCAGTACCCAAGTGAACTCCTAGTATACTTTGAAAAAAATGTTACTTGTTGTATTTAGAAACTTCTAAGTGCTTCATATACATTACCTTTCTTCAATTTTTGTGACAACTATGCAATTTATTTGCAGATTCCACAAAGAGCCAAGCCAGTGAGGTGTTAAATCAGCAAGAGCTGCCTGTTAAATTTTCAGGAAATTTGCAAGCTATTCTTAAACATAGCCATTATTGAAAATTAAATCATATACACTATCATTATATAAATTATATTTTAAGAAGGTAATAAATACTCAAAACTTACCATATTCTAATTATTTTATTACATTATTAGAGTCTGGTGCATAAATCGTGCATGGGTACTGTCCTTAGGCCTAGCCTGCGATCATGGCCATCTCACCACCACCCACCCTGGTTCCCTGTTTGCCATCCAGCAATGGGAGCCTGACAGCTGGGGGAGGCACTGAGAGATAGGCCATTGCTGTCTGCTCGCTGGCCCCATCCCTGATGCGGGTCACCCTCTATGTGTGGGGCAATCCATGGGGTGGGGACCTTGGCCTGGTGCCTCCCACATCCCCTGCTACCCACCCAGTTCCCCATTCACCATCAGCAATCGGAGCCTGGCAGCAGTGGAAAGGGACCAAGAGGTAGTCAGTGCACCTAATAATGATGAGTCAAGCTGTCATTCTGGTCATTCTGCCATTATTGTCGCTGGGCTTTTATTATATAGGATACCATTATCTATGTTCTTGAGATTTTGTACATATGTTGTTTATGAATGCATATGTTGGGAATATTATGATGTGCTACTATACATTTCTTCCCAACTCTGATGAGTGATGCTATTCTATGCAGGTAACTTGAAATTAGCCACAGTGAAAATTTATACCATGGGAATTGGCAAATGCTGTGAATCAGGGCTCTCCCTTCCTAAGAATCAGGTTTAAATGATTGCTAGGCTACTATTGTGTAAGACATCTTACTGACTTTAAGGCACATTGGTCAGTAAACCACGTCTCATTTTAAATGGTTTGAAGCATAGATTTTTATTGTGGGCTCTGTTGACTTTGGGAGAGGGATATGGGCATGAATATAAACTTTTTCTGCAGAACTGGCCCATAGTTTCTATTAGATTTTCAGAGATTCCATAAATTAATGTTAAAAAATTGACAACAGGCATTTCTATAGGAAAAAATTTGAATTTTCGCATTATTTTTATTTGAAATAATAGAAATTACAAATCAAGTAGCCTGCATTAGCTATAATTAAGAAATGTGCTCCCCCTAATGTGTTCCAGAAAATGTTCTTTATGTACATTTTACTCAGTGAAACCTTCTTTCCTTGCTGTTTTATTCTAAAAGCAAACAAACAAACAAACAAAACACACACACACACACACACACACAAAAAAAAAACAACAAGTTCCCATATATGGCAAAAAAACAACAAAAATCACATCTTAATAGAATTTAAAACAATAAAATATGTAGCATAAATTCAAACAAGTCAATAAAAACTTTATACACCAAAAACTACAAGATATTGATGAAAGAAATTGAAAAAGCAGAGATAAATGAAAAGATATCTCATGTTCATAGTTCATAAGGGTTTATTGTTATAGATGGCTTGCTATAGATGGCTGCAAAAAAACATCTATAGCAAGCGTGTCAAACTCACAGCCTGCGGACCGCATGCGGCCCACAATGAATATTTTTTGCAGCCCAGCCAATATAAATGGCATGTAAGAAACATTTTAATAAAAATTTCATCACTTAACTTTTACAACATCCTCTTATACATAATTATTAACAATGAACTACAACATTCACTAATGACTGATTACTATAATCATATTGCATTCATTTTCCTTATGTGTCTTATGTGCAGGCGCACCATTTCTCTGCACTAATACTAGCAACAAATATGTTAGCAGCCGATTGCTACACTATTATCCCTTGAAAGGTCTATGAGGTTAGCCCAATGTTATTCACTTCTCTATATACATGTAAATAATTCACATATAATAGGAAAACCACAGGATAAGAAATCAAGATACTATATTCTGGCTGTAACAATGTGTGAACGCAACCAAGTTTCTTCATGACTCTAGAGCTCCTTTTCTCTATCAAATATTATAGTAGTAAGTGCAAATTTGGGGTATATACTTCACTGATCTGTTTATCAAAGATCTACAGTGTCAAAATACAACGAACCAGCATAAACCACAGACCCCCAGTTTCCTTTAATGTTTAAGGAGTCAGTGCCTGCGTATATGGAGATCATTGTTGTCAGAAATATTATTTTGCCTTTAATATTCCCTCAAAATTTTCTATTTGATGTGCTTATTATACACTGTCCCCTT
Organism: Pipistrellus kuhlii; assembly: GCF_014108245.1. NCBI lineage: Eukaryota > Metazoa > Chordata > Mammalia > Chiroptera > Vespertilionidae > Pipistrellus > Pipistrellus kuhlii. The sequence continues at coordinate 152,244,772 of NW_023425404.1, forward strand.
TTTAAAAAAGAATAACATTTTTGCCCTAGCTGTTTGGCTCACTGGATACATTGGCTTTTGGACTACAGGGTCCTAGGTTTGATTCCAGTCAAGGGCACATGTCCAGGCTGTAGGCCCAATCCCCAGTAAAGGAGTGTGCAGGAGGCAGCTGATGATTGATTCTCTCTCATCACTGATGTTTCTTTCTCTCTCTCCCTCTCCCTTCCTCTTTGAAATAAATAAAAATATATTTAATTAAAAAAATAACATTTTTAATGGCATCCAGTTTGACTTCTAGGAATAATTTTCAATTAACTAACTCTGTATAATTAATATATTTGTTAAAAAAAAAAGTAAAACCTTAGTTCAATGACTCAATCTGATACTTATAGGCACATAAAATACGTTAATGCACACACAGAGACACATCAAGAACTCCTTGAAGTCAGAAGTCAAACTCCTACAAATTAATGGCTTAAGAAACTTCTTAATTTCCTCAAATTGAATAAGAAAGCATATCACATGTGTAAGGAAACTCTGAAAATTTTGGCAAGCCTTGGTCATGGCTTTTCTTTGTAGCTCTCCATAGGTTTTTCTGCAAAGGGGGGAAATGATAAAAACATGGAATCTTTTGATTTTTTTTTTAATGTGCCCCATTACCCAAAGATAATAGCTGGATCATTGATAATGGGATTATTATTCTGATCAACCATGGTTGCAGGAATAACCTTAATGAAATTATTGGATTATATTTCAGAAGAACAAATCTCTTTATTGAGTTACACAAAAAGCAGCTCACCTTAAAAATAAAAGACCTTGAAAGTAAACAATTGGAACTAAAAGTTAGAATATTCAAATACACGTATCATTTTAAAAATTAAGAATTTGTAGCAATTATTCTGTCGAAAGATTCATATAGAAGAGTCATCTGAATACTTCCCCAAGTTTCTGATATTGATTTTCTTTATCCATTTAACAAATGTTTGAGCACCAACCATATGCCAGGCATAGTTACAGGTGCTGTACTACACTAATGAACAAAACAGGCAAAGTTCCTTCTTTTGTGGAACTTAATTTTAATGGGAGAAGCAATAAACCACTAAGTCAGTTAAAGTATAACATACAACAAGGCACCAAGAACCAAGAGGAAAAATAAAATTGGGTAAAGGGCTAGAGAGTGATGAATTTTGAAAGAAGGTTATTAATATTTTACAATGCATGGACAGGAAAGATCTCTGATGAGAAGACATTTCCATAGAAACTTGGAAGGAGCAATGAAGTGAGGCTTACTGAAATCAGGGAGGAAGAGCATTGAAGGTGGAGGGGAAAGCAAAGGCAAAGACCCTGAGACAACGGTGTGCTCCATGTGTCCAAACCATAGCAAGAAGGTCAAAGCTGTCAACATGGAGTATATGGGAAAACCAGAAAATATGCTTTTCAAGTCACCTTACTATGAAACATGTAATTATCTATTGATCTCTTTACAAAATGAAATTATTTGTTCAAAAGGTGAAGACATTTCAGATCTTTGCTCTTACCCAGCCTTGTCCCCATCACTGTTGGGACATGAAGACGTCTGAAAGGCTGGCCAGACAAAGTGGTTCTCTGGCACTTAACTGGCAAGCAGTTATAGCTGTGATTTATCAATAGTTCCATTGATGCAATTTAAATATTTTTACAGTTTTAAAGAATAATCCTGAATGATTATACATTTTGTGAAAACAAAAATGCACCTTAAACTTCCATTGTCTGTGGCAGAAAAATGATATTATCAAGACAAAACTTATCTTGAGAAGTTTTAAGACAGCACACTTAAATTGATATTTGAGGGTATTTATAGTTTATTCACAGAACCTTATAGATATGTTCCACCTCTCCACTGCCTGTTTCAGTCAATGGCCAACTCTTCCTATGATGTAGAATATTGGGTAAAACATTATTTCAATGGACCATCTATGACTGGTGTGTCTTTCTAATTCATAAAAGACGGTTGTTTTTATAAGTTAAGAAAGTTCATGAACTACAAACTCACCAATGTGCTCATATTTCTCGCTTTACTCACCTCAGTGCTTGATAATTCAAGTATCAAAAGCATTTGCAAAACATTATGTGTATGTCTTTTCTTACTGAGGAAAATGAAGATTCTGCAAAGAATGGAACTTTGTGATAGTCTCTGGTGAATATTTGTGTGTTTTTTCCAATGGTTTATTATTAACAGAATCTATGTGCATATATTTTATTTATAAATAAATCATTGTTTTAATTGCCAAAAAAAGTGTACATTTTAGAAAATGTTGATTGTGCTCCAGGAAAAAATGCAAAAACAGTTCACAGTCCTGGGGTCAATTTATCCTAAGTGTCTTTTTGACCATGAAGTGACTACTTGTCTGCTCAGTCTGACCACCTGCCTGAGAGAGAATGAAAGGCACCAGCAGAAAACAGATCAGATGGCAGAATTTGGGAAAAAGCCAGTTTTCAGAATGTGAGATTCTGCTGAATATATTATCAAAAGGTCCCATATTGAACTTTTTTTTTGAGCAGATAGAGGAGATGGCTATGGTTATTAACTGCTGGAATTTGGTTCAAGTTTAACCACTGATCGTTATTTTGGTGAGATTCTGTAAACCGCTTTCTTAGTTTCATGAGCATCCAAACTTGAGTTTAATCAGAACTTCCACAAGAATTCAGACACAGAGATCCAGAATTTGATAAGGAAGAGTTTCCTGTAGGTATTAGGTTAAAATCAAAAGCACTAGAAATCCATGATGCCAGTCAACTCCAACCCCACCCCTCAGGTTCTCTCAGTGCCAACTTTTATGTGGTCTTATCAGATAAGAACCTGGCTTAAAGACATATTCTACACAGACACATTTTCAGAGCCCTTGGGAACTAAACCAGACGTAAGAGTTTTTATAAAAAGTTTTTCTTAGATGAAACTATTAGATTACTTCTAGAAAAGGTAAAGAACTCAGTGTCCAATTTGTTTAAATACAGTTGAAGGAAGGGGGGATTTTTTGGACATTCATTAGGAATCCAAATGTACCAAGGAGGGTTGTAAAACGCATTTTATTAAAGCTCATTTAGACTAGAAGCAGAGGAACATCTGTAACTACTCAGAAGGGGACCCTGGAAGAAGTTTTTATGAGTAAACTGGGATTGTTGCTTTTAATTATTCACGTGTACAGATTACTCAGTAATGTGTGCAAAGAGCTACTTAGCTATCACCTCCAGGCCACATCACTGAAATACAAGAGGATAGTTTTTCAGTTTCTTTTGCTTCTGCTCTATAATTTAAAATCTAATCTTAAAAGTAACAGCAAGTGAATGTGTGACTTCTCTGCAGCAATGACTTGCTCTGAAATTCCTTTGTGGATTTACTTTTCTGTGTACCATTCTGCAACACCTGGTAATAGCTAAATCGTTTTGTTTCATATTGAATTTAAAAGGTGTAATGCTTTTTTTCTTTTTTCTTAATAACTACTCATAGGTATGCATGTTTTGGAATTCTTCTGTAAGGGTTTCCAAAGTTAGAGTATGGCAAGTTACAAAATGTAATTCCTAAAGCCTTAAATTAAAGTCTCATTAAGTGGTGTTGCTTTTTTTTCTTTTTCTTTTTTGTTTGTTTTTGTTTTGTTTTGTTTTGCTTTGCTTTTTTTTCCTGAAGAAGTCAAAATTCTATGACTGCAACATTAAAAAATAGACTGCCTTCAGCCTCTAAGCTGATACATTGCAGAGGGGTGAATGATCAATGCACATTTATTAACACATCCTCTGTTTGGTTAGGAGATGTGGCTAAGGCGACGACTTATCTGCCTTCAATTGATAGAGAACACATTTAATGAGTGAAAGGTCATCATATTTTACCCTTTTTCTTAATAAGACATGCAAAGACAGTATAGATAATGACACACACATCTTTTAACTGCATTTCAAATGCAGCTTATTTTATTTCCTAGAATGTATTGTAATGAGAGAATCATTCTGGAATTTCTGCTAAGTGAAAAAGCATCGGCATTTGCAAAAAGAGTTATTAGCATAAAAAGATTCTCATTCCAAAATACAAGAATTTTCCATAACAGATATAAATAATAAGTAGGAACTACACATGCCTCAAATCACAAGTCCACAGAAGGCATTGCTAAACTAGCATTAATATTGTGCAAACAAAGGTATTATCTTGGTATATAGCTTTTTATTTTTTACTCCACCGAACTTGAGCATAACTTGACTACATGGAAATTCACCAAATTATGTCTTTCTGTCCATTCTGTTTAGTGCTGCAATTAGGAAAGGTACATTTTTAGAAGAACAAGCCTGGAACTGGTCATGCGGCATGGCAGATCTGATTATGGATGCCGATGTGCTCCTCAGAAAGACACTTCTGGACTCCCTGGGAAGAAAGCATATGACTGAATTTCAGTAGTTCAGTTTTTACATTAAAATATGGCCAGTGAGGGGTTCCAATCTGTCAGGAAAAAGTGGCCATGCGGCCAGAGTCATCATTTTACTTTGGGGGTCTTGTGTTTGCCAAGTGGGCAGCCAGCTGTCCAGGCTTTTAAAATGAGGAAACTAAAAAGTCTGAGAGGCAAATTGCACTGGAGCATTTAATATTTCATTAAACTGACAGGTTTTTTTTTTTTTTTTTCTAAAATTAAGAGATAGAGAATTGCTGTTTAGAAGTTTGAAGTTTTAATAAATATTCCCTTTAATTCCATGTAAACAGGTAAGGAATCAGATCTTGCACAGCTGTGAGCCTTGTTCATAGGCATGAAGGCTATGAAGTCTGAGAGGCCTAGATTTCCATATTTGCTATTCAGTCTCTGTATAAACTCCCCTCTGAGCCTCATCCCTATTGTCTGTAAAATTGGAAGAAGAAGAATACTTATAAGATGACCCCCTAATTTTACAGTTAAAACATAGGTTTAGGCCTATATTCGCTGTATAAGACTACCCCCCACTTCAAAGAAAAGACTTACTTTGCCGTCAAGATCTGCTGGTAATTTTTGTGCAATTTTGGTCTTTTGTCCCCGATTTTCGCTTGACTTTTTTTCATTTCAAAAGTCATCTTATATGCCGGAAAATACGGTAACTTGAACAAAGTGTGTAACTGTGGTAATGAATGTTAACTATGCTTATTGTGGTAATCATTTCACAATACATACATATGTCAAATCATTGTTCTATACCTAAAAGTAATACAATGTTACATGTCAATTATATCTCAAAAAACTATGAAGCAAATGTATTTTTTTAAAAAAAGAAAATGTATTTTGATATATAGTGGTATATTTAAAGCACTTGGAAAATAAAAGACAATAAACCATTTAAATGCTTAAGAGAAGAGCAGTTAGAGGCTGTGATTTGAAAGTAGACAGCTAAGCTCTTATTAGTATAGTAGAGGCCCGGATGTGTGAAATTCATGCAAGAGTAGGCCTTCCTTGTCCTGGCTGTCAGCATCGGCTTCCCTCTGGCACCCAGGACCTGGGCTTCCTTCACAGCCTGGCTTTGTCCGGGAAGTCTTCCGGAAGGATGTCTGGTCTAATTAGCATATTATGCTTTTATTGTTATGCTAGTAGGTACTCAAAAGGATTGTAATTTCAGGAGATATGTAAGGTATCAATGCAGAACATTGATAGGGAAAATTATCAAGACATGCCTTTTCATTTGAGTAAGGAGTTAGAAATTAAGCCTGAGGAGTAATGGCTCCAAACCAAAGAGACTTTCTTGATAAGGTTAAATTTGTCTTGCCTCCTTTCTTGGGATGCGATGGGGAAAGCTGCAGGGGAGAGTGCCAGCCAGTCACGTTTGCATCCGATAAATAATCAGTTGTGAGCTCAGTGTGCGATTCTCGTTAAAACCCAGACGTTGGAACAGCTCCCGAAATGCATTGCCACCACCACCACTACCAATCTCTTTTGCATCTCATTGGCATTTGAGGAGGTTAATTGACTCATTAGTGCAATTCATATTCAGGAAAGGAAGTTGATTAAGGAAGGCAGATGCAGAATCTCCAGACACATTCATAGCTGTGTTGTTTGTCCCAGCAGTTTACTCGAGTTATTAGAATATTTAGGAAGTTAGAGCCAAAGGGACAGGGAACGTGTCCCACTAAGTGTCATCTCACAAAAGTAGATTTTTAGGAAATGCATTATAATTTTTGAATACCCTTGTTCTGCCTTAATACCTAAGTAGCAAAGTTATTTTCTTGGCTCTTTTATAATAATTACAGCCACTCCATTAATTTTAATTGCTCTCCTGAAAAAGTGGTTTCTGAAACCTGTGTCATCTATTTTTTAAAGTAAATAAAAAGTATCTCTAGTTTCTATTGAGTTAAAGGGCATTTAAATATTACCATCAGTGGTACAATTTATAGTTTTTAAAGTTTTTTCTATATTGCAATTCTCAACTTGATTAAGTAAGCTGTGACAAATTTATAGATCAAACATATTTCATTATTCATTTGAATGGTTGTTTCTTTTTATTACTTTGCTTATCTTTAAACAATATGACTAGTTCCTATTTTTATGTCTGATAGTCCATATAAAAACAAACATGCTTATTATGTGAGAGATTCCTATTTTTATATTTGGAGTGACCAGTATTTTGAGCTGAGTCTGAGAAGTATTCTCAATAATTGATTCTCAGTTATTTGGCAAATACTTGCATAAGTAAAATACTACAACCCTGAGGTCAGTTTTACATAAATAGTATAAATCATTTGCTGCTATTTATATTGAATTTCATTAATAACAATTAATTTTGAGAACATTACTTCTTTTCTTTCACCTTAAATGTGAAAACATTGTTCAGAATTACTAGAAATAGTTTTATTACCCAAAAGAAACAAAAATTGATCTATAAGAAGTTCATCCAAAATAATTAATCCTACAAAAACCTTGTTTGGTATTAAGCAGAATTATTACTTTTAAAAACTAGAGGCCCAGTGCACAAATTTGTGCACAGATGGGTTCCCTCTAGATGACCAGTAGGGCTTGGGCCAAACCCACAGTCCAACACCGCTTGCAGCTCCTACCTGCTGCTCCTGCTCACCCCAGACCCACTGTGCCTGATGCAGGCTCCCATCCAATCAGTCCCAATTGGAAGAGGCTCAAAATGCTATAGCAGTGCTCACCAGCCATGAGCCCAAGGGGAGTGGCCTGTGGGATCTGGCTGAAACTGACATCCCCTGAGAGATCCCAGATTGTGAGAGGGTGCAGGCCAGGCTGAGGGACCCCAATGATGCATGATTGGGACTCGGGAGGTTGGCCAGCCAGGGAGGGACTGTGAGAGGGCTCCAGGGTGTGTCTGCCCATCTTGCTCGGTGCCAATCAGCCAGACCCCAGCAGCAAGCTAACCTGCCGTTTGGAGCATCTGCCCCCTGATGGTCAATGCAAATCATAGCAAGCGGTTGAGCAGCCTTATCATATCATTAACAAATTACGCTTTGATTGCTTGCTCAGTTGTCCTGCCATTCAGTCTATTTGCATATTACCTTTTTATTATGTAGAATGTATTTTCTTTCCCTAAAATTCCTGACTGTTTTTCGTAATCACATGCAACCCCTTGTTGATGTTCCCTTTCCTCACATTTCCATATTAAATATTAATACTTACTAAAGCTTTTCTCTCATAGTATAACACTTTTCATTAAAATATGACTATAATAAAATAATATTTGATATTGCAACAATGATTTCATATCATTCATTTGTTTAGTCCTTTCAGAAATCTTGTGAGATAGACAAAATTTAACACTGTCATCTGCATTTCATGGATTAAGAGGGTAGTGACCAAACACTACCTCTTGTGCAGTAATTACTCAATAAATATTTATTTCATTGGACTGTACAGAAATTTTCTCAAAGAGCCAAGTTGTCATTTTATTATTTTATTTTTAATATTTTTTTGTTGAAAGTATTACATATGTTCCCTTTCTTTCTCCATTGACCCTTTATAGCCCATCCCCCCTCCCTACCCCAAGCCTTCACCACCCTATTGTCTGTGTCCATGGGTTCTGCATATATGCATACAAGTTCTTTGGGTATTTAGTGAGATGATACCTACCTTATGTCTAACCAAAACATTCTCTCTCCTCTCATTATCACTAAATACCCATAACCATACTTGGTCCAGATCTAAGTTAGATATTAGGCCCAAGTGGCATCCCTTCCAGGTCTCAGAAGTTGATCACTATAAAATGAAAACAATTCTCTCTTTTGTTTCCCATTACCTTCTGCTTTCATTTTTTCCTGTTCCTAGAGAAAATTCATGCAGCAAAGGTTGTGAGTAGTAGTTAGTTCCAACAAATTTCACAGTTCTCTCTGCAGATCTATCAAGTTAAAAAATCTCACAATGATACTTTCTGATAGACATGATTTACTAGAGCCTCATATTAAGATAAATATCTGATGTCAGCCATATGCTAGAGGGCTTGCTTTATATTTCCAAAGCAAGTATAAAGAACTAGAGGCCCAGCGTATGAAATTCACGTGTGGGAACGGTCCCTAGGCCCGGCCTGTGACCAGGACCATCTTCCCCAGCTGCCCACAGTCGGCCCCACCCCCAGTTCCCCTTTCACCATCAGGTGATTGGTGCCTGAAGGCAAGGAGAAGAGATCAAGAGATCAGGCTGTTCCTGCCTACTTGCCACCCCCACCTCAGCCGTGGGTGACCACCAGGTGATTGGAGCCTGCCAGCCGAGGAAAGGGACCAAGAGGTGGTCAGTGTACTTCATAGGGACTGGTCCAGTGGTCATTCTAGTCGTTCTGCCATTAGGGTCAATTTGCATATTACCCTTTTATTATATAATATTGAGGCCTGGCCTGCCCTGAATGGGGCCCTGGATCAGGGTGTGTGTGTGTGGGGGGGGTCTCTGCTGGGGGGCAGGGATCAAGAGGTTTACAGAGTTAGTTGTGTCATGGTCAGCAGTCTGAAAAACAAAGTCAGGTCTAGAGGTAAAATGCCCCTTGCAGTGAGGAGTGTAACCTTTTGCTAGGAAATTTGCCCTGCAATGCTGAAGATGGCAGTGGAGGTTTTCAACATGGACAGAGAGCTAGAAACATTGATGAGAGAGAGACATCAACCAGCTGCCTCCTGCACACCCCACATCAGGATGTGTCTGCAACCAATGTACATGCCCTTGACTGGAATCGAACCTGGGACCTTTCAGTCCACAGACAGTTGCTCTATCCACTGAGCCAAACCAGTTTCAGCATGTAGTAGTCAATTCTTAATTGCATGTTTGCCAATAGTTTCAACCTGAGCCTGTTTTTATTTTTGCATTAACCACTGACATTTATTACAAAGGGAAATGATGGGATGTTTAATTCAAATGAAAACTAAGCAATTGTTTTTGAATTGGTAAAATGAATTTCTCTCAAGGGGGCCTATGGAGCTAATGGGAGTGGGCGTTAGAAAAAATAAATCCCTATACATCAACATAAACAGAGATAACTAAACATGACTGATTGTGATAATAGGCAGAACCCTGGAGAGAGCTTCATGCACATGGACACTTACAAATGTTATTTTGTTTAAGTTTCCCTAGCACTGTTTTATCTTCAAATGAATTGCTTTCCCAGACACTACATCATTCCTTCCAGAGTAGGGGTTGCCTCCAGTCTAGGTGACTTACTCAAGGTCACTGACCATTATGGGCAGAGTAGAGGATATTTCAAAGGCTTTTGAGTTCCAGACTGCTGCTTACCTACTGAACCTCACAGAGGAATATGTACAAAACCTACAGGTCTATTTATCTACATATTTCCTTTAGCCAAAACTCTGTGTTTGTAAAGTGATACCTGCATTCATATCATAGTCCCTTCACTTCCAAGCCATTAAAAAGAATGTTACTCAAACTTAGGTAATTTATGTTTTTAAATTATTCTGGGAGTATATATCTTGACATACAATGACCTGTAGATTCCATAGTGCAAAATGCAGCAAGAAAAGAATCTGAAAATGAGAATAATAATTGATAATACGTATTCTATGTGTTTGTATAAAAGTGAGTCATAAAAATTGTCCATATTGTCCTAATATTTTTTATACTTACATCTTTTATCAGAGAATTTATACCACTATTATGATATTTCAGATTCCTTTGTCCTGACTCCTTTGTCTCCTGTACGAGAAATAGCACAACTACAACTAATTTGCCTGTGGCAACCAGAGTCCAACCAGGAAAATAAAAGCCATTATAGATCCTCAACTGAAGAAATTTAATTTAGGCTTACACAAGCTATGGAAGAGCTGAACGTCAAACAAGAGTTGGGGAGAGAAACTAAAGCCCAGTAACAACAGAAAGTAGCTGAGGAACAAAGGAAGGATGGCCAGAAGCCCAGGCCATCCGGGAGGACCTAGAATCACGTGAAGAGTTGCCCAATGGAAGTGGGACCACAGAGAGCACGGTGCAGTGGCAGCTGGCCTCTTGTGTATAGTATAAGTTGGTGGTCTAGTTTCATATTTTTGTATGTATCTGTCCAATTTTCCCAACACCATTTATTGAAGAGACTTGACTCCATTGTATGTTCTTGCCTTCTTTGTCGAATATTAATTGAGCATAATGGCTTTGGTCAATTTCTGGGTTCTCTGTTCTGTCCCATTGGTCTATCCATCTGTTCTTATGCCAGTACCAGGCAGTTTTGAGAAAAGTGGCTTTGAGATACAGCTTGCTATCTGGTATTGTGATCCCTCCTACTTTGTTCTTCTTTTTCTAGATTACTGTGGTTATTTGGTGTCTTTTTTTATTCCATTTAAATTTTTGAAGAGTTTGTTGTAGGTCTGTGAAATATGCCATTGGTACCTTAATGGGGATTGCATTGAATTTATAGATTGTGGGTAGTATGGACATTTTAATGATGTTGATTCTACCAATCCATAAACATGGTATGTTCTTCCACTTGTTTATGTCTTCCTCTATCTCTTTTTTCAATGCACTCTAGTTTTCTGAGTACAGGTCTTTTCCCTCCTTAGTTAAATTTATTCCTAGGTATCTTAATTTTTTTTGGTGCAATGGTAAATGGGATTGGTTTTTTTGTCTGTCTGTTTCTCTTTCTGTGAGTTCATTGTTGGTGTAAAAAAAAAGTAATAGATTTCTGATGTTAATTTTGTGCCCTGCTACGTTGCTGAATTCATTTATTAATTTTAGTAGTTTTTTTTGACAGAGTCTTTAGGGTTTTCAATGTGCAATATCATATCATCTGGGAATAATGTCAGTTTTACTTCTTCTTTTCTAATTTGGGTGCCTTTTATTTTTTCTCTTGCCTGGTCACCATGCCTACTACTTCTAGTACTATGTTGAACAGCAGTAGTCAGAGTGGGAATCCTTGCCTTATTTCTGTTCTTAAGGGAGATGGTTTTAGTTTTCTGCCCATTGAGTATGATGTTGATGTAGGTTTATCATAGAAGGCTTTTATTATGTTGAGGTATGAACCATCTATTCCAACTATTCCTACCTTGTGGAGATTTTTTATCAAAAAAGGGTGTTGTATTTTTTTTTAAATGTATTTGGGTGCTCCAATATTGGGTGCATATATATTTACCAGAGTTATATCTTCCTGTTGTATCAATCCCTTTAGTATTATGAAGTGGCCTTCCTTGAATCTTGTTATATCCTTCACTTTGAGGTCTATTTTGTTAGGTATAACTATTGGTACCCCAGCCTTTTTTTTTTTTTTTTTTTTTTTTTTCCCTCTCATTTGCCTAAAAAATATTTTTTCATCCCTTTACTGTCAGTCTGAGTGAGTCCCTTATTCTGAGGGGGATTTCTTATAGACAGTGTATATATTGGTTATGTTTTCTTATCCATTCAGCCACTCTATGACTTTTGATTAGAGCATTTAGTCCATTTATGTTTATTGTTATTATTATAGCTACTTGTTTGTAGCCATTTTTATTGTTTATGCTTTTGTTCATTCTTCCATTCCTATTTCTTCTTTTTACAATAGTTCCTTTAGTATTTCTTGTATTAATGGCTTGGTGGTGATAAATGTCCTTATCCTTTTTTTTTTTGTTTGCATAGCTCCTGATTTCCCCTTCAATTTTGAGTGATAGTCCTGCTGGATAGAGTATTCTTAGATTCAATTCCTTGCTTTGCTTCACTTTGTATACTTCATTCCATTCTCTTCAGGCCTGATGTGTTTCTGTTGAGGAATTATTTGATAGTCTAATAGGAGATACTTTGTAGGTAACTCTTTGTCTCTCTCTTGTAGCCTTTAAGATTCTCTTTTGGTCATTAATGTTTGCCATTCTCATTATGATGTGTCTTGGGGTGGATATTTTTGGGTCATCTTGTTTGGGACTCTGTGCTTGGGTGACTTTTTTTCTTCCCTATATTAGGGAAGTTTTCTCTCATTATTTCTTGAAATAGATTTTCTAATTTTTGATGCTCTTCTTGTCCTTCTGGCACCCCTATTATATGTATGTCACTTCATTTCATGTTGTCACAAAGCTCCTTGAGGCTCTCCTGCTTTCTATTTTTTTTCTTCAATTGCAGTTCAGATTGGGTTTGTTTCTCTACCTTATCTTCTTCTTCTTCTTTTTTTTTTAAATGTATTTTTATTTATTTTTTTACAGAGAGGAAGGGAGAGAAATAGAAAGCTAGAAATGTCAATGAGAGAGAAACACCGACCAGCTGCCTCTTGCACACCCCCTACCGGGGATGTGCCCGCAACCAACGTACATGCCCCTGACCGGAATCGAACCTGGGACCTTTCAGTCTGCAGACCAGTGCTCTACCATTGAGCCAAACCGGTTTCGGCTCTACCTTATCTTTTATCCCACCAGACATTGGTTTTTTTTTTTTTTGTAGCTATACCACTTTTGATTTCCTCTTGATTCTTTCATAGGTTGTTGATTTTCTCAGTCATCTGGTTTACGAACCGTATGACCATTACTCTGAATATTTTTCTGACATTTCATTTAGTTTCTTTTTGGGGGAGAGGGGTGTGTGTGTGGAGTGATTCCTCCTTTTCTTTCCTTTGGGCATTGTTTCATTGTCTCCCCATTTTTTTTTTCTGTCACCAAAGGGTCCAAGCACCCAAGTGCTGAGTTGTGGGGACCTGAGCAGCAACAATGGGCTTTGTGGGAGCAACAATCATGCTCCCCAAGAGACATGGGAGAGCTGAGATGTTGAGACATGTGACTGATGTGGTTTGGCAAGAGCCTCCTGTATGTGGAGAGTCAGAATCACAGGTCCACTTGGGGGCTGGGTTGTGTGGCCACAATGGGAGTTTTCGGGAGCCCTGTGCATACAAATGGAGAGTCAGAGTCACTGGCATTAAGGTGCAGGCGGTGCATCCACCGGGGTTCATCAGCAGCCTGTGGGCATGTGCCAAGAATCAGTCACTGGTGTTTGATGGGTGTGTCGCATGGGCCACAGTGGGTTGGTGTGGGCCCCTCTAACACGTTTGCGCCAAGACTCAGAACTGTGGGTGAAACCGGGGACCGGTGGCATGACCGCCATCAGTTGGCAGCAGCCCTGTGCCAATACGCCAAGAATCAGAGTCACGGGCACTCAGTAGCCAGGTGGCGTGGCCACTGTGGGTTGGCAGGAGGTCTGCTCGTGTGCCATTGCAGCAGGTTAGTAGGAGTGGAACATGTTCCAGGTCTCATAGGAGTCTGCAGCCAGGATGGCTGGTGTCTGCATGTTTGTGGGTCTATGGTCTTTGTCCAGAGTGTTTATAGGGTCCCTGTTTGTGTCTGAGGCCAGTATGGGTGGTAGTGAGGCTGGGCTCCCAGTCACACCAGCTCTTCTTTTCAAGGTGGTGTGGTTTCTGGGACAGCCCTGGCCATTCAGGAGTATTTGCAGCTACAGCAGGATCTGCCTGTTTAAGACAGCCTGGTCTTCCAGCCCACAAAATTCCTATAGGATCTAATTATCCTCACTCACCCACACACACACCACACACATCCATAGACTTCCCTTTCACACCCCCCACTCCCCTCACACTCTCTTCCTCACTGCCATCCTGCCAGTCACCATCTTCCTCTCCTGGAGGAAAAACCTTTGCTTTATTCATACTAAACTCTCCTTTGCTCTTTGCTAATCTCTATTATAACTCTTCTGAGGATCATAAAAGGTCTCCAAGCAAGAATTATTGTGATTGGACTTCAAACACAGGGTCCTGAAACAAAGAGAAATTTATGCTAAATGTAGTTGTCATGCTTTGTGGGAGCAACAATCATGGGCTTTGTGGGAGCAACAAATGTTCAAAAGCCTTCAACATATTTAGAGATAGTAATATTCTAGATGTTCCATGAAGCATGTAAAATGTGTACGTGTGATAGGCAAGACCTATTGAGGTCGATAAGGTATGTAAACACAAATAGTAGGAATATATTAAAGGTAGGAAAAATATCTTACAGGAATCAATCTGCAATTTCCTTTATATGGCTCATTTGAAAGTGCCACACTGGTACTTCCAGGGAAAATCACACCCCTTTTTGCTTCTATATTGAGTCATATATACAGGTCTAAATATACTGCAAGTAGAGCTTTCAGTTATGGCTTCCTTTTCTACAAAGAAATGTAATAAGCATTCTTTCTGAGTAATGATTATATATACCAAATTTTATAAATAAAAACAACATTCTAAACCACAATTGTTATCTCTATCACTGAAGATTCAACATAAGGTCATTGAATGTAAGCTATGGAAGGGACCTTTGAACTTATATACCCAACTGTTTATTTTATATAGGGAACTGATACCTCAGAATGTTAGCATAGGTAGTTACCCTGTTTCCCTGAAAATAAGACACTGTCTTATATTAATTTTTTCTCCCAAAGTTGAGCTAGGTCTTATTTTCAGGGGATGTCTTATCTTTCCATGCGCTAGGTCTTATTTTCAGAGGATGTCTTATTTTCGGGGAACCATGGTAGTTATTAATAAAAGAAAGGAAGCAAAGGGAATCAGATACTGAGACTGTTTGCCTCACCAGGAAGCTACAGCTTCATATATACTACAAGGGATCACAGTATCGCCCCATCAAGTTTAACACTCCCTTTACCCTGCTCTAGGACCAATTGTGTTTGGGGGAGGGAGCAGTGGAAGGTAAACACATGCATAATAGAAGTTAAAGTGGTGAAGGGCCAAGTGCTTGACTGGTCAGTCTAACCTGGGAAAGGTGTCATTATTCAGGGATGGATCCATCAGAAGCCAGAGAGAGCTTTGGAATTTGATTGGTTATTTTGAAAAAGCTCCTTGTTCTTTCTTCCTAAGCCCAAGATAATAAAATCCCAGGAAACAAAGAATCTCTCTCTCTCTCTCTCTCTCTCTCTCTCTCTCTCTCTCTCTCTCGTATGTGTGTGTGTACGTGTGTGTGTGCGTGTGTGTGTGTGTGTGTGTGTGTGTATGTCTCCCCTGCATTGGCCCCATTCATTTGTGTGTTCTCTTCGTAGCCATGTGGCCAGAGTAGCCACATGGCCCATTGGCCACATGGATTTCAAATGCAGTCTCCAGGCAGGAGTTTGGGTACTGCAGTGCAGCCAGGAACAACACTAAGCTGCCTGAATGGGAACTGAGAGTGCTTAATAGTCACCTGCAGGCTCCAAAGGACTAAGCTTTATTATGAAACAGAAACTCTGGACACTGGCCTTTGTTGGCACTCTTGATTTTGTATCAAGCACCCAAATAAATCTTGCCATTCCACAATCTCCTATGCACAGGTTCTTGGAATGCTTTTATCATGATCCAGAGAAAGAACAGGATTTCCACAACAAGAGAGAATATGACTACTACTACATATACATTTATCACATTCTCCATTCTTTATTTGTACCTTAAAGGTTCTAGGTTATCATTTGAACTGCATATTAGAATGAATTTAAAATTGATAAGAATTTTCAATTTGCTACTAAAGTTTTTGACTGAATGTAACAATTGAGCAAGTCTATAAACAATGAAAATAAGTATCCATCAATGCACTGGCAGTTTTCTCTCTGTACAACCAAATGGTCAAGATTGCTGGCTCTCAGGAATGACTGCTTGGTTTCAAACTCTGGTTTGTGAGATCCAAATGTGACTAGCTTCTTTATCTCCTTTTCTTAAAAAAAAAAAAAAAAAAAAAAAAAAAAAAAGATAAATATTATTGATTTTTTACAGAGAGGAAGAGAGAGGGATAGAGAGTTAGAAAAATCGATGAGAGAGAATCATCAATTAGCTGCCTCTTGCACACCTCTCACTGAGGGTGTGCCTGCAACCAAGGTACATGCCCTTGACCGGAATCGAACCCGGGACCTTTCAGTCTGCAAGCCCATGCTCTATCCATTGAAGCAAACTGGTTTTGGCACCTCATTTTCCTTATCTGTAAAATTAGGACAATCAGAACACTTCCTTCATGGGTTTGCTGTGAGAAATATAGAGGCAGAAATGCATGATAAAACTTAATCCTATAAATGACCCATGATAAACTTTATCAATACATGCTAACAATCATCAGTATTAGGTGCTTTGGACTATGAGTATACTGGATGGCTACACCTTTCAAATACAAAACAAGAAAATGTGGCCCTAGTCAATATATATAAAAAGCCAGTATCTGTAACGACTGGAACAACCAGTGACTGGTCACTATGATGCCCACTGTGGCCAGCAAACTGGCAAGATCACGGGTGGGGCAGGCCGGCCAACCTCCTGTGGCCCCTCCCCCCAGCCAGCCCACCCCTTATCAGCCAGCCCCACTATGACAGGCCTGCAGCCCCTCCCCCAGGCGGCCCTACCCCTGATCTCACCCCCCATTCCAATAGGGGGTGGGACTGGCTGGCCAACTTCCTGCAGCCCCTCTTCCTGGCCATCCCTGCACCCTATGTGCCCCCACAACCCTGATTGGCCCACAACCCCTCTCCCTGACCAGCACTGCCCCTGATTGCACCCCCCACCCATGCAGTCATAAATAAATGTACCTAGACAGTAAACTTTGCATTTGCTAACATTTACAGCCAATTAATGCTGAACAGAAAGAAATTTCCATTTGGGAAATGGTTAAATTGAGTTATGAGACAAAACCAGGTGATATAAGGTTTATTCTTTAGTCAATGATGACATCATCAGAAGTTTAAAATGAGGTGCTAGAAGCAAAATCTTGAAGCAGGCATGCATAAAATAGAAAATAAATAAATTATTTAAGGATTTCTAGCCAAAAGCCCAAAAGCTGTATAAACCAAAAGCCTCCCATCCCTTTATATAATACTAGAGGCCTCAAACATTAAATTTATGCATGGGAGTGTGGAGGGTCCCTCAGCCTGGCCTGCACCCTCTCACAGGGGAATGTCTGACTACTGGCTTAGTGGCATCAGGCCTAAACCAGCAGTCAGACATCCCTCTTGCAATCTGGGACCACTGGCTCCTAACCGCTTGCCTTCCTGCCTGATCACCTCTAACCACCTCTGCCTTGACCCCTGCCACCATGGCTTTATCCGGAATGACATCTGGTAGGTCATTTGGGTATCTGGTCTAATTGGTCTAATTAGCATATTACACTTTTATTGTTATAGACTAGAGGCCTGGTGCACGAAATTCATAAACTTGGGGAATGGGGAGGGTCCCTCAGTCTGGATTATGAAAGAGCACAGGCCAGGCCAAGGGACCCCACCAGTGCACAATCAGGACTGGGAAGAATGTGGGAGTTTGGCCAGATGGGGAGGGACCATGGGAAGCTCCAGGGAGTGTTTGGCCCATCTTGCTCCGTCTGATCGCCAGACCCCAGCAGCATGCTAACTTACTAGTCAAAATGTCTGTCCACTGGTGGTCAGTGCACATCATAGTAAGTGGTTGAATTGCCTTAGCATATCATTAGCATATTACACTTTGATTGGTTGAATGGGCAACCAGATGATTGGACACTTAACATATTAGGCTTTTATTATATAGGATTGAGGTGGCTGCAGAAATCCAATTTTTCCTTTTTAGAAATAGATATTGCCAAATCTACTTTTTGTTTTCCTTGTATGATAGTTTTGCTTGTCATCTTCAGAATGTGGTCACAAAGATGCCTCTAGCTCCATTCCCTGTGGGGCTCTCAAAGCCTTAGAGCACAAAGAGGGAAACTGTTAACATCATCTTGCTCAATCTTGAGATTTCTGTTACGGCACTTTTGCTTTGACAAAATGCATTTATTCAAGCACTGTCTTGTCTGTACTCTAGAAAATGCGATACCATTTTGCATTGACTTTTTTTTAATTTAATTTAACAAATATAACTTTTTTTTTGTTCCAGTAATCCTTGAGAATTTTTATACTGTAAGCTGAGAAAAATTCACATTAAAGAGAAGCACTCTGATTATATCTGGCTTGATCAAGGTTTCACAGTGAGAAAACATACTGTTTCCTAAGGCCTCTGACAAAGCCATTCTCAGACCTTTTCAAAGGTTTTCAAAAGTTATTATTTGAGATTAACTATGACATGAACAAAAAGGTTAGAAGTCTTATTTATTATTAGCCTGTGGCTCTGAGTTAGCAAGTTCTCTCTTAAATGATCAATATTTGAGTTCTGGGTGCTAACGAGCCAGGATTAGCCAGGGGGAACATGGATGAGGGGAGCAAAAAACCAAATCATTCTCCAAGGAGGGAAATAAGCATTAAAAGAAAATCTCAATAATTTTTAGACGTCAGATTATGTTTTTAATCAATGCCTTCAGAATAAGCCAAAGAAATCCCTCTGACGTTCCCAGCTGTAAGAGTAGAAGTTTGGTTTCACATTTGCATGATTTTGAAGGTCAAATGCCTGCTATCCAAGTCTTACTGATCCATATGGACTAGAAATGCCACAATATGCAACCATCATGAAGGCAGATTGTCTCCTGTAAATCTGTCCGTTCTGTAACACATTCAAAATGTACCGTATTGGCTGGATTATAAATCCTTTCAGGAAACGCACGCACATTTGTAGTGGAAGCAGCTTCACACTGATGGATGATGGCATTGGTGCTCAGGCAACCTTTAACATAATTTACCATATGTGTGAATCTGATTTTTCATGTGTCTGGATTTCTTGTGGCCAGGTATACCTGTAACTCAAAATCCTGTCCCAGAAACAAGCAGAATCATCTATAGCAATTTCCCATGTTTTCTGTAGATATGGGACCTATGGATTTTGTAGTATTTTGGATCCCAACTTTATTTGCTAGGTAAAAAATTTACGTACATGAAGCTTTAAAGTTTGAAAATGCATTTCTCAAAGGATTATTCTCTATATAGTTTTATTAAATAGTGTCTCTAGTATGTTTAAAATATTACTGATTTCATAAGTATTTAATTTTCAGTAGAATAACCTTTCCTGAGCAGGATGCAAGTATGGTTTCTTTCCTGGGTTCTTATAGAAGTGAATTCAAAGAATGAAGCCACAGACAAAAGGTGGTATATGAAAAGGTGGCAATTTATTGGAAACAAGTTCAGACTCCCAGGTAGGGAGAGGGTCCCAAAGTGGGTAGCCCTCTAAGCTCCTTTTTTCCTAAGGTTTATTAAGGCTGCAGTTCTTTGTTTCTTGGTGCTACCTTCTAATTGGTAGAATATCAACTTCAAAGCCCAAAACCTACATGGTGTCCCCCTTTTTCTCTCCCCCTCCAGTGGTAGAATTCTCTACCTCCTGAGAAAATCTGTTTTCCTCTTTCTCCCATTTGTCAGCATTTCTCTATCCCCTGGGAGAGTTTGTTTCCTCTTTCTCCCCACACCCTGTGGCTTTTCCCTAACCTCTGTGAATGGATGTCTTCCTCTCACCTTATCCTGTGGCACCGTTTGCTCTCTGTGAATGTATGCCTTTTCGCAGCACCAAGCCCCCACTTATGGGCCCCACACCTTCCTCCCTCACAAACCCTCTTTATTTCTAAAACTCCCTAAACCAGCCTAAAACTCCTTTCAAATGGCTCTAATATGTTTAAAACACTACTGATTTTATAATTATTTCATGATACACAGCATTTTCAGAAAAAAAAACAACAACAACCAGCCATTATATGAAAGAAGAATAAATGGATTTGATAGTAATTCCATCGTGTTGTAGAAAATTCAGAAATTTCACATACCTATTTTTGTGGATCTTCTAGTATGTACTAAATTTTATTGAAATCGACAGCGTCTGCTGTTCTCTAAACAACTTATCTCATTTTATTTACAAAAAAAAAAAAAAAAAAAAAAAAATTATTCCTGCCAAAACCGGTTTGGCTCAGTGGATAGAGTGTTAGCCTGCAAACTGAAAGGCCCCAAGTTCGAGTCTGGTCAAGGGCATGTACCTTGGTTGCAGGCACATCCCCAGTAGGGGGTGTGCAGGGGGCAGTTGATAGATGTTTCTCTCTCATCAATGTTTCTAACTCTCTATCTCTCTCCCTTCCTCTGTAAGAAAATCAATAAAATATATTAATATATATAAATTATTTTTTCTCTCATAGAGATTATGTGCCTTTTATAGTATTGATAAAAGTAATATCTTCCATGTTCATAAATATAAATTTGCCTCCATTCCATGGACACTGAGCAACTACTTTAAAAAATAGTGAATTCTAATTTCAATTGCTTAATAACATTTTCATTTATGAGAATTAGAAGGGTTTGTTTCTATATAAATAAATTTATTAACAACAGATGAACTTGAAGTGACCAAAATAAAATCAAATGATGAGTTTGCAGCTGCCTTGGAGGTGGAGCTAGAACTTCAGTTGGCTCTCAAATTAGAGTGTATGTATTTCCTAAAATGTAGCAGTGCCTCTCAACCTAGTAAAAGAGTATTATTTTATAACAAAAATCAATTGCATTTCTATACATAACATTGAACTACCCAAAAAAGAAATAAAGAAAGCAATCTCATTTATAATAACATCAAAAGCAATAAAATACTTAGGAGTAAGTTCAACCAATTTTGTGTAAAATCTATACTCCCAAAACTATATGACACAGGTGAAAAATACAGAACAAGGCACAAATAAATGGAACAGTGCCTCTCGTTTATGAATACCTTAAATTCATATACTATTATGTCAACTGTGTATCAATAAAGCTAGAAAAAAAAAGAGTAAATGAGAAACTGAAGATCTTCACAAGTTTTTTGTTTGTTTGTTTTGCCCAACGGATGTCTTGTTTTGCACTCTAATTGGTTTACTTATGGCACTTCCTAGAAAGTAAGATATCATTCATTCAATATCCATTCATTCCACAAACATTTCCTTAAAACTGGATATGACAGGCACTCTAGTGGGTGGTACAAGACAAGTTACAATCTGGCAACATAACTCAACACAAATGCATGAACAAAGAGCTTCCTAATAGAAGCCTTGAATTTGTTTCTCTAAGAAACCTTAAAATCAGATGCATATTCTAGAACCACAATACCTGCTCCTCATCTCTGCTCTAAGCTGTTATTTAGGAAAATTACTAAATCTCTGACTTAATTTCTTAATATGTAAAATTATAATACTTTCCTTATAGTGTT
The DNA here is from genome assembly GCF_014108245.1 of Pipistrellus kuhlii. Taxonomy (NCBI): domain Eukaryota; kingdom Metazoa; phylum Chordata; class Mammalia; order Chiroptera; family Vespertilionidae; genus Pipistrellus; species Pipistrellus kuhlii. The sequence goes on from NW_023425404.1 coordinate 152,266,171, forward strand.
GTTGTGGTAATTAATTAATTGGGTTAATAAATTGACAATGTGAAGATGTTATAATCATGCCTAACACATAGCAACTGTTCCATAAACATTAGCTGTCATTATTGTCATTATTACTTTTACCACCATCAATAATGAATATCCTCTTCACAAAGAGCTTCCAGGACAATTATGATCTAAACTCCATTTCCTATTATTTTAATCCCTTCCAGTCCCCCTACGTCCCCTTCCATTCCCAGAACTTCTCATTTTCAGGTACTATGTTCGTGGCTATTTCTGCAGTCAGAACAGTTAGCAGTTCGGCCATGAAATCAGGGCAGCCTGAGATGTCGCACTCCAACTAGCTACACTGCACAAAGCCTAACAGTTTGCTTTCTGTTTTTAAAGAAGCGTTTCGTTTAGCCATACTTGTGGCAGCACATGTAATTGAAAAGAGGCATATGGAGACCAGCATGCAAGCCTAACAAACACTTCAGAGTGGCTGAAAAACTATGCTAATCAGTTTGGGAGACTGTTTTTAATCTTTAAAAAAAACAAAAACAAAAATAAAACCCCAACCAACTACCCTCCAACCCTCAGGCCTAATGTGATTTTTAATGAAGTGTCCTCATTGTGGACACTCACACTGGTTTACTTCCCTCTGCTCTGGCAAATACTGAAAATAAAATGAATGAATCCTATGAAAAGGAAGAAACGAGAACACCGTGACCCGTGGTTCTGAGGAGCAGAAACGAACTCGGACTGGGGGTAAACCAGGACACCGGTCCCACAAGCGGAGTGGGTGTGCAGACTGACTCTCCTGCAGGACAGAGAGGAGGGACGATGCTCACGACACTCCTCCCCCCTGCGGGAAGGCACTGAGCGTTACCTGAAAACAAGGGAGGCTCAGATGAACAGACCTTTTTAACAGAATGTGCATCTGTCAAGACAAAAATACACGACAAGCTTCTGGTGCTGGCGCGCTGACAGTATGAGCAAGCTGTCTTAGTAGTGATTTTGCAAATCATTTGAGTTTAAATTCTATATAGGGCGTAGCGCCCCTGGAGCATCACTCTCTATATTGGGCCTCCTCATTGAACTATGTTTGGACTAAATAGGCTACGGTTAAAAAGCATGCCCTTTACGAGCTTTGCATACACAGACTAGGCCTGCGTATATATTATATACGAACAGAGTGATTGGGAGAAGTCTATGCGCGCGCGCGCGCGCGCGCGCGCGCACACACACACACACACACACACACACACACACACACACACACACATACGCTTTCTAAATGTATTTTTAAGTTGTTTTCCTGGGTGACTTTTTCTCTCTCTTTTTTTGAAGTTCAGCTCTCTGGCACTTAGTAACCCACAAGCTGCTGTTTCTTTTTCCAAATAAGTTCAGCTTGGTGGAGGGGCCAAAAAAACGATCCCGGCTGATGAATGCAATCTCGGAAGAAAATATGCTTTTTATCAGAGACCACATGTTGCCAATGCCAATTAAAGCAAAACTGGGAGATTTTATCAGATACCAACCTGGAGAGGAGAGATGATGAGCCAAGGATAAGGAAAGGAGAGCAAGCCTCAGGTGGAATTGCCAGGATGCTCATTTAAGATGAAATGTAAAATAACAATGTAGAAAGTGTAGCATACATTGCAGACTGAGCAACTTGTTAACCATCTAGATAAGAAATTGTAAGGAGGCAACAATTGGACTTAGATCTGAGCTGATGTAGATGAAATCCTGGCTCTGCCACTGGCTAGCTGACTCACCTTCACATTTCTGAGGCTTAATCTCCTCACGTGTACTCATAAATCAGTAATCACAAAATCCTGTTTGGATTTTTTTTTAAGCTGATAATGTGGGTTAAAGCACCAGTTTCACAATATTTGCTTGATACATGTTGAAGGAGAGAGAAATTAATTGATTCATTTGTAGACAAAGGCTTTAATGAGGAGATCACATTCCTTTTCTAAAGTATTATAGGCACCAGGCCGGTATGGCTCAGTGGTTGAGCATCAACTTATGGAGGGGAAAATATTTTTATGTTTTCAGTGTTAAACCTGAGAGACTTTCTAGAATTTAGTGAAAATAACTATTTAAAAAGTTTACATCATAATATTTTAAACCATAAAGATTTTTTTAAAAAAGTTACATCATGTAAGATATGATAATTATGACATGAAAATCAGGTATTGAAAATATAGTTCTCATAATATCCATGTTCTTTATGTAAACCTATCATTCCTTATTTTTACACCTTTTTGAAGTTTGTAGCTAATAGACAATATTTGATTTATTTGAATACTGTATCCCACTAACCCTAAAGAGCAGTGGTCGGCAAACTGCGGCTCGCGAGCCACATGCGGCTTTTTGGCCCCTTGAGTGTAGCTTGGCGTTAGAACCACTTCTTCAAAATAGACTCGCCCAGGCCGAAAACCTACTTCTGTACTTAAGCCATAAAGTTTTAATCACACTGTACTGCACGCCCGCATGTGGTATTTTGTGGAAGAGCCACACTCAAGGGGCCAAAGAGCCGCATGTGGCTCATGAGTCGAGGTTTGCCGACCACTATCCTAGAGTAATTCATTTCTTTCTAGAAAGGTTCACTGTGCATATTCAGTACATGAATTGACAATATCCTCAAATATATTTTTCCTTGTTCTTCATAGGTCTATTCTTAAAGCGACTGAGGAGTTTGGAGAATCAGGAAGCAACCACCAGGTCATAAATGTACTATCTTGACACAGCCTGAGGCCATGCTAAGGCCAATAAAAAAATAACGGATTTGTATTCACGTGTCATTCCAGTTCCTCACATTTGAACCCAATCATATTAATCATGTATATTTTGTCAAGTTTCCTGGGTATTTCACTCCAACACACAATAGCTGCCCCCATGTGGTCAAAGATCCTGCCCCCATGTGGACCCAAGATGGCCACCACAAGATGGTCAGCAGGGGAGGACAGATGGGAGGGACCAGGCCTGCAAGGCAGGGCAGTTGTGGGTGATCAGGCCAGCAGAGGAGGACAGTTGGGAGGCACCAGGCCTGCAAGGGAAGGGAGTTGCGAGGGTGATCAATCCTGCAGGGGAGGGCATTCAGGAGTGACCAGGCTGGCAGAGGAGGGGAGTTGGGGGCAAACAGGCTGGCAGGGGAACAGTTACACATCAATCAGGCTGGTATGGGAGTGGTTAGGGGCAATCAGGAAGGTAGGCAGGCAGGTGAGCAGTTGGGAGCCAGCAGTCCTGGATTGTGAGAGGGATGTCTGACTGCCCATTAAGACCCAATCCCATTGGGCAGTTGAATATCCCTTGAGGAGTCCCAGATTGGAGAGCATGCAGGCTGGACTGAGAAACACCCCCCTCCTCACCCTGTGCACGAATTTCGTGCTCTGGGTCTCTAGTGTAAAGATAACACAAAAATGTGTTAATCAACTTTATGTTATCAGTTAGGCCTACAGTCAACAGTAGGCTATTAGTAAGTTTTTGAGGAGTCAAAAGATATATGTGTGTTTTTAGTCATCGGGTGGGGTGGGGTGTCAGCACCCCTAAGCCCTGTGTTGCTCAAGTGTCAGCTATAGAGTTATAAGCTCAAAGAACTAAATTTAGTGCGACGGAGCTACAACTTTTGTTGAAAAGAATATCAATTGTTTGGCTGGAAACTTTTTTTTGGTATTTTCCTATTATATAGATCCTTCATAGTATTTTATTCCTTTTCTACATAGCTCCAGCTTGCTGAAATGACATTAAGACAAGCTAGGAGGGCAATGTAAATTTCATTGCCCTCCTAGCTTGTCTTAATGTCATTTCAGCAAGCTGGAGGGCAATGTAAATTTCATTCATACCATTCAATCTGAATTAGTCATGAAAATAAATAGTTAATTTATTTCTATAAATGTGAACTCAAGTTGGGTAAAAACAAAGACATAATAATTTCCACTTTTCAAGCATTCTGGACATGCCTGATGTTAGCTGATGAAGGTTTCACATAAACAGGATGTAATTTGTTTTCATGAGATACCTACATATGTGGATCTCTGTATCAGCCCATTAGTGGTTAGTGTTCATCATTTTGTTACTCTGTGTTGAAAGGCTTTGCTAAAAACAATGAAAGCTCATTAACATAATTTTTATTATAGAAAAACAAAAAGCAATCTAAACATTCAATAAGTTAAAAATTATATGAAACATTTAAAAATATTGTTAATATCCATGTGCTTAATCTTTTTAAAACTTTGACTTATAGATATTTGTAAGAAAAAATTGGAGGGGTTGAACTTCATAACAATTAAATCAGAATTTTCATGGGAAGAACCAAATAATCTGCATTTTCAAAGAAATAAATCAAGTAACTTTGGAGAATGAAAGCTTACTAGAATGAAAGCTTAATGTGAAAATAAGTTTTAGTGTTTTGTTTGCTAACATAATACTTTGTACATCAGAGGAATTTAATAAATTTATATTGAGTAGATGAATTATTAGCCTTGATGGAAAAGTATGTTCTTTTCAACAATGACTATGAAATGTATATCATAACACCAAAAGGTGCTCATGATAGTATTCAATGAAAATAGAGAATAAAAAAGTGCATGCATTCTAAGATTACAAATATTTCAAAAGACATTTTAAAAAGGAAAAATAATAACAAAAGCATCAACTATATAAGAAAAAAAATTAGAAATATATTTTAACCAAAATTAAAAACAGGAAAGTATTTATTAATCAAATATCTCACAAAAGATTTTATCAAAAATATGAAAAGAACTTTTAGAATTCAACTATACAAAAGCAAACACGATTTTAAAATAGGCAAATGATATGAATAGATATTTGATTAAAAAAAAGATATTTGGATGGCAAATAAATATAAGAAAAAATACTCAGCATCATTTGTCACTTAGGAATGGCAAAGTAAAACCTATGAAATACTAGTATATCCTACCTAATATATGCTAATTGACCCTCGCACCATCACAAAAGATGATGGCACCTACAGCCAATAAGGAGGAAATACACTAATTGACTGTCTTGCTCTAAAAAATGGCAGCGCTCACAGCCACTAGATGGCGTGCCCAGTGCCTTCAGCCCCACTGGGGCACATGCTTCCTCCCAGGTGGGCCTGGCCACTTCATGAGCCTGCCTCAGAAGTCCCCCAGTCCCCTCAGCCCCCCAACTGCCCATGGCTGGCCCAAGGCACAGGCAAGCCTCAGATGACAGCCACCCAGCCTCCCAGGGCTGCCTGAGCCTCAGGTAACCAGGGCCAGCAGAGGCTTGTGCTGCCAGCAGTGGCAGCAGCAGAGGTGTGATGGGATGTCACCTTCCCCTAATCGCCAGGTCCCCTCCTGCCCCTAAGGGGTCCCGGACCATGAGAGGGGGCAGGCTGGGCTGAGAGATCCCCCCTCCAGTGCATAATTTTTCATACACCAGGCTTCTATAGTATATATATATATATATATATATATATATATATATATATATATATATTAGCTAAAAATCTAAAGTTGACAATACAAAGTGCTGATGAAGATTCAAAGTAATTATAATTCTCATACATTTCTAGTGAGAATACAAAAATGTTAAAATCTCCTTAAAAACAGTTTCACAGTATGAAGTGAAGTTTAACATACTTTTACCACATGGTCCAACAGTCACACTTCTACAATTGAAAACTTATATTTACACAAAAATCTGTGCATGCATGTTTATAACAACTTTTTTATAATCTCTAAAAACTGGAAACAATGTAAATGTACTTAAATTGATGAATGATAAACTGTGGAATAGCCATATAATAAAATACTCAGCAATACCTTAAAATAAAAAGAAAGAAATATTGATCCATGCAACCATGGATGAATCTCAAATGCATTATGATAAGTAAAAAAAGCTAGAATCAAATTGCTATCACCTATATGATTCTATTTATATGACATTCTGTAAAAGACAAAGCTGTAGGAATAGAGAACAGATGAGTTGCTGCTAAGGGTAAGGATGTGAAGGGGGAGGATTTGATGTCGGAGGCCAGCATAAGGTATTTTTTAAGGATAATGACATCATCCTGTGTCTTGATTGTGGTGATGATTATGTGACCCTATGCATTCATCAAACCTCAAAAATATACATTAAAAAAATAGTGAATTTTATTGTATGTAAGCAAAAAAAAAAAAATTTTTTTTTTTTTAAGAAATGGAAGGAGCCCCCAAATAAAAGACAATAGCTATTGTGATATGATAGTGAATTCCTTTTTGTCTTTCATTTTGCAAATTTTTCTGTGATGTGATTGAAATATCTATTTAAGTAATAAGCAAATTATTTTATATATATACAGCAAAAGATTGTATGCCACGTTCGATTAGTAAGATCCTGTGTCATTTGGTCTTTCTCATAAATTAACATTGCATTTGCTTTTGATTCAAGTGTTACTTAAAACAGGGTCTCTGTGGCTGCAAGCAAACTGAATGGGTGAAAAACTAAGCCAACCAAACATATTTTACCTATACAAAACTCATCTGTGTAAGCTATTTTCAGGAAAAATATAATCCTCAGTACTTTCCTTCTTTGACTCAAGCTTTTTGCCCCTCCCCCCCATTATTTGTCCCTCCTGTATCCACACCCATAGACATACATATGTGTAAACATTGCCATATAGTCACTCATACTGCCAACCTGAAAATGTCTGCACATTGTCGAAAATAGGTCTTTGAAGTTATCTTTCCTGAAATTTCTCTTTGATTCTTCTGCCCAACCTTCCCTCCAAGGATTTCTCCAAATGGCCCCTTTTCTCTGTCTATGTGTCTAACATCTCCCAGGTGATACCATTCTAATCCTTTTGGGGCTTGGTTGTTTGCCCCCCAGACTTTATTTGCCCTTGGATTTAGCTGGCACAAATGGTATTAACTGGGTCATTGTTCTTTGTTCTCCCAGGACAGAGTGATTTAAGCTATGTATTCTCTTCTCAGGGAGGAGAGGTATAAACCATTTTCTCTAAAATGTCCCTGGTTAGGGAAAGTAAGGTCTCGAGTTGGCCTTGTTTAAGTTTTTGTCTCAGTTTCTCTATTCCACTTGCTCAGTTTCTCTATTCCTAGCTTCTTGGGATCAGGCAGCTTAGGGTAAGGGTAAGGGCTACAGGGAGGGAAGCTGTAGATAAAGAGGAGATGAGCCAGATGGTCAGGATATGAGTAAGAGGCAGAATCAGTCTACCTTAGAGTTGCCCTTCCCCCTGAACCCAAAAGCAGGAAGGAAAAACAGAGATATGAGGGCAAAAAAAGATTAGCTGGGTTTTTTTTTTTTTTTAAAGAGCCAGTAGATGGTAAGAGCAGGAAATATAAACTCCTATACTAGTGAGCTTCTGCAGCAACTCTTTTCAGAACCCCATCTTAAGTGCCAAGAGCTTTGTTACAACTGTGCTTCCCTTTTGATTACTCCTCCCTTGTCCATGAATTTATTCCTTGACTTCTCGAGACAATGAATGCAATGGCTCATACATGTCACTATCCTGTCACAAAACCTTAACATATATATATATACATATATATATATATATATATATATATATATATATATATATTTCTAATGCATATGTTTAACATCAAGGGTAGAATAGTAATATTGGCTTTCTTACTTTATTCTACTAATAATATGTTTGAAAGTATTGAAGGTGAAGAAAGGTAAGGTGATTCTCAAGATATAAATTCCACAATACAGGGATTTTTAAATTACAGAAATTAGTTCAATCCTATTCAGAAGGACAAGGAAAAATCTAATATTTTACCAGTATGCCCAATGATAGATAAGGAGAAGCTCAAATGCTAGGAATATCTAGGTCTGAAATATCAAAAAGGCAAAAATATTTATGTAAATAAAAAAATGGATACTTTCTGTCCTTGAATCTTGCTATTCCATGCCACCAGTTGTCAACAAGGATGATTTATAAGACTGTTATCAATGCATACTTTCAAAGACAGGTGGCTAAAAACGGTAGCATGAACAAGCTCTACTCCCTGCTCATCTTATTGAAACATCCACTCAGTGTGACACTTGCATTTGACCCATAAGCAAAGAGTTTCACTTGATACATGGTGACTCCATTAAAAATAAATACCTGTCTCTTCCATCCTGAGCTTTCTTGGTTTAGCAATGCAGTGTCCATTAAAGGTATTACAGAAAGACTCAATCACTTGTCTAAAGTGGGTAACAAATTAAAAAGTGATGTGGGGGTAAAGGTAACATCTCCATGAATAAGAAGAGTCCCATCAGGTTTAGTTCAAAAGAACAGAAATGACAAAGCCAGCCCCTATTGACCATCAATTACCTCTACCCATGCCTCTCAGAGAGACATTCTACATCCAGCGAGCTTTCGGCCTCAGCCCCAGCGCATGTCTCCCAAGCCCCGCTGCCCTTGGGCCTTATGCCCATCAGAACTCTGCAAAGACAATCAATGAACCTAAGCAGCTCATGCCACTTTGGTTAAAACAATTCAAACATGTTTTTCTGTTACATTCTCTTTGTGCAAGAAATGTTTCTGTGTGTGTGGTTGTTTTTTTTTTAATATAGAAATTGGACTAAACAGCATGCTTTTTCAAACAACAGACATGAATGCTAATTAAAGGACAGACTTCATAGCCACATAAAAAGTGGCTCTACACAAAGTCTTTAATTCCATCTCAAACATGGTGTTAGCAACTTGGTCAGACAGAGCTTACATGAACTCTGTCCACTAAATATAAAACACCAGGGAAGTCCACAAAACAAACAAACAAAAAGAAAGAATAACACATTTAAGCAATGATCTCCTTATATTTCTATTATGATTGGTAATATTTGATTAGTATGGGTGAAAGCTAATGTCTTGATTACAGATGCCAGCAAAGAAAGTGTTAGTTAAGCCTGGGTTTGTTCTGAGAAAGGCAAAAATAATGAGAAAATGTGATCTGACTACTGAAATTTTAATCTACTTTTTATCATTGCTCAGTGGAACCAAAGACTTCATCAAGAGAATATCTTAACTTAAAAACCACAACATTATCAAAGCATAATCCTTACTTTTATTATTTTCCCTAGTTTTGGCATCATTTATTTATTCAACAAGGTGACATTGAATATACCAAGCCTGTGCTTTGTATTAAAGATACAACGGTGAGTAAGTCATGGTCCCTAATCCTCAAATATGACACTAAATGGAGAATGAATGATGCTTGAACAAATGGTAGCAAAATGAAGACAATAACAGTTAAATGCACAGAATAGTCTAAGTATCTTCCTTAGCCTGAGCAGTGGGCGTGGGTGTGGCTGCAGGAGAGGGAGAGGGATTTATCAGGGAAGAATTCCTAGTAGGGGCAAAGATAATGTAAAATATCTCAAATGGACAGGGCATGAAATCAGGGCAGTGTGTCAGTGCTACAGGCAAACTGTCCTTACTTAATGTGCTGATTTGAAAGGTGTTGCAGAAGCTGATGCAGGAACTGTAGGCAGCAGCCACATCAGGAAGATCCTGGCACACAGTGCTAAGAATCATAGACTCTGTCCTCCAGGTCAGGAACTTCTCAGAGACTCCAGCGGAAGGTCAGTGTGTGCAGCATGAAGAATAGCCCCAGGTAAGTCTGACTTGCTCTCGGTTCCGAACCAGATAGTCATTCCTTCAGCAAACAGTCGTCGAGTGCCCACTTTGTGTGAAGCAATGCTCCAGACATGGTATACACCATTGAACAAGATAGTTGAGGTCTCCCTTTTTGTAGAATGATTAATGGTGGGCAATTTGAGAACTTTAAGTAAGGTTTTAAAACTTTCTGGCTATATGTGGAGGACAGATCTGACAGGGTCAAGACTAGATGCAAGGAGACAATTACGGAGTTCTTGCAGTAATCTGAATTTGGAAGGAGTCGAAAGACAGCTAGTGGTAGTAAGATTAGGAGATAGATCCCAGACATATTTAGGACATAATTAATTGAAATAAGGTAAGATGGAGTTGGGGAGGTAAGGAAAGGAAAAATTTAAGAATGTATCTTAAGTTTTTAGTTGAGATTATTGGATAGATGGTGGCCCAACCAATCAAGATAAATAATACATTATAAATAGTTTATATTTATTCATGACCACTTCATAAAGGCATGAGGAAAAAATATATATATCCATTATACTACATCAGTATTACATTAGTATTACATGTAGGATTATATGTAGTTTCTACATCATGTAGAGCTACAAGAAGGATGGACATATAGCTAATGATACACAGTGTGCCAGGGAAAGATAAAGCATTTAGTGATATACCAAAAAAATTTTAGAAAAAAGACATTTCTATTGTCTCTCATAAATAAAACATATCACATTAGCAGAGGATTTTAAAGGAAGGATCTCAAAAATTCTAAAATTTTGAACTTACTATAATCACCACTTTTCTATTTCTATGTTGGTCATTGTTCAGATCAACATTAGCATGAACTAACTTGGCTCAGGTGAGAACATGCAACTGACTCTTTATCTTCCTCTGCCAATAAATCAGGAGGGGAGGAATCCACAAATTAGGTTGACACATGGTGTCAGGAAAGAATTAATTCCTTCTCAGTTCTGGGCAGACTTACAAGCTGGGCTTCATCCAGAAAGACTGAAGGGAAGTCGGAGGTTTGCTTTGTGTGGTGATTTTTTTCTATTGCTATCAAAACCCAGACCTAATACCAATCATTGAAGAGCTCCTTGTTGTTTCTGGATTATCTATCCAGAGACACTTGGGAATTGTTCCACACTTTCAAGTTGTTCTTGACTTGCACTGGATAGTTTTGCTGTGTTTGTCAAATTATATCTTCTAGCAGGAACACATAGACATTTATAATAAAAGCTTCATCAAGGGACAGAAATATTTTGGATATGCCAAATCAAATTATAATGCACTCAAACAGACATCATCTATTTTTAATTCATGACTAGCATTCAGTATGCAGCATCAGAAAGATTTACATTAGGATTAATAGACATCATAGAATATGATGTTCTTTCTTGAAACCAGCACTGCTTAAGGAACAGCTATGCAGCACAGCTGGATTAAATGCATCCATACAAATTAGTTTTAGGCAAAATGGTAGAATAGGCCGCCCCTCCCCCTTCTGAAATCCCCCTGTTTCCAATTTACTCACTCATTCCTTCAAAGTTTATTTATTGAGTACCTGTTATGTGGTAGACACTATTATAAGTAAAACATCCCTATTCTCATGGCAACAACCCTTCTTCCAATTCTAATTCCAAGCCCTCAGTTTGTCCCCTTGTGCTACTTTTCCCTGAAATACAAAAATACCACTATTCTCCAAAATATATCACATCATTAGTGATTACTCTTCCGAAGGCTTCTGAAAAACACACACACAAAAATTTTGTCTCAAAGACATCACTGTAACATTGGGGAATTCAGATATGTGACAGGATAATGTGGAGAATATTTAAGAAAATGAAAATAATTTGGAACACCCATATCAAACCATGACACCTGAAAGCTATATCTTCTGGCAAAGTGGTGACTGCATAATATAGCTGGAGAAGGTGTTCCAAAACCGATGACAGATGGAGTTAAATCTCAGCTGCACTCCTTGTTAACAGTATGACTTAACTTGCCTGAAACATATTTTCCTAGACTTTACTAGTAAATATTAGTAAAGGATTAAAATATGTATATATTTATAACTATGTATCTTAGTAAGGCACCAAAATATTAAGAAATAATTATAATTTTGTTTAATTAATATTAAAATTATGGAATATATCTTCAATCAATCTTATTTGTTCAGTGACTTGTATGTAGATTTGTTTTTGTCCTCCATGGTTCTAATAATGTCCTTAATAGTACAATAATCCAGTTCAGAATAAACATGGCATTTACTAGTTGTGTCTCTTTAATCTTCAATCTACAACAGCTCCTCAGGCTTTCCATGTTTTTCATGACCTTAACACTTTTGAAGACAACGGGCCAGTTAACTGGTTGAATGTTCCTCCATTACAGTATAATATTTCATCATGCTTAGAGTCATGTTATGTATCTTTGGCAAAAATATTACAGAAGTGGTTCTGTGTTTTTATTGCAGCCTATCAGATGGTGCAGTTTTAATTTACCCCTTTCCATAGAGTATTCACTTCTATCTAGTGATTAATGCTAGCTGTCTCCACTGTAAAGACACTTTCCTTATTACATTAATACACATTCTGCAGGATGGGGATGGTTCTTTGAAATTGAATATGTCCTGTTTTGTCATCAAAATTATAATTATTTTTATATTTCCATGTAAATGGACACATGGATTCCAATTTCATTCTTTGCATTATTATCATTTGCTACATTATTTATTTGATGCTAAAATTTTCCCAGATTTGGCCAATGGGAGCTCCTGCAAGTGAGCTTCCATATCTTTATAGCTTATGTCCCTTATTTTTACTGCAACACAAGATGCTCCAGCCTCAGCTTTCACTTTCTCTGCTCCAGCTCTGGTAATCAACCACTTCTCCAAGGAACCCTGGTTTATTTTAGTGTAAAATAATGTTGTGAAGCCAATATCTAGATGCTAACTGCTATTGTGATGTCTCTTCTCCCAAGCCCTTGTATTGGACAAAGATAGAGAATATATGTATGTATATTTAGATCTGTGTTTATTTCTGTATGTATCAAAAGACATTGAAAAAAATGTGAGCTCATACCAATACTTTCAAATCCAATCCAATACTACAGAGGAAGAAAGGAAAAAGAACAGAAGGAAAGGTAAAGAAGAAAAGTAGAAGAAAGGGAAGACAGGAGAGAAGGGAAGGAGAAGGGAGGAAAGATCAGGAAACAAGAGAAGAAAAGTGAAAGGAAGTGAAAGGAAAATGGAAGAGAAGAAAAGAGAAATGAGAGCTCTGTGATATTTAAGATATCCCTTAGAAGAGTTTAGAGGAGAAACACAAATTCACATTCTCAGTGGAGTGATAGCAGAGGCTTTAAAAAATGCATGTGTGTGTACTTCTGCTTGCACTTAATATTCAGGCCTGCTTACTCCTATACCTCTGCCACTTCATGAGAACATGAAGAGCTCAAGCTATTTTAGACAAGCCACCCATCAACTGACCCCCAAATAGGTGAGAGAGTTTAACCATAATGAGCAGAACTGCCCACCCAATTCATAGTTAATTGTCAACACATGGGGAGCCCAGAAGAACCTCCCAGTTAACCTGAATCCCTGTGAACAATAATAATTTGGTTATTATTTTAACCCACTGAGTTTTGGGGTCAAGTGTTATGTAGCATTATTCTGACTTATTGAATTAAATTAGAAGTTACACTTTGAAGCCAGAAATACTCTTGCCAATTATAAGTTTTCTATAGCATTTAGTAGTCCATAGTCTTTGTTTTACTCAAAGATGGATAAATGGACTAGGTCTAGATTTCAGAGTAAGGTAGATATGTATAAATTAAACAATTCTAATGGTATTTCATCTTCTGACTCACTACATGACCATAGACTACAGTTCAAAGTCAGACAGTGAGATTTTCAAGAGCACGGACAATTCATTTTCATTATTTTTGTATATCTAGCACTTAGGAGAAGCCTCTACTATGTTGCAATATTGTAGGCACTGAGCCATTACATGGATAAATAAAAAGACAAGTGAATCCCAGTCTGTTACTTTAAAAGTTGAGTATAATAAATATTTATCTAATAAGTGAAGGAGTGAAGATTCACCTTCAGAATACAGGAACCTTTCTTTAAAACAGCTTTCTGTTTTAAAGGAGTAATAAAATTTAGAAATGAAAACAAACCAATATGAAGTCCACAAATAAAAATATTTATGTACAGGGATAAAAGAGAAATGAGCAATGTTGGTGAATATGACAATTTTTTAATGCAACCATTACAGCAAAAGAGATCAGAAGGAAAACATTCCATTTTACTGAAGAAAAAAAAATTAGAACTTCTCAGTGTATCATTTACATGTCATGAAATCCTAAGGAGAGCTAGAAAGTACAGGCAATATTTTCAAAGTGAGTGCACAAGAAGTATGCCCAGGACTCCTGATTTCCTGTAAATGTGAAAACATTGCCTAAGAAGAAGATGCATACAGTTGCTTCTTTGTGATCTCTATGAAATTAATTTTGTCCTTAGCATCTTTTTAGAAAAATAAATGTAAAATATCAACTTTACCTTCCCATGCTCCAATTAAAATCAGAATGTTGATAGTTATTCTCAGAAACCAAGTTGATATTGATACATTACTATGTGGATATATCTGTGTTGTAGAAATGATGCTTTGTGCTTGGGTGATAATAACTGTCAAAATGCAAGGGGTTAGTGAACAGGACCCGTGGGGAATGGCAGGATGACACTCTACACAAGACATTCTGCTAATAGGTCTGAGAGCAATTACTGTATGGTTTATGATCACAATGCTTAACCCTCTCTGTCTCAGATTGTAGGAAGTTTAGCCAGCACACTGCTTGAGGAAATTTCAACACTCTATGTTTTATTAGTAAAGTCAATTGAAGGGGCACACTATGAAGACTGTCAAATAGTCCCATGTATTAGAAAAAACCAGCTCAGTCTATAATATGACTGCTGCACAGAAAATGAGCAAACCCAGAAAAGACTAAGGCCTCTAAATTCACCAGCTCCCGGACCAGCCTATTCAGATTACTTCCATTTCTAACTTGAAGTTTAGTTGACCAGTTACTCTTTTCTTGTGTTCATGCACTGCTCCTCCACATCAGCATTGAACTCTCTTTATTTTGCATGTGAGCATTGTTATGGCATTGTGCTAGATCCTGTTTTCTTTAAAGATAGTGTAATCATCTGAGTCATATTTCCAGAAGACAAAATAAGCCTTTGGTAATCATCTCACTTACACATTATTCAACATTCTTTCCAAAATACTTCAAATCTGCTACCACCTCCCTGCCAATCAATAATGAACCTTGGTGCCGAGACTGGTTTGGCTCAGTGGATAGAGCATCAGCCTGCAGACTGAAGAGTCCCGGGTTCGATTCCGGTCAAGGGTATGTACCTTGGTTGTGGACACATCCTCAGTAGGGGGTGTGTAGGAGGCAGCTGATCGATGACTCTCTCCCATCGTTGTTTCTGACTCTCTATCCCTCTCTCTTCCTATCTGTAAAAAATCAATAAAATATATTTAAAAAAATTAATGAACCTTGGTTTCTCAACTCCATAATTGTTACATTCATTAATTTGTGTTCTGTTACTTATTTACCCCATTATCTGTTACCAAGAAAAAGGAGCTAGTTATCTGCAAATTAAACCACAACAAGGTATGTGGGGCATAAACAAATGTGATTATTGAAAGAAAGTTTCATAATTCAGAGACATGGAGAAAGGCGATATGGTAAAGGTTAGATGTGACATTACACCATTAAGTGATTTGAAAATAGTCTCTGAGCCCATAAAATTCCACGTATAATAGGTTTCTAATTTCAATCAGCATGCCTCCCAGAGACTGACAATTTGAATAAAAATTTAACAAAAAATTATCTTCTAATTTGATGGGCATTTTTACAAATGACCTCTATGAAGTCCTTCTAAGATATAGATGCTTTGGGTAAATTGCACTACAATTTTACACAATAAACTGAGCTTTTCTTGTGTGCAATATTTGACTGCATCAATTTGCAAAATAAAAGTACCATTGCCTGGGATCAGGATGACTAGAATTAGGATGCCACCTCAGGGCAGGAACTCAGGGGGCTGAGACAGGGGTGTCAGGGAAGAAACAAGGCTTTGCTCTCATGTACCTGCCAAAGATCCAGTGGCTCTTCGAAGGTCTGGCTAACCTAGAAAGTTATTTGAGGGGTCACACCACTTAGTTTATGAGAGCCACAATCACGCCTTCTAGCTTCTAAGTCCAAGGAATACTACTTACATTTGTTGCAATTACAGATATATAGATATATTTATTACACACATATACTAATTAGAACATTTTTTCCCCAGCATGTAGCAGTAGTAATTCTTGGTGAGGGATGGGGATTTTTTTTTTCTAATTCACACGAAGATACTGTATAGGCCAGCAATAAGGATGACTTTTTCTTAGATTTGCTTTTCAACCCCCAAATTTCAGGTACCTAGCAGAAATTCATACTGTATGATTTTTCCTCCCTGGCAAGATGTCTGGATCAGTGGTGAACATTGCCCATGCTGAATAAGTCAGAATTTTCTCCTGGGCTGTTTCTCTGTGAACTTGGAACTGAGGACAAGAAAAGTCAAGAGCTCCCAGGAAGCCAATGCTTGCCTGGTGATAAAGTAAAAGAAGCGAATTTTCTTCTGAAGACAATAATAATACTGACATGAAGACAGGAGTATGAACAAGCAGGGGAGGAGATATATCTAGGAAATGGTGGGCTTCACTTTCAATGGCTTTTCATCTGCTGGTTCCAGTCACTTCCAGTGTTTGGCTGTCTTTTGTTGTCATGGATTTCAGGTGATATGCATACATTATTTAAATGAAACAACCGCCTCCTTAATTGAGAAATTAGATTGAATGGAGTATATAGTAGCCTTGTCAATAGGAAATTAGATTATTTGATGATGGAAAAGGATAGAGTATTGGACTCAAGACCCAAATTTGAGGAATGTGAAGGTTTTTCGAGAGTATGTATTATCTATAGAAGGAAATAAAAAAAGGTAGAGTTAGCCAGGTGAATGACTGAGAAAAGAATTTCAGAAAGAGGGAACAGCATTCTGAAGTTCATAGATGAGAAAAAATAAAGGGAGTTGAGGGGAGGAAAGTAGTTCAAGCTGGTGAAAGATAAGGCTGGACAATTAAAGGAAGTTCAGATTCTTAAAAGGTTTTATAAACTGTGTTAAATAGTTTGGACTTTATCTTGAGAGCAATGGAGAGCATAGATAAGGTTGTTAAATAGGGAGAGGGCAGCCATTCAGGAATTTGTGGGCTTTCTTGTGTTAATTGCTCCTTTTTTATTTTTTTATTTTTTATTCAAATAGCATGTTTCAAACAAGGGAGAACAGATTGACATTTTAGGGGAAAGTAGGTAAATCTAATTAGGATGACTAGAAATGTAGGAAAGAAGTGATGAGGAGAAACAGGAAAGGAGAGGAGATGGTTATGAGATGGAAGGAGGTAATTAGTACGTGGCAGATAAATTGGATACAGAAGGTTAGTGAGAGGCAAGAATCTTGCGGGACAGCTGGTAGTCTGAAATAGACCACTTTATCAAGCAAGACTGGTGTGTCTTTTTTTTTTTTTTTTTTTTTTTTTTGAGAAGTATGTTTTTCTCCCTTTCCTTCACTGGTATAATGTGATAAGGTGGAAGAAGCAGGGCTGTATAAAATAGGAACTGAGGAGGTCTAAATCACTACAAAAGCCACTCTACTGAGAGCACTTAGCTGGTCCATAAAGAACATCCAACAGGTAAGTAAGGTAATCTCTAGCTAAAATGAGCAGGTATTAATATCCAAAACTTTTTTGTTTAACAAAAACATGCCAGCATGAATACACTTATTTGTTAAATAACACTTACGGAGTACATACTCTGTGCAAGGCATCCGTTTGGCGTTGGGGATATATTGTAAAAAAAATATATGAAGCCTCTGCCCTCATAAATTTTGAGAGTATATAACAAGGAAATTTTTACTAACCTGTATGTATTTGAGGAAGTAGTATTTGGATGATGTTATGAAGTGAATTGTGCCCCCAAATTTTATGTGTGGAGAGTTCTAAACCTCAAAGTAACTGTATTTGAAGATAGAGTCTTTAAAGAGGTAACTAAGGTTAAATGAGGTCAAAGGTAGGGCCCTAATCCAACAGGACTGGCATCCTTGTAAGACGGGGAAGACAGACCATTAGTGCACCTGCACTGAGAAAAAGCCCTGTGAGGTCGTAGCCATAAGGCAGATTTCTGCAAGTTCAGGATAGCGGTCTCAGCAAAAATCAACCCTGTAGGTGCATTAATCTCAAACTAACAACCCATTTCTATTGTTTAAGCCATCCAGTTTGTAGTATTCTGTTATGGTAGCCTGAGCAATCTGATATAAATGATATTCTCACTGATGAGTAAGAATGTCCTTGTCAAACAGGGTAGGGCAGGAGGGAGTTTCATGCCAAGGGAAAAGCATGTGCCTGAGATGAGAAACCTCAGGGAGCATTGGGGAAACTGAGGGAAATCAGTGTGAGGATAGGGGGCAGTTATGTGAATGGACTGGAAGGAAGCAAGAGAGACGTAGAGGGTTTGTGTGGAGGCCACTGTGGAAACCCAGGAGAGATGGTGGTGGTGGTGGTGGTGTGATGAAGAGGAGTGGCTAGACTTCAGAGATGCTCAGAAGGGGGCATTGATCTGTTTTGGGCATTAATGGGCTATGTTGAGATAAACAGAGGTGTCAAAAATGAGGTTTAGGTCCTAGCCAGTTGGACTCAGTGGAGCTTTGGCCTGCAGACTGAATGGTCTCAGGTTTGATTCTAGTCAAGGGTATGTACTTTGGTTGCAGGCTGGATCACCAGCCCTGGCAGGTCCTGTGCAGAAGATTACTAAGTGATGCATCTCTCTCACATTGATGTTTCTCTCTATCTCTCCTCCTTCTGCCCACTCTCTTAAAAATCAATGGAAAATATCTTCAAATGAGGATTAATAACAGAAAAAACATGATGTTTAGGTTTGGGGCTTGAGCACTGGATGGATGATAGATTATTTATTTGGATAGGTGGGTAACTATGGAGGTGGGATACTCTTTGGGGGAGGAAAGAATACTTATTTGTGGTAGATGGAAGTAAGAGTCGGTGGGTCTTGGTCTTGTTTTAAGAACCATTGACCCATTGTTAACAGGAAACTAAAGACTGTATATAGAGTGACTAAGATCCAGCTCCTAAGAGGGGCCCTATGAGAACCAGGCAGTGCTACAGAGTTCAAGGTGGGGACAGGCTCCAAAGGAGACAATTCTCAGTGCAGATACTGGTCAATAGAGGAAAATCTGGAGCTCTGGAGTCACCCTATTCCAGACCTGATCAATGTATCAATACTAAGCTCCTGAGGAGCTCCTAGTGTCCAGCAGTGCAGTGAATACAGAGGGGGAAAAACATATCAATCCTACTGCCTCTACACCCACCTGCCTGAACTTACCTTAATTCTCCTACTGTTGAAGAAGAACACGCAGTTTCCCTCTGAATATGTACTAAGGTTTTGGGCCACCTGACATGTCGCACAGGAATCAAATGTAGAAATTTGTTGGTATCACTATTGGTTGGTATTATTCAATGACTGTGGCATTTGCTGCATAGTAGTTGATTTTGTGTGTGTGTGTGTGTGTGTGTGTGTGTGTGTGTGAGTTGTATTTTAAACATATTTTTTCTATTTTTATATTTTTAATGGCAATGATTTAGGCCACCACCTGGGTAGATTGCATTACTAGCCCTTATTCTTCACCTCTCCCTATATCCAGGCCACATGCCAGGGTCCAATTAGAATAATAACCTCACCCAGATACTCCCTCACAGACACAATTGGAACAACATTTGACTAAATGTCTGGGTACCCCGAAGCCCAGTCAAGTGATATCTAAAATTACTCATCAGACCATGTGACACTGCAGTTACTCGCACTAAAAGTATGAGCTGTTTCCTCACTCTTTAACTTAGATTTGACTGTGTGACTGGCTTTGACCCTTGGTGTATTAGCAGGCATGTCATGACCTAAGGCTGATAAAGCTCTTTCGTGTCTCTACCTGGGTCTTTGCATCTGTACCACAGCCTGTGAGAAAGCAGAGCTGAATTGCTCAGTTGGATGCAAGCTCAGACAGCCAACCCCAGATAATCCATAGCCACATTAACTACACATAAGCTTAGTGTTATATGACTCTAGGATTATGTTAGACAGTGTAATTGTGTACATGGTCAACCTTCCATTTTGTTTATATGGACAAAATTTTATTTTTTAAAATTTTGTTTTATTATTATAGAACAAAAATTTATTTTTGTTCTAAATGTTCAGTGTTGCAAACTTTCTTATAGCATTTGGTCCTTTCGTCTGACTTCTGTAATGACACCTCAAATTATACTTGCAATATATTTTACTTAGGTTTAGTATTAACCCCATTAAAATAATCCCTGTATCTTCTCAAATGTATGCCGAGATGTTGCACCTTTTTATAGCACTTATTACAGTATGGATTGTGTTAGACTTCCCAATGACAACATTTCATGGATTTTAAGATAAACCATTTTCACACTTAAACGTCTCTGAAATCAACACACATCTTACAGTCAGTGCAATTACATAATTGCTTGGCAGGCTTTTTCCCCCCTGTTTTTTTGTGTTATAAAATAATGGCACATCTAACAATTGATGGCATAGTAGTAGTTGTGAGTTCCTGGCATTTAGAGACTTCCACTAGATTCTTTAGCAATGAATGCACTGTCTTGCAGAACCTATATGCTTAA
The DNA here is from genome assembly GCF_014108245.1 of Pipistrellus kuhlii. Lineage (NCBI taxonomy): Eukaryota > Metazoa > Chordata > Mammalia > Chiroptera > Vespertilionidae > Pipistrellus > Pipistrellus kuhlii. Next base: position 152,286,559 of record NW_023425404.1, read on the forward strand.
AATTTGAAAGTTAAACCAAATGTGTGTTCTATATAGTGCTGGGACACTGATTTTCTTTAGCATCTGAGAAATTCCCAATTACAATTTCATTCAAATTAAAATGGCTTTGATGAGACATTTCATTACTTTAAAAGTAACATTTATTAGTCTATGTGTTGTGATTGGAGCTTTAATATCACCAGGAAGAAGTTTAATCTGACTTCATTTTCAGTCCATTAAAAACCTTGTACAATGTTAATAAATTAGATCTCCAGAGTCATAAAAGTATATGTCGTAGCCCCAATCTGCACATAGTTGACACATTTGGATATTTAGCATAGTTTCAGATTTGGGAGTCTCAGTCATTTATACAAATTAATGTTTCTCATGATTTTAATGAGGAACACAAATATATAAATTGCATACTTTGGTCTGTCCTGTTGTCAATAACACTAGTAAACTAGGGACATGTTGTAGCAATTAGTCTTCTTTGCTTAAAATGAACATTGTGAACTCATCATAGACTTCCTTGTTTACATAGAATTATAATTAGAGATCATAAAGAAAGTCAAATAGAATTAGTATTTTAGGAAAAAGGAGACATAAGGGAACAAAATAAACCCAAATAAGTAGTATTATGGCATGGCTGTGAGGCTTAAATGCCCTCTTATGCACAAAACTTAATTACCAAGATTTTCAATTTAAAATCATTCAAGGACACAACATTTACTAAATTATAGGTAATTTCCTTTGTTCAGAGATGTGTACAGAGACATTAGAGTAGAGAAGGAAAAAACAGCAATAAGGAGATGATCAGTCCGCAGCTACCCTACCGAATCCATGTTCCCTTTCCTGGATGCCAGTATGAAAATAGACTGGCTTCAAGAATGAAATTTACTATCTAGGAAATTCATATTCTTTCATATTCTCTTCAATGGCATAGTAAAAGTCTTTAGCCATCGATAATAACTGTGTGAAATTGTCAACTATGTACATACACTAGTTATTCATTGTTCATCTGAAAAATAGGAGTCAACATCCTCCTTTTAAGTAAGAAAACAAAAATTCAGAGAAAACTAACATATGGTAAAGCCAAAATTTGAATCTGGGTATCTCTGTCTCTAAGAGCACATTCTCTCTCCACTCTGTCCCACTACAGATGGGAAATTTACTACAATGCTACATGCACTAAGGTAGAATTATTCGTAAAATAACTGAAGCATCAGGTGTGGATCACAGTTCCTTTACTTGACATCCTAGTATATGCTCTCAGTCAAATTTTGGTTTCATATATAAAATAATATTCTACTGATTAGAGCTTTTCAACAATGGGAAGAAAATGGGGCAGGACCACTGGTCGAGTTACTGAGCTACCTTTCTTTGGAGAGGAGTTTGGACAACTTAGATTTGTAAAGCCCTATCCAATTTTGACTATGACAGCATTTTGTAAGATAGCCATGGTGAAGTAAAAAGAGTAAAATTATGAATCACAAGTCATGGAGTCAGTGCTCATGGCTTTCAGTCTTGACTTTTACTACAAGGCTATCTGAGAGTTCATTTACCTCTCTGGGCCTCAGTTTATTCAACTTAAAAAGAGAGGGAGGACGAAAATTCATTTCACACAGTCACTATTAAAATTAATTTAGAAATTAAAAATAAAGATGCTTTAGAAACTATACTGGCCACTGTATTATACAACATCTTATTTGCATAGTAAGTATAATAATATATTCAAAAATAGTCTTAAACTGATACTTATTAGAAATTTGATCCATCCTTAAGGGGATTAGTCTGTTTTATTATATAATCCTAAATCTCATTTTTCTTCAACTAATTTAACTCTTTAGCTTATTATTTCAAAGAAAAAAAAATCTGTGTTATTTTCTATTGCCATTCTTGATTTCTTCAAGAATTCAATAATGGATGTCCCCTCCCAGAAACCACACAAACTTCACTGAACAGTTTGCACTGTATTGGTTCTTTTAGAAACTTCTCTCTAGGCCTATAATTCTCTGCTGTAGACATAAGTAAGTAGCTGATATTTCTCTATGCTATTCTGACATATATCATTTCTCTCTCACACACCCTTTAAAATGATTTCTGTTCAATGTCAAAATACATTTCAATGCAATGGTTAACTGTTGTAAGGAAGAAAACTAAACTTTTTGCCTGTCTGTGCTTAAATAAAAGGAATATACTCTTATTAACAATACTAGAGGCCCGATGCATAAAATTTGTGTATGGGAGGGTGTCCCTCAGCCCAGCCTGCACTCTCTCCAATCTGGGAACCTTCGAGGGGTGTCCAACTGCCCATTTAGGCCCGATCTCACTAACTGGGCAGTTGGACATCCTTCTCACAAATCAGTATTACTGGTTCCCTACTGTTCACCTGTCTGTCTATCTGATAGCCCTTAACCGCTTCTGCCTGCCAACCTATTCACCACCTAACCATGCCCCTGCCAGCCTGATAAATACCTCACTGCTCCCCTGCTGGTCAAATTGCCCTCCCTCGCAGGCCTGGATCCCCCCTCAACTGCCCTCTCCTACAGGCCTGGTCACTCCCAGCTGGCCTCTTCTGTAGGCCTAGTCACCCCCAACTGCCCTCCTCTGCTGGCCGGTCACCCCTAACTGCCTTCCCTGTAGGCCTGGTTCCTCCCAACTGCCCTCCCCTGCTGGCCTGATTGCCCACAACTGCCCTCCTCTGCCAGCCATCTTGTGGAGGCCATCTTGTGTCCACATGGGGGTGGCCATCTTTGACCACATTTTGTGTGTTGGAATGGTGGTCAATTTGCATATTACCTCTTTGTTATATAGGACTAAAGGCCAGTGCACAGATTTGTGCACTGGTGGGGTCCCTCGGCCTGGCCTGCAACCTCTCACAATCCAGAACCCCTAGGGGTATGACTGACTGCTGCAGGGGTATCAGGCCGGAACCACTAGTCTGACATTCCCTAAGAGATGTAGTAGTGCATCATGTGGCAGCAGTGGGGGAGGAGCCAGGTACTGCTCTGCTCCTACTCATCCCAGCCCTACTGCACCTGCCACCACCACCACCCAGAAGCCATCACCACTTGGTAACGCTGCCCCAGTGGTGGGAGAGGCTCATTCCACCAGAGCTGTGCTTGCCAGCCATGGGAGCACACTGACCACCAAGGGGCAGCTTCTGCGTTAAGTTTCTGCCTCCTGGTTATCAAGTGCATCATAGTGATTGGTCATTCAGTCATTCAGTCACTTAGGCTTTTATATATATTATAGATTTATAAAATTTAAATTTTGAATATTTATTTATTGCAAAATATTGTATTTAGGGGCTGGGTATGACTGCTTTCTGGACTATAAGCCTATTGCATTTCTAATAGTGTGAGGAGGGTTGTGAGGGGAAAAAAGAGAAAAAATTGAGCTTTATTTTAGCCCTACTTGTGCATTTACCTCACTCTTGCAAGCATTTTATTCTATTATTTTATTTTTATTTACTTTAATTTTTTATTTAAGTATATTTAATATATAATGTTATATTGGTTATTTACCTTCAGTTGTACAATATAGTGATTTAACATTTTTATACCTTATAATGTGACATCCCACTAATTCTAATAATCATCTGTCCTTGTCAAAACCATATTTCAATATTATTGACTATATTCTCCTTCATCATTTTCATCTGTCCCCCAACCGCCTCCCATTATGGTAACCATCCCTTTGGTCTCTGTTTCCATGAGTCTATTTTTGTTTTGTTTGTACACTTGTTTTGTTTTGTTTTGTTTTTTGAATTCTGCATAAAAGTGAAACAATATGGTCTTTTCTGACTTATTTCACTTAGCATAAAACCCTCTAGATCCATCCATGTTGTCCCAAATGTTAAGATGTCATTCTTTTTATTACTACATAATATTAAATTCAATGTTATGCATATAATATTCATATATATATATACATATATATATATATATATATATATATATATATATATATATAATCTTTATGAATTCATCTATCAATGGACATCTAGGTTGCTTTCATACTGTAGCTATTATAAATAATGCTGCAATGACACAGGGGTGCACATATCTTTTTTAATTGGAGTTTTGGGGTTTTTTTTTGTTAAATACCCAGAAGTGAAATTGCTGGATGGCATGACATATCTAATTTTACTGTTCTGAGGAACATCCATATTGTATTCCATTGGAGCTGCACAAGTTTATGTCTCACCAACAGTGTACAAAGGTTCCCTTTTCTCCACATCCTCAAAGCACATTATTTACTGACGTTTTTCATAATAAAAATTCTGACCGGTGAGGTAATATCTCACTGTGGTGATGAGTAGTGATGTTGAGCATCTTTTCATGACATGGTCAGATTTCAAACCCAGATTGGTCTTTAAAAACTTTGCTCTGAATGGATGTAACATTACTTCAATTATTCAAACTATTGAAATGGAGAATTCTTAACTACTTTATTACCTAATTCTTAAACCAAAGATCCTTAAGTCACTGTTGACCAAACATGAATTGAATTGCAATGGCTGAAACCTCACAGAGGGCTGGTAGAGGTCAAGTGTTTAAGCCTGTCTCAGAGAGTCAGGTGCCTGCCTCTAACTTTTGTGGGCCCGAAGAAAATAGACAAATGGAGATGACATAGCACATGTCTAACATTTATAAGTTATAAATGAAGCTCATAATTCATAAATAAAAGCTGTTTTGTTCTCCTACCTTAGTAAGTATACTTTAATAGCAATAAGATCAATATATTAGTATATACATGTCATATATGCATAAAATTTCTAATATGATTTTAAGTCAGCAAAGTATCAGACAGCTTAATTGAATTATTATTGTGCTTGTCTGAATGAAAGAGTGAGGAATCTCAGAGGGAAGACAGAGGAGGGCGGTGAGTGGAAAGTAGTCAACTAAAGACCTTGTATGCATATCTGTATAACCATGGACACCAATAATAGGGTGGTGAAGGTCTGGGGCAAGGGGAGGTCAGTGCGCATCATAGCAACCAGTCAACTGGTTGTTCAGTTGTTTGGTCACTCAGTTGCTCAGTTGCTTAGACTTTTATATAAATAGATTTTTTAAAATATGTTTTTATTGATTTCAGAAAGAGGAAAAGAGAGGAGGTGAGGGAGATATAGAAACATAAATAATAAGAGAATCATTGATCAGCTGCCTCCTGCCACCTTCACTGGGGATTGAACCCACAGCCCAGACATGTGCCCTGACTGGGAATCAAACCCTGATCTTCTGGGTTATAGGTCAATGCTTAATCACTGAGTCACACCAGTCTGGTGTTTATGACATTTTTAAAATAAACTGTGAATTTTGCAAATCATTTCTAAACATTGTGATGGGATAATATATGATAAATTATTATTTCTGAAATTATGGAAAAATATTTTAAATATAGCATACAAATCACTATCTCCTATATAGCAATTTCACCTTCTCTAAAAACAATGACTAGGCACATAACAAGATTTAAGTTCTGTTTAATGTTTGTTTTAATTGGGATATTATTTAAAAATTTTAAATATAGTATCTTGCTAATTTTTTTTTCAGATCTCTCCTCAGTCAAGACTTGCTTGAGGTATAATGTTTGGAAAATTGTCTCTATATAGTTTAGGTTATTTATATGTGAATCTTCTTGATAGTCAATATTACTTCTACATATTTTGAAGGAATGTCACTTTTGTTGCATATGTTATGTTCAGTTTCTTATAATTTAGGCAAAATACTTTTTCTATATTAAAAAATACATTTTTAAAAGTGAAATATCTATTCTGGTGTTTTCATAACCAATCACAATAGAAAAAAATCAAAATTAATGATATTATCTATAAAAATCTGTGAACCACTATTTGAAGAACTTTTGTTGTCTAACTTCATTCTTCTAGAGTGCCATATATTTTTTAAATATAATCGCTTTAACAGAGCTGCATTAACAATTTGTCATAAGTCTGAGCATTCTTAGAAATCTAGCAGAAAGGGAGTGGAACTGGATCTAACTCTCCTCCTTCTTGCTGGTTACCTACTCTCACCTCCCACTGGCCAGACCCAATCAAAGAGAGAAAATTTATCTAGAAGCTATGGATTGCAGCTCAGAGCCTAAATCTCCTCTCAGGGACTTGGGTGGTGTACAGTCTCCTGCTGCTGCAGGCGCTCCTGCTAAATATTTACACCTACACTCTTTCCAGAGGATTCCCATGGGGTGGTGAAGGTCACCTCAGCCGGAGATGCCTGGGTGTTATACATCCTCTGTCACTGATAGGGAGGTGCTACGAAACCCTGCTCTTTTGCTTCTGTGTCACAGTTTACACCCACACCAAAGTTAGGTTTTGCTTGAGACTACGTTTTTCTGTAGCTCCTCCCCATTTCCTAGCTTCCTCCCTCAGCCCCTTGCTGGTTGCTCCTGAGAGACTCTCCTGCTATGTCATGGGCACTCAAATACGCATCTCAGGCTCTGCTTCCAGGGAAACTGACATAAGGAAGCCTAGGAGCCCTGCTGAATGTAGTGCTAGAGATAGACCCCCAGAATAGAGAGCAGGGTGAAGCGGGGTGGACAGTAAATTCGAAGTCCTATTAGGAGAGATCTGGAATATCGTGCAGCTGTGGGGACACTGTGAGGTGCCCGTCCAACACGCATTGCCTTCATCTTCCTTGCTAACAGCTCCTGACTCTGCAAGGAACAAATACTAAATCTCTCAATATCCCTTGATGCTCAGGGTATCACAGCTCAGGCCAATGAGATGTAGGCAGAAGCCTCAGGGGAGATTGTCTCTTCATAATTAAAAAGATGAAGCTACACAGTTTGCCCTCTTCTCTTCCCCTCCTCCGTGCATGGAATGCGGGCACTGAAGGCCTGGAAGGGCAGTAGCCATCTGGTGACTATGATCTGAAAAGCATGAGGACAAAAGACAATATGTTTGGGTTTCTTAGTGGAAAGAGAGCCTGGGTCCCCGTGGTGCCAGTCTGGACCGCCTGCCCTTAGACTTCTGGTTGTGCATAAAAAAGAAAACCTCCTTTTAAATCCCTCTTAGCATTTCTGTTATTCATTCCTGTTGCAGCAGCCTCCAAAAGAGTAAAATCGAGTTATACCAGAGACTCAGAGTTTGGCTTCATCGGAGCAACACCCATCGATAATATGATATCTTTAATCTCTAAGCATTTAGTCTAGTTTGTGACTCCTGCAGCAAGTGCACCAAAAATATAAAGCCAAGCACTCTGGTAGGACAGAGCAATGTTTTAATCATGCACAGAGGCAGCATTCTGCAGCCTGACACACAATATCTGGAGAGGATAGAGGCCACTCGGCATGCAGAACAATTTTAACAGGTGCTGGAAAATCAGCCAAAGAGAAACGGGCCAAGGCTGCAGGTAATTATCTGTGTCTAATCCAAAAATGTGTCTAGGAGTTACTCTCTAGTATAAATGCTCATGGTTCTGGTTTCAAATCTTGCCGAAGAAAAGAAATAAGTCTTGTCATAACAAAGTACCAAATGCCTTTCTGGCAGATACTGCACAAATTTTCCAGGAGGAATAGTTTTCTGGGTCAACTCACATTTATATTATATGGACACAGACATAAGTGCCTTGTTTAAATAGCAATGTACAGTGTAATAAGCGCTAATCCTTCTGACAAGTGTTAAACTTGAGAGTTTTTTTTAAAAGCCTTGTGGGTAGCATCTTTGTCTTTGTGACATGTACATAAGTTTTATAGTCAAGTACCAGGAGCAAATTTGGGCATACAAGAAGTAACTAAGTAACAGTAACCCAAACCAATTTAGTGCTTCCTCTATTAACGTGCAAAAAAGATAACTTTCCATTAAGGGTTTGGTGGAAACAATGAAATGACATTTGGTCCAAAAAAGACGCTATACAAGAAAGATGCCTTGGTAAGCCCTGTCAATATAGACCATCACATACATGCCACACACAGAGAGAGACACAAAGCACCCTGGTAACCATCCCTCTATAACCTTTCATTTATTTTATAGTTTGAACACAGGGTTCCCTCTAGCTTTGAACATGATCTTTATAGTTGGAAATCAAGCTCAGCCAACATATATATGGGAAAAGAATCAACTCAAATGATGTAAGAAACGTTATTTCTAGACACCATAATTTTTGGATGTAAAATACTATTCTGAGGGGAAATTTTAAACTTTATTCTTTCCAACTACAAAAACAATGAGTCTGGCTATGTTTTCCTGGTGTGTGAATCAAAGCACATTTGACTGGTGTGCTTAATACAACAATGACCACATGGAAAAGCAATTTGTGAAAAAATACTCATTTTAGACAAGCAATGTTTGACTTAGTTTTCATAACTCTAATACTCTAAAAATATACATAAAGATGTACATATACTGAACCACAAAAGAAGATTTGTCTTGTAGTATGGGGTGGATGGCCTACTTCAGCTCTCATTCATACATTCATTCATTTATTCAAAGTAAATAATGAAATTTACTTTGTGATCAGCTAAGTATATAAGAATTCAAATGCATAAGTCACACAATTCCTCAAAGAGCTTATAGACATTTGAGTATCAGAGAAAAATAAATTTCTATAAGGAAAAAATAAATAATTATATACATACTAGAGGCCCAGTGCATAAAATTCATGCATGGGGGCCTAGAGGAGTTCCCTTAATCCAGGCTGTGCAATCTCGAAATCTGGGACCCCTAAGGGATGTTCGACAGCCAGGTTAGGAGGCCTGATACCAGGGATCAGGCCTAAACTGGCAGTTGGACGTCCCTCTTGCAATCTGGGACCACTGGCTCCTAACCTCTCGCCTGCCTGCCTGATTGCCCCTAACTGCTCTGCCTGCCTGCCTGATCACCCTTAACTGCTCTGCCTATACCTAACCACTCTGCATGCCTGCCTGATTGCCGCTAACCACTTTGCCTGCCTGTCTGCCTGCTCAGTGCACAACCAGTCATTAGACTGTTTGGTCAATTTGCATATTACCTTTTTATTATAGAGGGTTCATACAATAAGCAAACAGCAGGACTATAACACTGAACAAATCCAGAGGGAAATGGAGAAAAAGAAAGTCAAGAAAAGCTTTACAGAATATCACTCACTGAAAATAAAAATGGAATATCAAATAAAAATGCATTACAAAAAATATATATAAGTGGACATAGGGTCAGTCATAAGTCCAAGTCTGTGAAGGTAGAATGAAGATTGATAGTTAAAACTTTTTCATGGCATACTTGAATTTGGATTTCAATGGGTGATAGAGGTCCTCTGACAGATTTTTAGCATACCACATGAGCAGATAGGAACATATCTTAGACAAATATGGTTACATTAGAGAAGAGGTAGAGTAGAGCTAGAGATAATATACCATATAAAAAATGAAGAGTAACTGGACAAAAGCACTAATTTAAGTGATAGAATAGATAATACTAAGTGATGTTTAGATGTGAAAATGGGTGAAAAAGGAAAGTTGATAACATGTCTTTGATATTTACTTTGGAGGTTTAAGTGAATGATATAGGATTCAATAATAAAGACATATAATGAAGAGAACAGATATATGGAAAAGAGTGAAGAGGAGAGTTCAATTATGGTAATATAGGACACACTGGTAGAATTTTCTGATTAGCATTTGGAAATATAGATTTTCTTTTCTTCAAAAAAAAAAAAAGAAAGAAAGAAAAGAAAAAGAAAGGTAACTGATGGAAAGTCACTGGCAGTAGGAGAAGAATTTAAAGTATTAGGATTGGCTACTACCTCTCATGGAAAGCATTATTTTAAAAAGGAGAGAATTGAGGATTGATTCTTAGAAACTATTTTATTTAAGAATCAGACAAAAGACAAAAGGATGCTAGTTTTAATTCTAATCATTATGTCTGGTTTAACTCTTGTTGTGTGCATTTTAATTTGTTTGAATTTTTCAATCTATAGTCAATTCAATTGATTGATATAACAGATAAAAGCCTGAGTTTGAATATAATTTCAATAAGTCTTTCATATTTTTAATTTCCAGAGAATCTTAGATAAAATATTAAGAAAGTACAGCCTTCTTATCTGGAGAATAATAAAACAACAAAATACAGTGTCTCATTTGTTAATTGAAAAAGGAAAAATGTAACTGAAAGGGCTACTTCATAGATATGACACCAATAAGTTTCACTTTAACTAAATTGACCCATTGATCTAGATTATAGGACAATGTGTTTTGTCACTGACAGTTTGCAATAGCTGGGCAAAGTAACTACAGTCCCAATTTATTCTTTGCTGTTATAGTAGTAGATACATAGAACAGACCATCCAACCTCAGAGGGAAGGCAAGGAAAAGAGGCAAGATAGCAAGCAACCAAAGGACTTGTATGCATGCATATAAGCATAACCCATGGGCACCGACAGTAGGGAGTGAGGGTATATGCTAGGAAGGGTGGGGAATGGCCGGAGAGAGGTGAATAGGGGAAAAGGGAAATATATATAATACTTTAAACAATAAAGAATTTTAAAAAGAGAAAAACAAGACTCCCATGTCTTTGGCAAGACATTTTCTAAGCCTTAGCATTTGACACTGTTTTCCAAGTTTTCCTGCCCCAAAATATAATTTATAAAATTTTTTTCCTTTTTTAAAAAATATATTTTATTGATTTTTCACAGAGAGGAAGAGAGAGGGATAGAAAGCTATAAACATCGATAAGAGAGAAACATCGACCAGCTGCCTCCTGCACTCTCCCCACTGGGGATGTGCCCACAACCAAGGTACATGCCCTTGACCGGAATCAACCTGGGACCCTTGAGTCCGCAGACCTACGCTCTATCCACTGAGCCAAACCAGTTTCGGCATAAAATTTCTTTTTATGTATGCACTTTAATATGCCACTTTGCCTCATTTAATATTCAAAACAGCCTATAGGATAGACAAAGCAAAAATCATTATTTCAATTCTAGACATGAGGAAACTGAGACAAAAATAATAATAATGCAGTTAGAACTGATACCTTTTTAAAACTTTATTTATAGTAAGCACTGTGCTATGAACATTTCTTTACTAAATATTTATAACCAGCTATGGAGTTAATATTAATTTTATTTGCAGTTTTCAGATGAAGAAACTGAGTTTTAGAGAGATTTTAGAACTTCTGCAAGGTCACATATCTAGTGAGTATTAGAAATGGGACTCAGCTAGATCTGTCAGATGCTAAACTCCACTTTCTCAACCTTAGTTCTATTTCTGGATGTGAAGTGTTTTTGGAGAGTCCCTGCTGAAGAGAAGTAGTTCAGAAAAAGGTAGAGAATCTACACCATGCAAAAACTGTAAATGGCTTCCAGGTATATATCTACTAAATGGAAGGTTTGGGATTGAATCCAGGTTCATGACTCCACATTGTCAGACCCTCAGCCCACATCTTTGCAGAGTACCCTTAATACTGGACACAGTTGGGTTATGCACATAGCCACATTCAGAGCTGCCTATTAACTCCTTCAATCAGAAGAGTGACTGACAACTTTGGATTTTCATGCCATTGTATTATTATCCATCCAACCTCAGAGGGAAGGCAAGGAAAAGAGTGGCTGAATTTATTGAACACTGATGTTGACTCTGTGGAATTTAAAAACAGGTGACAAAAAATCTCACTTGAATACTAAACCTAGAAGAATTATGATAATATCTATCGAGTGCTCCCAGTATTTTAGGCACTGAGTTATGTGCTTTGTCAATAACACCTTATGTAATGGTAAACATCCCTGGGTATTACATTATAAATTTATTTTGTACATATTTAAATTTTAAGAGGCAGCAGGTTTTCAAGGGAATCCATGTCCAGGAAGTGAAACAGGGCTTCACGTGTCAATAGAATGTCTTTACAGAAGCAGTAGATGGAGTTTCCAACAGAGCCTAGCGAGAACCAATTGCTGCCTGCTGAGCGTGTGCTCTTCTCGCTCCCAGACTGGGACGGTGATGAGCGCTATGACATGCTCAAGGATGTCTCACCAGGCCGCCGGGACAGGATGCACTTCATCTGTGAGCTGGCTGTGCTCTTCAACCGGAACTACATTTTCAGCCCAGTCACCCCCTGAGGCAGAGCGCTTGCAGGGCAGTCATCTCGAAGGTTTGCAGAGTCTTGCGTTTTGAAAAGTATTATAAGCAGTGCCCTTATGAAGAACAGAGAGCAAACATTATTACCACACACAAAGTACTGGGAGAATGTAGGGCAGCTAAGTGTCTATTTTTATTCAGCAGACAGCCGCATATGTGCAAGAATATGCCTGCTTACCTCGTGGTTATGTATATAAAGAGAAGCAATAGCTTCTAAATTAAAATAACACCGCTCCTTTGGTGGGTGTGCATGAGCATAATATTCCATGAGACTTTTCCCCAGGCAGTTAAATTAACTCATTGGAAAGGTAGCATTCTAAATGATTTCTTCCAATAAGTAACATGCAATCATTTCTTTCTCAAGCTTGGTTAAATTCCTCTGCCTATGCCGATTTAATATCTGTTCCCAAATGATATGTATCCATTTCTGAGCATTGAACAGAGCACAGACTCTGCATGATCCATCTCCAGTATTAGATAAACTCAAATAATAGCACTTTTCTTCTTGCTATAGGGCATGGCACAGCTGCAAGGAGTGCCATGCCGTGTCTGGGGTTGTACTCTGTGCACACAGGCCATGGGAATGTGCTCACTGCCCAACAAATAGTGCAACAGGATATTGTTCTCGCTTAGAGATAGGGAAACAGTCTGACTGAAGCAGATCTTCCTTGTAAGTGACATTCTGAATCATCTTTTTGAGCAGAACACTTTGTTGTCATTCTCAGGGGAGGATTCCAACTACATGAAGATAAAAATCATCTTGTGCCTACTGCCAGGAATAAAAGTTCAAACACTTCTTCCCATTGTGTGTTGGTATTGATGTCACCAAGGAAAGCAACCCAGCCAAGCACTGGATGGAACAATTCTTTATTCACATGGAAAAGAGACAGCAAGACCAGCCTCAATAGTGGACATCAGTCCCCCATGGTCAGGGGGCCTCTCCAGGTAGCTATTGGCTTTTCTGAACGCCTTTCATACTACAGTGCAAGGACTCTGTCCCTGACTCATGGAGGACAGATAACAGTAGTAGAGTTGACCAGGTGACATATGTTGCACACGTTAAAGCAAAAACAATGGAGCATACACTGAGCTTGAAATAGGGAAAGATGTTCCCACACACAGACAATAAACCAGCACAGGCCATGTGGGCTCTTTATCTCTTGGTAAATAGGAAATGGCCTATTTTTCTGTGGCCTGGTGTGGGTCAAAATACTACATGCATGAATCTGCCTTTCACAACACCTTTCAACCCTACTCCCACAGCATGGCCTTCCCATCCCAAATGACCTCCTCAGGAGAGAAGAGAAATCAGATTTCCTGAATGGTCTTATCTTACTTTATCCTCACTCCCACCACTTGATATTCTAATCCAGGTACAGTGCACTGATGTATGGTCTCCACCTGGAGGCCGAAAGATCAGTCAGACTTGGGGTAAAGGATCGCTCCTGTGTGGAATTGGAGACTGGAGCAGAATCTCACAAGAAGAGCCCAGCAGATAAGCTAGACTGAAAGAGAGATCTTAGGGATGGTAGCAAATTAAACAAGATTAGGAGTATTTAGATTCAGAAAGTTACCATTTGCTCCATCAGCATGGAGATATGCTCAGACTATGAGGATGTGCACAGTTGATGCTGCAGCAATCTTGCCAGTCTACTCTTATGTGACCATTTTTTCTAGTTGCTGCATTGGGGAAAGGGTTGTAGGGGGGTGGGGGCAGGAAATATTGTCAGTGCTTTGCTGAGGAATCAGAAAAGGGACAGAAATACAAACTAAATGTGAAAGTCTATAGCACTTGTTAGAGTTGATTACTCTGTTAGTTTGAAAGCATTAAAAGCTATATAGCAGGTTGATGAAAATTATTCAGCTAATATGTGAATTGATTGGACATTTATTTTTACTCAGATATACATGAAAAATTTGAGAAGAAAAAAACAGCAAAAAAAGGTTTTTTCTCTTAAAGGAAATCAAAATCAGGGTCAGAAATGAACAAAGATTGTGATTTTTAAAAAAATACCAAAGTCAATTTACAATGAAAGTGCTTCCTGATCTTTGGATTCAGTGAGACCCATTGTCTTTCTAATGAAGTCTCCTTCTTCTCAAGGTTGAATAAGATTTGTCAACAAAATCCTATTTTTTATATATTTATTGGTTTTATTGGGGTGTCATCAGTTAATAAAATTATATAAATTTCATGTGCACAATTATACAACACGTTATTTGTCCACTGCATCCTGTGTTCACCACCCAAGTCAAGACTCCTTCCATCACCGTTTACCCTCCGCCTCTCCCCAATTCTCTCTCCTCTGGCAATCAGCACAGTGTTATCCATGAGTTTTTTCTCTCTCTCTCTTTTTTTTAATTTTACTTAGTTTTACCACACCCCTCCTAGCCAGCCACCCAACACCACTTCTGCCCCCCCCACCCCAACATTTGTCAGCTTGCTCTCTGTGAGTCTGTCTGTATATTGTTAGTTCATTTTGTTCATTAAATCCCACATGAGTGAAATCATGTGGTACTTGTCTTTCTCTGACTTATATCACTTAGCATAATGTTCTCCAGGTCGATCTATGTCGTCCCAAAGGGTAAGATTTCCTCCTTTTTTTTTTTTTTTTTTTTTTTTTTATGAGGGAGTAGTGTTCATTATGTAAATGTACCATAGCTTTTTATATCCCCTCATCTACTGATGGGCACTTGGGCTGCTTCCAAATCTTAGCTATTGTAAATAATGCTGCAATGAACACAGAGATGTCTATATTTGTTTGAATTAATGTTTGGGTTTCTTCTAATATATTCCCAGAAGTGGAATTTCTGGGTCATAATGCAATTCCATTTTTAATATTTTTAAAAAAATATATTTTATTGATTTTTTACAGAGAGAAAGGGAAAGAGATAGAGAGCTAGAAACGTCGATGAGAGAGAAACATTGACCAGCTGCCTCTTGCACACCCCCTGCCGGGGATGTGCCCGCAACCAACGTACATGCCCCTGACCAGAATCGAACCTGGGACCTTTCAGTCCAGTCCGCAGACCGACGCTCTACCACTGAGCCAAACCGGTTTCGGCCATTTTTAACATTTTAAGGAAACTTTTCATACTGCTTTCCACAGTGGCTGCACCAGTCTGTAGTCCCACCAACAGTGCACGAGGGTTCCCCTTTCTCTGCCTGCTCACCAACATTTGTTCTATTTTTTTTTATTTTATTTATCGATGATATCTCTTCTGACAGCTGTGAAGTAATATCTCATTGTCACTTTAATTTGCATTTTTTCTGGTGATTAGTGATGTTGAGCATCTTTTCATACATCTACTGGTCATCAGTGTGTTCTCTTTGGAGAAGTGTCTATTGAGCTCCTTTGCTCAAAAATCCTACTTTTTTTTTTTGCTTTACAAACAAAAGTACACTAACATTAAAAACTGAGACAATGACAATTGTCTGCAGGTTTCTTTTTTTAAAAACAAATATTTTATTGATTTTTTTTTTTTTTACAGAGAGGAAGGGAGAGGGATAGAGAGTTAGAAACATTGATGAAAGAGAATCATCAATCTGGGGATGTGCCAGCAACCAAGGTATATGCCCTTGACCGGAATCGAACCCAGGACCTTTCAGTCTACAGGCCTATGCTCTATCCCCTGAGCCAAACCGGTTTTGGCTGCAGGTTTCGGCTGCAGGTTTCTTTTTTAAAATATTTTTTTTGTTGTTGTTGATTGCAGAGAGGGAAGAAGAGTGAGAGAGAGAAGAAAGACAGAAACATCAATGATGAGAGATTATCACTGATCAGCTGCCTCCTGCAATCCTACACTGGGAATCGAGCCCACAACCCAGGCATGTGCCCCTGTCTGGGAATGGAAGCTTGACCTCCTGGTTCATAGGTCTATGCTCAGCCATTGAGCCATGCTGGCCAGGCTATCTTGCAGGTTTAGGCTATTTTTTTTTTAAAAGGGATTAACACGGAGTACACATCCCATAAACGGTTCCTGATATTAGCAGGGTAAATTGATTATATTAGTTATGCCTAGTTTACCTTTTCACATTTTATGCTCACATGAAGGAAAGGCAAAGGCTGTTCCTTAATGTTAGAGCCACAGAAAAAAATGATGTTTCAGTGGGAGAGAGAGAGGGCATCAGCACAGAAGCAAAATCAATGTTGGTGGTCAAAAGGTGATGGATGTTAAAGCTACATCAGTCTCACAGCTTTCTCAGTTACCTTGCCATATTAACTCTAGATGTAGCTCTTTTAAGAACATACAATGCCAAGCTGAGAGTTTACTTCTCAGGAAAATATTGATTTCATAAAGGCTCCTTTTTAAAATATATATATTTTTGTTGATTTCAGAGAGAAAGGGAGAGAGAGATGGAAACATCAATGATGAGATAATCATTCATCAGCTGCCTCCCACAGTTCCACATTGGGGGTTGAGTCTACAACCTGGGCATGTTCCCTGACCATGAATCAAGCCATGACCTCCTGATTCATAGGTTCATGCTCAAGCACAGAGCCATGCTGGCTGGGCTAAAGGTTCCTTTTTAATTCATAGAAAAAGCAAATGAAAACTCAAGTCAGTTTCCAAGAAAAAATGGTTATCCTGTTAAAGACCATAGTGATTTTTAGGCTAATAATAAATGATCTAGTAATCCCTAATCCTTGAGGATAAGGAAGACTATCCATGATATTTTTAGGCCAGCCTTGTTGAAAAGAATGGAACAGTATTTCTGATTACATTTCATTTTATTCCACTGATTTAATTGACTGAAAGGTTAAATCATAATTATTTTACGAAGACATAAAGTTAAACACCAAAAGACTGTACATTATATATTAGGCTGAGCAGAATGATATGATTTGAATATGCATAGAAAAGTATATTTAAATACACTCATATGAATTAATTCAAGTTGTCCACCTTAAAACTGTCTTCTTTCTCTATTTGGAAAAAAATGTACAAAATAAATAATGCATCTATTAAGGGAAAATAATGTTTGGTAAACCAAAGTAGCAAACAAATGATTTTGTGCTCTCTGTCACAGATTTTCATTATAATCCTGTAGACATCTTTGGTTTGTGTTAACGAGGAAGCACCTTTTTTGAAAAGGTTGAAGAGTGAATGTAGATATGCTTTTTAAATCAGGTGAAGAATTATACCTTAAATAGGAAGAATTATATGTTCTGCATACTTAATGACAACTGGCATCTAAGTGTCTTAATAAAAATCTCCTCGTGATTTTAAGAGAAATAAACAAAATGTCTGACTTTTTGGAGGCTATGTTATCAATGCAAAAGCAACCCTCTACACTCTACAGCTTACATTGAGTACAGTTTCTAATCAGTAGAGGGCTCCCTCGTCTGTGCATGACCCACGTTACAACACAGTCTGTACATGCAGCCGGTCACACATTGTGCATGCACATGTGTGCACACACATACACACACTCTCTCTCCTTACACGTAGATTAATAAAGCTGTCTTTTCTCATTGTTTTCAAATCACCTTTAATACCAGTTGATTTGAATGCTTAAGGAAATGAGCACATAGGCAGCACCCACAGGCAATATGTTAGAACATTCTCTACCTAAAAATACTGATAGGTGTTTACAAGTCTCCTTCATTTCACTGTGACATTCCTCAGCTCTGATGTGCATTTGGCTGCCTTCCTGAATTCGCACATCTCTGTGTTTGCTCATGTGCTTGTGCATTTCGCAGAAGTGTCACTACCCCAGCTTTGCAAAATAACTAGCTGAATCTTCTAAGTGATGCTGCTGAGGCTGTGACTTTGCTTCATTATGCCCTCCAAAACTTGAAAGTACAAAAGAAAAGAAGAAAAAAAAAAGAAGCCAATAAACCATTCCAACTAGCGATGTTCAATGGAAGTCACTGAGCCCAGCTGTATTTTTCTCGCACTGAAAAATAGATGAAGACATCCTAGCTGGGCTGACTTTTATTTGGGAGGCTTTGTTTTTTTTTTGTTTTTTTCTCTTCTTGGCCTGTAGGGCTAGCTGATTCACTGATCCATAACAAAAATGCCAAAACTCTGAAAACCCCACTGGGGCAGATATTTGTAACAGAAAGAGGGCTTCTGGCTGTGTGAAGGCAGGGCTGGAATAATCTCAGGCTGCTCCTCCAGGCCAGTGTTTGCAATATAGTTAAAAACTGGCTGGACTGCCAACAAAATCGACTGCTTAAACATCTTGCTGATTGTTTGTTGTAGTGGCTCAATAGATGCTTAAAAACATTGCTTTTCATGGACCACTGGTGGAAACCTCTTCTATCCAGCTGATCCTAGGTTATGACTCATGTATTTGCTCAGCAGCCAGATCCAAAAATCCATTTGGATGCTCTTAAAAGAGAGAGAAGGGAGAGAGCCTGTGTTTTCCCCTCACTTCTGGAAACTGGCCTATGAAACCTTTCCTGTCCTCTCTTCATTCCAGATAGAATTGATTGCTTGTCCTCCCTTTTTGTTCCCATTAGCCTCTCTGTTAACCTGTATGATCACTTAACTTGCTTCTTTTGTAATCTCATAGTTCGACTCATCACTCTTAGCATGGAGTTTAAATGGGGCCATTTTGATAACAGCATGCTATTTCTTGCCCTCTACTCTATTTACTCTTGCCAAAGTCAAATTCCTGAAATGCCTTATTCAATCACCGAAATATTTCTGGTCATTTCCATACACAGAAGTAGTAAGTCAGCACTCAGGTGACAATCACTGGCTACCATGGCCACTGCGGTTCAGTACTAGGAAGCCTGATTATGCCACAGATCTGAACCTTGCTCAGCACGCCATCACTACTCTCAGCAAGGCTGATATTTTGATCTCCTTCTCTCCAATCCTGTGTTGCTATCTCAACTGGTTACAGAACTGGAGTGAAATGAAGAAAAGTGATTAATTCTAGCTATTTTCCCTCTCCAGCACTGGCAGCGATGTATTATCCTCCTAGAAAAACTAAGGTTCAGAAGATTAAGCAACATACAAAAATCATTGATCATTAAGTGGCAGACCTAGAATTCAAATCCAAATCTTTCTACCTGGGAATCATGGACATACTTCACAATTCCTGTAACATTAGATAAGAAACTTGCCCTTGCATGCAAGGGTTCATATTTAGATTTATATAAAACATGCTTATAAACACGAAGTAAACTTATAAAAGCTTCATGGATTGAGATGAGTGCAATCTCAATATATAAGGTTTTTTAAAGTCTAATCCCTTTGTACATAGAGTATATTTGATGCATTTAGAATACTCTTTAAATGTTTGTAAATAAAGATACAAAAATGTAGATTTGATGTGTTAATCAAAACATCATTGTCAGTATATAATTTGTCTTTGAACTTAGGACAGAGCAACAGTATAATATAATCAAAATGATTATTGGGGCAGCATTAATTTCATATTCATAAGCATAACTTAACTTTATTTGCCGTTGTACATTATCCCAATTATTTAGAAAGAGAACGGGGAGTAATAATTATAACAAACATACAGCAATATTTTAAAGTTCTATTATGTAGTTATTTAAGATTTTGTAAAAAAGTTAGAAAAAAGCAAAATTTTATTTTTTATTCCTACAAACCCATTTCAAATTGTGAGTTGGAACTTCTTTATGTTAAACACATTATTGAACTTTACAATGTCAGAAATTTGTGGTTTTTAAACCTAGAATATATTATGAATATATTAATGAACACTGTTTTCCTATAAGAAATCTAAAAATCCTTTCATTTTCTAAAAATAAAACTTATGAAAATAAGGAAGTCTGGCAGTGGTTAAACTCATTATACCACAGTGGTCCTGTTAACCTCGGCACTAAAATTTCTAAACTTCTAATCAATATAAATTCCACATTTGTCAACTTTTTTTCTGAAACAGGTTAACATAGAGAAAAAGAACCTTTCCTGCCAGTTCTGTTCAGTAGCATGTTAATCAGATTGCAGTAATAAGTCAGAAACAATGCATGCAATTAGCAGTAGCTAATTTGAAACTACTTCATGTCAGTTTCTTTCAGAGCAATAGGTTAGTAGAGTAATTATTTATTACCCTGAGGACATGATCAATGATATCCCTCCATAATAATGCCTGTGAAAGAGTAGCATCCCCATCTGCATAATAAGGAAGCTATAGAAACTTATATTTTTTCCACCTAAATAAAAGCAGAAAACTGTTTCTAATCAGTTTCCAATTATTTCATTAGTAATGATGGGTAAACAAACAATTTGCTACACTTTTATTTTTGTGGCAACATAATGCTAAGGATAAAAATAAGACCAGCATTAGTGATTTAAATCCACAAAGCCCATCTTTATTGAAAAGGGGAAAAAATGACCCATTTCTAAATGTCATTCTACTCATTAATGTGTATATAGTTGGCCCCTCCACCCACACAATAATTCACTAGTCCCCTAGCTGGTGCTTGAGGATAAAATGTATGGGAAATCCTGAGTGATACCACATTGTCTGCATATCTGAGCCGTGGCTGTCCAAAGGCAAGGAAGAGATGCCAATGCTAACCAGGTGGCTGCAATTAGATGATGCATTTGTTTTTTGTTTGTTTGTTTGTTTTTTAATATATTTTGTTAGTGTGCTTTTTTTTTATGAGAGAGGAAGAGAAAGGGATAGAGAGTTAGAAACATTGATGAGAGAGAATCATCAATCAGCTGCCTCTTGCACACCCCCCACTGAAGATGTGCCCGCAACCAAGGTACATGCCCTTGACCGGAATCAAACCTGGGACCTTTCAGTCTGCAGGCCAACACTCTATCCACTGAGCCAAACCGGTTTTGGCAGCTGGTGCATTTGAATAACTGGGAAGGTTGTGTTAAAGGCAACCATCTTGGCTTTCAGAGTTCATCGTACATTGGAGAAGAAATCCCGTATGTTTTTTTTAAAAATATATTTTATTGATTTTTTACAGAGAGGAAAAGAGAGGGATAGAGAGCTAGAAACATTGATGAGAGAGAAACATCAATCAGCTGCCTCCTGCACACCCCCCACAGGGGATGTGCCCACAACCAAGGTACATGCCCGTGACCAGAATCAAACCCAGGACCCTTCAGTTCACAGGCTGATGCTCTATCCATTGAGCCAAACCGGTTTTGGCTCCTGTATGTTTTCATACCCAATTTTAACTCTCCCCAATGTATAAAATAGCCATCATCTTGAGAAGGATCAGAAAAAACTCACCTTTGAACTTAATTAGTCTGGACAATGGAAGGCAGGGAACTACAGAAAGGAGTAGGCTGGAAGGACAATACCAAAATTTGGACCTATTATAATGATGCATAGTTCTCTTCATTGCACAAAAAGGCCCCATTCATTTAGAAAATGGCACTCTCAGAAGTTAGGCAGTTGACAGCCTATACAGTTATGCACAGGGAACAAAGCTGAGAATTTGTAGAGGTACATAAAACAGGTACAGACATTTACTATGACATCTGATGGAGATATCAAAGTCAAAATCCAAAGGTTGAAGACCAAAATGCAGAGAATAGGAAGATTTTGGAATTCGGGTGAGGCAAAGTTCCACAAATACTATTCTGTTGGTCATCTAGGGAAACCTCATAGCTTTAATAAGGTCGAAGATCAAGTTAAATAATAAAAGTACCAGTTATGTACCTTATATCCAGACAGCATAGTAGAATGTATAAAAGAAAGAACATGGTCACTTTTTAACTGTATAAAATGAAATAACTTTTTAATAATATGAAAATATATTAGTTTTAAGGGTGTTGAAAGTTTTACGTAAGAATTGTATGGGTGGCAAACTTCTCTGTTATAACTGCCCAGCACCTGCCTTTCTTCAAAGAACTGTGCTCCTTGCACTCCAGATTTTAATTGTTACATCCATATGATATATTTGACCACATTTCATAAGTTTGAGTATGAGAGCTACCTGCCCTGGTCAGCCCCTTCGAGTTCTATTTTGTGATACATTGCATTCAAATAGGGAGAGACAGTAGCATCTGGTGTGGTGCCCATGAAACGTGAAACTAAGAGCTGTCAGCAGCCACATCCCCCACCATATGGAGGAAGTGGTCTGCAGTAGAACAGACTAGAGCTGCCCATAGATGAGAGAGAGAGGCCCTGATTTTATTGTCCTGAGACCCAGTTGAATCTTTGACCTTCTTGTAGTACATTCAGTCAACCTTCTCTTCAGTGTCATAATACACTCCACACAAAAAAGTAAGAAAAAAGGGCAACATATTAATATAAAATACTACTGAGTTTAGAGCTTATGGTTCTTTACAGATAAGTACTTAATTGCCTTTCAATTACTTGAGATGTATTAGTTGTGCCTTCCTAAGTAGTTTTAACTCTTTGAAGTAGGGAGATAAGTATTGCATATGCCAGCACCTCTGACAATATTTACTATGGGTCCAGGTTAAAAATAATAACACAAAAAATATTTGCTTTTAACTTTTCAGAAATCTGTGTTATCACTTAATGCACTAAAAGTAATGACTTCCTAATAGTCTTCCAATGAGAGACTGGATTTAAGGTACCTCTGCAGAGCCATTACCACTTTTTCCATCAGATTTAGCACAATATTGGTATCATTTCATGTGTTACTAATTTGGCAAAAATGCTTTCAATTCACAAAAACCTGCAGCATAAAGGGGAATTTTAGGTATTTTCTTAGTTTATCCACTAAAATAGTGATGAATAATGATAATAATAATAGTCAAATCTCAGACATCTAAGCAGAATTTTCCTGAGAGTCAAGTTGTTGAGATCTTTTAGACTTCTATTCTAGTTAATCAGATAAGTACAGTTAGTAGCAACAGAGAAATGTTTCCTATTTGATTTTATTAACTGATTGATATGAATTAATGCATTAGAATATTTGATTGTGTCATAAAATGTGTATATGAACATCATGATTCAATTTAATGTACCTATTACTGGTTGATGTGCCATTATATTAGGCTAAATTAAAAGAATTTTATGGAAAAATTACAATTAAAGACTCAAAATTGATTGCATTCATAACTTAAAAGAAG
Source organism: Pipistrellus kuhlii (assembly GCF_014108245.1). NCBI lineage: Eukaryota > Metazoa > Chordata > Mammalia > Chiroptera > Vespertilionidae > Pipistrellus > Pipistrellus kuhlii. The sequence goes on from NW_023425404.1 coordinate 152,309,602, forward strand.
ATATTGTTCCATTAATATTTTGAATCATTATAATAATATATCAGAAACCAATGTGGAAAACTCGAATGGTAGACAAAGTTAAGCAAAGTTAAGTAAATTAAAGAGTAAAAAATAAAGTGCACTTTATGTTAAATTCACTTTTCTTAGCCTGATTTTTTAAGAACCCAAGAGCAAGAAAAGTTACAGAATTAACAGTTTATCTCAGCAAGTAAGTTTTATGTCACATTGTCATGAAAGAGATCAATTTTCTTTCTTTCATTTTCCAAATTACAAAATAAGATTTTTCTGAATAAGGCATTTTAATTCTTTAAAATTATGTTTTTGCTAAAACTGGTTTGGCTCGGCCTGCGGACTGAAAGATAGAGTGTCGGCCTGTGGACAGAAAGGTCCCAGGTTCAATTCCAGTGAAAGGCATGTACCTTGGTTTCGGGCACATCTCCATTAGGGGGTGTACAAGAGGCAGCTGATTGATAACTCTCTCTCATTGATGTTTCTAACTCTCTATCCCTCTCTCTTCCTCTCTGTAAAAAATTAATAAAATATATTTAAAAATAATAAAAAATAAAACTATGTTTTCATAAATAATAAGATGACAGTTTGAACAGACCATGTCAAGTCTCATAATGTAACATATGCTTTCTAATTGGTGGCCAACCATCCCAAGTTGGCCAAGGCAGAGGTTTCTGGACATGGTATAGACAATGCTAAAATCAGAGCTGTCCCTCTGGCAAACTGGGATGGCTGGTCACCCTATAAATGCAAATACTTTGCCTTCAGATGTAAACTTAACTATGCAGAGGCTGATTATGAAAATGTGTTTGATCCCTGAAGACTTGGGTAAGCTTCTCTCTCATTACAAATAGATGAAAGATGATTATAAGTAGTGGAAGGCTACTTCAAATGCTTATAAGATTTATTGGGGCACTGATTGGAGTTTTCCCTCATAATTCTTATCGCCCTTACTTCCAAAAGATGTCTAAGATTTTGTATCAGGAAATGTTCTATTCTTTCTACTGGGAGTGTGATTCATGGACCAATAGCATTAGCAGTATCTATGAACTTGTTAAAAGTTCATAATCCCAAACCTAGATCCAGACCTACTGACTCCAAGTCTACATTATTAAAATATTGTCAGATGACTTACATGTACACTAAACTTTGAAAAGCACTGCTCTAAACTCCTTTGCAATACTTTTCTAAATGGACTCTAATTTTCCTCTGTTGTCATCTTTCTTCTGAATGTCTGTGTAGTCCACTACAAAGCCAGCATAGCCTCATTAGTGCAACTCCAATTAATTTGGAATTTGTAATCATCTGACCTGGGTTGTACTGACTACCTGCCCTACGAACTTTGCCCTACATTTAAAGAAGAGTTCTCTAAGCGAGAGGGCATAGTTAACCAATTTAGAAAAACTAATTCTTTTTAATATAGAACAAATTAATTTTTATAAGTAATGGGTGCTATCTGCAAATTAAAATAGGCCTGTCTAGCAGGACCTTTATTGGAAAATGCTTTGTTCCCAGGCAATTCAAACTAGTTAAAGAAGGAAAGCTGCATGGAATTAAAACAATATTTATACAGCCTTCCCTCAGTCTGATTGTGTTAAGTTTTAGTGAACATTTTAGAAAACTCTCATCTAATTAGTTAACCTCCTTTTCCATATTCTCCTTTAATATTAAACTGCAAAATTGGGTGTAAGTCTTAGAGCAAACCATGCTCTTTTAGGTCTCCTTGGTTTGCCATTTTCTTCTCCTCGGAAACCCTCTTCCTACCACCTTTAATTCCCCCAACTGTTGTCTGTTTGGAAAACACATACACCTTCTTCAAATGTCACTTTAAATACTGTGTCCCATGTGACCAACCCTGTCTTTGGATAGCTTCTTCCTCTACCCACTTTAAATAATAATTGCATTGAATTATAATGGCTTGAATAAGAGAAGTCCTCCAAATGAGCAATTGAGTCCTGAAGGGAAGATTACCTTTGTAGACTTAATACAGTATCTAACTCAAATTAGAATGAACTAGATACTGAATGAATGAATTAATGAGTTTTAAAAATGAAATCTCACTAAGATGAACATTTTGAATTCTTATACACATCTGTCCTATCTAATAAAGAGGGAATATGCTAATTGACCCTCACACCCCCACAAAGATGGTCACAGCCAATAAGGAAAGAATATGCTAATTGACTGCCATACCCTCAGAGATGGCAGCATCCAAGCCACAGATGGTGATGCCCAGTGCCCTCAGCCCTGCTGGGGCGGCAGGCATGCAGCATGGCCAGGCCCGCCCCCAGGTGGGTCCAACCACTCTGCACCTGCCTCCAAAGTTCCACAGTCCCCTCAGTCCCCCAGATACCCATGGCCAGCCCAAGGCACAGGCAAGCTTTGGATGGTGGCTGCCCAGCCACCCAGAGCCACCCAAGGCTCAGGTAACCAAGGCCGACTGAGGCTTGTGCTGCTGGCAATGGCAGCAGCAGAGGTATGATGGGGGCATTGCTTTCCCCAGATCATTAGCTCACCTCCCACCTCTGAGGGCTCTGGGACTGTGAGAGGGGGTAGGCCAGGCTATGAGAGGGGGCAGGCCTCTAGTATATATAAAAAAAGCCAGCAGCTCTAAAGCTGTAATGACCATAATGACTGGTTGCTATGATGCCCACTGTGGCCAGCAAACCAACCAATCTGGGGATGGGGCCTGCCAGCCACTTCATGCAGACCCTCCCCCCAGCCTCTCCCACCCCTATTGAGGGCTCCGCCGGCCAACCCACATATGGCCCTAAACCCAGGCCATTCACACCCCCTCTTGAGGGGAGCAATTAGGGGCAGGGCTGGCCAGCCAACCTCCTACAGCCCCTCCCCCTGGCCAGCCCTGCCCCTGATGGGTCCCCACCAACCTGATCGGCCTACAGCCCCACCCCTTGGTTGTCCCCACTCCTGATTTCTCCCCCTCACCCCAATAAGGGGCGGGTCTGGCCAGCCAACCTCTTGCAGGCCCTCCCCCCACCTGGCCCCACTCCAGATCAGCCCTCCCCACCCCAATCAGTGGCAGAACTTGTTGGCCAACTGCCTGTGGCTCCTCCCTCTGGCTGGTCCCACCTCCAATGGGCCCCTACCATCCTGTTCATCCTGCGGCTCCTCCCCCCAGCCAGCTCTGCCCCTGATTACCCCCCAACACACCAATCAAGAGTGGTGCTGCCAGCCAACCTCCCATGATCCCTACCCTGGATGCTAATCCCTAATTGGCCTCTCCCCACCACAATTAGGGGCTAGACCTGCCAGCCAATCACCTGTGGCCCTTCCCCCCAGCTGACCAGGCCCTGATCAGGCCCTGATCAGGGCAGGCCAGCTGGCCAACCTCCAGCCATCTCCTCCTCTCAACATGCTCTGCTCAATCTGCCCTGATTGGGGAAGAGCCAGCCAGGACTCATCCACACACAAATTTGTGCGCTGGACCTCTAGTTTTTAATAAATTATATCTGTCCCAGAAGAACCAGAGAGAGAGGGGATATCACTATTTGTGTTTACAAATCTGTTGCAGACCCATCATTTCAGTGCAGATAACATGTTTTTTCTTCTTTTCTTTTTCATCGAGGTTGAAACTGAGAAGGAAACTGATTCTCCTAGCTCTTTCTTCAAAGTTTCCTTTGTTTAAAAATTCATTACTTTTCTGTACCACAGTTCATGGTTTGCTCCTACAGCTGCTAGTCCTGATCAATGACAATAATGCACACACTGGTCTGTCTTTGCCATCACTTTCTAAGTATGTATGTGTTTAATCTTCAGGCAGATCACATTGTTACCTGATTGAAGAGTGGAGCTGGAGATTTATTGACACTGAAAAAAAATGATATTTAAAATTTTCAAACAGTTGTGAACTTTGAGAATGGAGACTAGAATTTAACTTTGGAACAAATTACAAATTTGGAAACAATCTCTTGACTTAAAATTGTTAAATGTGAATTTAAGTATTTGCTTAAATTTTTGGAAGGAGATCTATAAGTAGTTATTCTGGAGTAACCAAAATGCACCATTCCAAATCAAGAAGTCTAGTGTAAGTTAGATATATTTTAATATACTTACAACACTGCAGATTCTGGTGTAGGGTTTGGACCTCAAGTTCCTTCAGATGGTAGGCTGATAAAGTAAATGAGTACAGTGTGTTAGGTGGGGAATGGAGCAATCCCAGAGTTCATGATGACATTGAAGGGCAATTTTTACTTTGCCTCAAAAGATTATGATCACCTAGGAATATGACTTTAAGGTTGCTATATATTTTAATTTCTCCAAAGAAGCTAATATCTTAGATATTTAGGTAAAATCTCCAATTTTTTAAATGTTGGCAAGTAATTAAAATTTTTATAAAACACTATATGAACTAAATAAAATTCCTCTTAAGAGTTTATATGAACCAATTTTATAGCTTCTGTTTTGTTTTTGTTTTTGTTTTTAATTCTTAAAAATCTGAATTTAAACTGCTCTGTCTCCATAAATAAATGGGTGTGCTTGCAGCATGCAATGTACTATATTGGCAGGTCTTTCAAAGGTGCAATGCTTGGGTAGAAAACTAAATGACACACAGATTCTGTAAAGGAGCCAGAGAAGTCTTCAGATAGTACAACCAGGAATTAATTGTGTCTGCAATAGTGCTGGTGTGCTATTCATAGCAGTTAGTTAAAAAACAAGTAATCCAAACTTTCAGAAGTGTATTATGAGGGTGTAGTGGTTGCTTTGTGAGGACATCAATATCTATATGGTTTCCCCCCTGCATAGAATAGCTGTTCCAAACATGTCCACTTTTCACAGGTAATGAAAGTTTCTCTGTGTTATAATTCACATCCATCACCCTCTAGTCTTGTTTAAAGTTACAGCTTGGCCGGGACCGGTTTGGCTCAATGGATAGAGCATCGGCTTGGGGACTGAAGGGTCCCGGGTTCAATTCCGGTCAAGGGCATGTACCTTGGTTGTGGGCATATCCCCAGTAGGGGGTGTGCAAGAGGCAGCTGATCGATGACTCTCTCTCATCGATGTTTCTGGCTCTCTATCTCTCTCCCTTCCTCTCTGTACAAAATCAATAAAATATATATTTTTAAAAAATAAATAAAAAATAAAGTTACAGCTTGGTTTCTTTTGTGCTACAGGGAGTTAAATGGTGTCTTTGCTATGTTTTGGGAAGAATAACCAAGAGAGTGTTGTCCTTTTCCTAAGACCGCACTCTTAGAATTTCAGCAATGACACCTAAGTGAAGAAACATCCACAGAAGTGGAAATCTATGAAGAGTTGGCTGCAGCAGAGGCATCAGCATAGCTACAGGTCAACAAGGCAAGAGAACTTAAGAGAAAAACTTCCCACCAATAAGCCTTCTGGGAATTCTCCCTCCTCTCAACCACAGAAGTGGAAGCATACCAACAATAGAATTCTGGCAATTACACTTAAAAGGAGTGATTCCATAATTATACATATTTAAAAGGAATTCTGCCTTGTATGGCAGTACTACTTCCAGGATGGTTAAGGCATAAATTATGTGGATTATATTCTACAAAATAAAATTGAAAGCTCAATTAACAATGCTATATAACTGCAAACCGGCATCATCATTTACTAATATCAGCATGATTTAATAAGAACAATGTATGAAGTATGTAGCATTTTGATCTTGTTTCCTCTTTGTCCATTTTGTTATACCTATCCTTATTGTTTATTACCTTGATACACCAAAAACATTCCTTCTCCCTGACCTTTCAGAACTTCTACTATACCACCTCACACCCAAGTCTACAAGATATAAGATAATTTTAACAAAATAAACTGAATAGATCTTATGAATTCTGTGAATAGCAACAGAAATCACAGAATATACCAGAATTAAGAAATTTCATATTAAATATTCTAATGATCATCTTTTGCTTCTTAGTAATATAATTAAAATATCCTTAAAAAAGAAAAGACAGCACCACAAGATGACCAAAAATATGGAGTGTATGAGGGTGTTTTTTCTTTCTGTTTTTATTTATTTACTAGAGGCCTGGTGCATGAAATTTGTGCACTGGGAGGCAGGCAGTGTCCATCATCCCAGCCTGCACTCTCTCAATCTGAGACTGGGATAGGGCCTAAACCAGTAGTCAGTCATCCCTCTCACAATCTGGGACTGCTGGTTCCCAACCGCTCTCCTGCCTGTCTGCTTGATTGCCCCTAACTGCTTTGCCTGCCAACCTGATCATCCCCTAACCACTCCCCTGCCAGTCTGATCAACACCTAACTGCTCACCTGCCAGCCCGATTGCCCATAATTGTCCTCCTCTGCAGGCCTGTTTGCCCCCAACTGCCCTACCCTGCAGGCCTGGTCCCCCCCAACTACCCTCCCTTGCCTGCCATCTTGTGACAATGTGGGGTCGGCGGCCATCGTGTGATGATGTGGGGGAGACCATCTTGTGATGACACGAGGCAGCCATCTTGTGAGGGTGTGAGGGTCAATTTGCATATTGTCTCTTCATTATATAGTATTTTTAAGATCAGCTCTATTTATTGCAATGTGCCACTCTACCATATTATTCCTGTAGCTGTTTTGCAGACAGCTCTTTCCTCTTCCACACTAGTGTATCAGAAAAACCCTGAGCTTTAGTTTCTTACATTCTTTTTTATATTATTGATTAAGGTATTACATATGTGTCCTTATCCCCTCATTGCCACCCTCACCTCCCCGCTCATACCCTCACCCCCCCTGGTGTCTGTGTTCTCTAGGATCCGGAGGGCTGTGTCTGTGTCCATTGGTTATGCTTATATGCATGCATACAAGTTCTTTGGTTGATCTCTCCTCCTTACCCACACCCTCTCTACCTTTCCCCAGAGGTTTGACTGTCTGATTGATGCTTCTCTGTCTCTGAATCTGTTTTTGTTCATCAGTTGATATTGTTCATTCTATTCCACAAATGAGTGAGATCATGTGATATTTATCTTTCTCTGACTGGCTTATTTCACTTAGCATAATGCTCACCAGGGCCATCCATGCTGTTGCAAATGGTAGGAGTTCTTTCCTTTTATTAACAGGGTAGTAGTCCATTGTGTAGAGGTACCACAGATTTTTAATCCACTCATCTGCTGAGCACTTAGGCTGTTTCCAAATCTTAGCTATTGTAAATTGTGCTGCTATGTACATAGGGGTGCACATATCCTTTCTGATGGTGTTAGTTTCTTACATTAACATAGAGCATTTCTTAGTGTGAGAAGAATGGTCAAAAAAAAATAAAAATTGGTTGAACATAATTTTTAATGCTTTCTCATTTGCCCACTTGGTCAAAACAAAATTTGACCCATGAATGGATTCTTATATATACACATTAATTTCTGCCACATTAGAGAAGCAATCTGTTATCCAAAAAGTCAGTAGAAGAGGTGATATGGGATATTAACTCATTCTTTTAAAATATTTTTGTCTCAGTCTACATTGCTTTTCTGTTTGTTCTGCTAAATATTAATAAAGGATCTCCAAGTATTTATTCTATTGATTGCTGATTATCCATTTTCACATGTTTAGGGAATTTCTCTTTTCTGTCACTTTAGTGAGAAGCAACATATAGCCTACTACATGAGTTTCAGAAAAGAAAAGTCGTCAGTAACACTAGAGGGCTTCACCTCTGTAGGAAGTGAGTTAGAAAGGAAAAGACACATTTGGCTTCTATTCATAACACAATATCCCTGTTTCTTTCTGAGAGTTAGAAACAATTAAAAAGGAAATATTAAAAAAGTAAATACATCCAAAGGATAGGTCTCTAGCCATCCCTCTGAATATTCAGATACTGTTTTTTAAAGATATATCTACCAGCATTGTGAAGCCAGGATCTGGAGGACTGAAGTTCTCACACATGTCTAAATGGCATTTCTCTCATGCTAAAAGGCTGACAGAACCTATGTTAATTACCAATCAAAGCAAAGTTTAAGTATTACTGTTCTCATTTTGATTGAAGAAGGGGTACGCATGAGGGTTCTTTTTGTTCTAGCAACCAGAGAAAACCAAGGTGACTTTGATGAGGAAGTAAAGAAGTTGCCTTGTGATACTGTCATTATCAGTAATTAGCCACAGTTAGTAAGCTTCTATTAATCAAATCTACATCTGGAAAGACTTTCACTAATTCTGTCAGATGAACAGTATTGTTTGCAAAATTTAAAGCATGGGAGGTAACACTGCATAACTTTGCAAGCCAATCAAAGGAAGGAATAAAAAAACCTTATCATTAATGCTTAGATAATCTTATTTAGTTAAACCTATTGTCTATATATTACATATAACATCTAAATATACGTGCAACAGCACTATTAAAATTATTCTCTTTAACAAAATTGGAAAACCAAAATAAACTATTTTTAGCTATTCTATATACATTCCTATCATATACTAGTTAACTGGATGCTGTAGTAAATGTCTAAGCACATTGTAAATGGGAAAAGATGAAAATCTCAGTTTCAGGGCCTGTGAGTATAAATTATTTGGATTTCTATGCAAGAGGAAAATGTCCAAATTCTGAGGAAGAATAAAAGAGGTGAAAAGTGACATCACTAGTATTCCTGACTCAGGAAAAGGAAGATAAGCATCTTGTTAAAAGAAAGTTGAGTAACTCCTCCTCATCTGTGCCCCAGTCAAATATCCTGGGATACAGGCGCCTCTGGAAAGACCCACCATAGGCCAAAGATGTAAACCCACCATCCCCGATAAAGAGAGAGAAAAAATTGGAAAACAACAGCAATCTCTTTTTAAGGCTGGCATAAAAAGAAAGATTCCAGAGAGGGAGAATCCATTTTAAAAAATCTAGTATTGGGAATATCTACTTGCAAACATACATCACTTTCATTCCTTGGATTAAATCTGGCCCTTTGACTCATCTTTATATTAGCCATCTATACTGCCCATGCTTTATTTAATTTTACTAGCTCCTGAGCCAAATCTTTTCAAGGAACTACATTTAGACCTAAATTGAACATCACACCTACTATGTTTGCTTTCTGTTTAGAAGTAGAAAAAAAAGACCACCAAGTTTAATTCAGTTGACATGGATTAAAATCTCAAGTCTGACATTTTCTGCCAAGGGAACTTTAGGCATTAATTAAATCTCATTGTGTCTTGTTTTTCTCCTCTAGGTCTTCGGCAAAGGTCAAGGGATTTCATGCTTTTTAGATTTAAAAAATGAAAAATGACTTTTTTATAAGGTGAAATAAAGGACTGTAATTCTACAACAATTCTAGCAATGCATCACCAACTATTTTATCCCTTTCTTTAGGTTATTTTGCATTTTCTCTGTAGGAACTCATCTCGGTTATTAATGAAAGTTAATGATAATATAGGATTCAATATTTTTACTTTTTTGAATTCATTAACTAATACTACTATTAAACTATATCCACTCCAAAAGGTTAATGGTGCTATTATTATTATTATTATTATTATTATTATCATTATTATTAAATAAGTATGTTAATAAAATACATGTGTTTTATTCATAAATTTAATAGAAGTTTTTGAAAAATCAACCTGACATGTTGCCAACTGATTTCCATGTAAGTCATCCCATTCCTGGTACCAAAATATTAATAATGATATGAAATCATTTAATTTAGTAAAAACATATGATAATATGTTTCTATCTTATAAACATATAACAGTTTCAGTTTTGTCATACATTTTTTAATATCCTCAAACCTCTAATAGTTCCTGTGACTAACTCAAGCACAATTGTGGATCACATAGCTTATGTTATTGTGAAACTGAAATTCTGCATATTCCCAATATATGTCACATTTACCAACCAATTTATGTAAACTTTATAGACTTTATCTTGTCTCCTTTCAGCTAGAAAACTGGCCATAGTCCCTCCTTTAATAGACATTCCTAGAACAATCATCCCCTAGTTTTCCATTTTGCAAGTCCATCATCAGCATATAAACATCCCCCTTCTTTTAAACAAAAATTAAAAGATAATTTCTTAACCTCATATTTCTCTTCATCTATAGTACCTTTTCTCTGCTTCCCTTTAAAAAACAAACAAAAAACTTTAAAAGAATTGTCTGTTCTCACTGTCCCCATTTTCTCTTCTTTTTTTAGTCTGGAACCTACCAAGATTAGGCTTTTGTTTCCACTACTCCAGCAAAAAGCTCTGGTCAAAGTCTCTGATAACCTCCATCTTGATAAATCAAGTCTTGTGCTCGTAGTTCTTATTTTACTCTACATATCTGTGCATGCCATATGGTTGATCACTCTTCTTCCTTGAAGCACCATTTTTACTTGGCTTCCAGGACAGTGCTCTTTGTTCTCCTTTCATATCCTTTACTATACTTGCTTATTTTACTTTTCTGATTCCCCATCATCATTTAATATTGGCTTTTCCCTCCACAAACACACCAAATTCAGCAGCAATTCATGGACAATCTCCCCACTTGCCAAATTCAGAAATTAATAAAAGCTTCTGCACTGCAGGGAACATAAAACTAGACAGATACACCATAGTCCACTGGGAGATTCGTGATACCTTTGCACCAGAATCCCTACTTTCAGCACAGCAGCATATAATCAGGAGGAGACTCCCCAAGCCCAGCTTCTCCATGGGGAGGAAAGAAGTATGCATCCAGCTTGCCAAATTTTCTGATGTGTCTCCCCAGAGGACTGGCTAGATCAACCAGAAGAAAGGATCAATGAACCCAAAAACAGATCATTGGAAATAATTTAATCAGAGGAGCAAAAAGAAAAAAAAAAGTAAGTTTAGGGACTTATGGGATATCAGGAAGTGGATCAAGATACACAGGAATACATATTAGAAAGAAAGAAAATTGCAAAGGACTTTAAAAAACAAACAAAACTGCTAGGACTAATAAATGAGTTTAGTAAGGTCAGAGACATTAGTTTAACAAAAAAAAAATCTTTTTTTTAAATTTATATATTTTATTGATTTTGTACAGAGAGGAAGGGAGAGAGATAGAGAGTTAGAAACATCGATGAGAGAGAGTCATTGATCTGCTGCCTCCTGCACACCCCCTACTTGGGATATGCCTGCAAGCAAGGTACATGCCCTTGACCAGAATCGAACCCGGGACCAAGGTCCCCAAGCCAATGCTCTATCCATTGAGCCAAACCGGTTTCGGCTTAAAACAAAAAAAAATCTATGGTATTTTATCCCAAATGCACACACACAAAAACACAACCCTCTTAAAACTCAACATTAAGAAAACAATATATAAAACTAAACATACTTTTACCATATGATCAAGCAATTACATTCGTGGGTATTTATCCAAAAAAAGATGAAAATTTATATACTGACAAAAACCTGCCCATGAATGTTTATAGCAGTTTTATTCATAATTACCAAAATGTGAAAGTAACCAAGATGTCTTTCAGTAGGTGAATGGATAAACTAGACAATGGAATATTTCTCAGCACTAAAAGAAATAGGCTATCAGGTCTTGAAAAAATATAGAGGAAATTTAAATGCTTATTTTTAAATGAAAGATGCCAATGCAGAAAGTCTATACACTAAGTGGCTAGATTATTTTATGATCTCTGAATGCATAATAATTTGGCCACTCAGTGTACATCCTATAAAATAAAAAGCTAATATGCAAATTGTCCTCTTGACCAGGAGTTCTACCAGCAGGCAGGCCGGCCAACTGCCCATGTCCCCTCCCTCTGGCCAGGCTGGCCGACCCCACCCATGCACGAATTCATGCACCAGGCCAGAATTCTGAGTGGCCAGATTATTCAGAGATCATAATAATCTGGCCACTCTGTATGAAGGAGATATATATCCATATGAAGGAGATATATATACCCTACCAAACAATGATTTGATCTTTTTTCATTTTACTTTTTTCTTATTATTTGTCTCCATATTTTTGTCTTTTTTACAACATCATATAGTTAGAATCATGAATATACTGTATATATAGTCTTCTGGGCTTATATCCAGAGATACTTTTTAAAACACTCAAAATGAATAATAAGACAAACAATTTAAAAATGGCCAAAACATTTGAACGGACACATTTGAAGAAGACATATAAGCATCTAATAAGCACATTAAAATAGGTTCAACATCATTGATCATCAGGAAATAAAAATTAAAACCACAGTAAATTACACTATATACCTTAGAATGGCTAAAATTTAAGACTGACTATATCAAGTGTTTATGAGGATGAGAAGTCAAGCTTTCATACATTACTGCAGGTAATTTACAATGGTACAGTTGCTATAGAAACAGTTTAGCAGTTTCTTATAAAGTTAGCCATACACATATCATATGACCCAGCAATCCCATTTCTAGGTATTTACCCAGGAGAAATGAAAACACAGGTTTCCACAAGGATTTGTAAACTAAGGTTTATAGCAGCTTTATTCAAAGTAGCCAAAAATGAAAACAATCCAAATATCCATCAACTAGAGGCCCAGCGTGTGATATCACGTTAGACCCAGACCTGCCATGACAGCGGGATCCAGACTGACTTCCTCCATTCCAGGCGGGATGCAGGACCCAGAGTCAAGTCCCTGCCCATTCACGCTTGCCTCGCTGAGCTTGCAGCCTCCTGGTGACCAATCTGGTCATGATGGTGTAATGACATCATGGCCCAGGGGTTTTTATAATAGTGACAGGTAAGTAGGTAAAGTACTTTTTCATTTCTCCTTGAAGAGCTCATTTTAGCATTTCTTGTAAGGCAGGTCTAGTGCTGAACAACCTCAGCTTTTGTTTGGTTGGCAAAGTATTTATTTCTCATTTCCTAAGGACATCTTTGCTGGGTAAAGTGTTCTTGGTTGGTAGATATTTTTCTAGCACTTTGATTATGTCATTTCACTCTCCTGGCCCCCAAGGTTTCTGCTGAGAAATCCTCTCATAGCCTTGTGGGGGTTTCCTTGTATGTGATTTTTTTTTCTCTTGCTGCTTTTAAAATTCTCCCTTTGTCTTTTATTTTAGACAGCTTTATTATAATAATATGGCTTGAAGAAGATCATTTTGGGTTGAAATTATGGGGAAACCTATGAATTTCATAAATATGTATATCCAAATTTCTCTCTAGATTTGGAAAGTTCTCAACCATTATTCCCCTAAGTAAGCTTTCTGCCTTTTTCTCTCTCTCTTCTTCTGTGACTAATAATGCATTGATTATTCTCTTAATGATATTCAATAATTCACATAGACTTTCTTTACTTATTTTTTTTAGTTTTCTTTCTTTTTTTCCATTCAATGAGATGTTCTCTGTTGCAATTTTTTTTTTTAATTTTACTCATTGTATTCTTTAGCTTAAGTTTCTGTTTTCTTCTTCTTCTTCTCCTTCCTCCTCTTCTTCTTCTTCTTCTTCTTCTTCTTCTTCTTCTTCTTCTTCTTCTTCTTCTTCTTCTTCTTCTCCTCCTCCTCCTCCTCCTCCTCCTCCTCCTCCTCCTCCTCCTCTTCTTCAATTTCTACCTCTCTGTTAAAATTCTCATTTTGTTCATGTGATGCTTCCTGATTTTGTTGAATTTTCCTTTTGTATTATTTTATCACTCATTGAGCTTCCATAAAACACTATTTAAAATTAATTGGGAAATCATGAATCTGCATTTCTTTATGGTTGGTTATTGGAAAATTATTGTGTTCCTTAAATGATATCATATTCACTTGATTTTTGAAGGCTTGCATCACTGTCTTCACATCTGAAAAAGCAGACATCTCTTCCAGTCTTTATTGACTAGCTTTGGGAGAAAAATACCTTCTCAGCCTTGTTAGGGATTCTGAGACTTTCTCAAATCTTTTCTAAGGATACATCTACTCCACAATTTTTGTTTCCTTTTGAGGGAGATTTCCTAATATTTTAGGCAAATTGCTAACATTTTGCTTGCTTTTCCTAAGGTGGTGGTAAATGTATAGATTTGTGTGCTCTTGCAAAATCCCACCGAGTTGGGTTGGCTTTCTGTATATGCCTGTTCTCTAGGTGTTTGCAAAGGCTTGTTCTCACTATATTCAGGAACTTGCACAGGGAGCCAGCCATGAGGTAGTGGTATTTGTGGATAAGGCACATGGATTATTGGGGGTGCCTGTGGCCCAGTGGGGGGTCATCAGGTAATGTATCCCCAGAAGCTTCTCAGCAGGCTTTCTGATGGGGTCTATAAAACAGTCAGCAGTATCCACCAGTCCTTGATGTTCCATTCAGAGCCCTAGCTGCTGTTCTCCCATCACTTCACTGCCTACCAGTCATGCAGTTTACAACTGAATAATCTGGATGGGGTCAGAGAGAAATGAACCTTTTTGTCAGAGTCTTGTATAACTAGGGGAACCAAGCACTTACTCACATGCTCTTACTTTCACTGAGGGGTTGAGGTCTCTTGTGACATTGAGCTGGGCCAACTTGGAGGAGGAGTGATGGGGGTATAGAGAGCCTATTCCTCTTACCATCTTCAGTGCATTAAATCTTACACTGTTATTGCTCCAATAATATGTTGTAATATCTCTGCTGGACTCCTAGAACCCCACAACTACTCTCTCCTACATGATTGTCAAAATCAATGTTCTTTGAGGGAAGATATTAGAAAATTATTTCACCATTGACTATGTCACAACATATTTTTTTCCCCATATTCTAATTGTGATGAGGGAAGATATTAGAAAATTATTTCACCATTCACTATGTCACAACATATTTTTTTCCATATTCTAATTGTGATGAAGGTTACATTTGTATATAAACTGGTTAAACTCATTGAAATGTATACTTGTACAAGTACATATATTTCATTGTATATAAATTATACCATAACCAAATTAATTTAAAAAGCCCTCAATAGTCAATTAATAAGACTCTTGCTTTCAGAGACTAAATGCATCTTAAACTCAAGCAACAATTGAATTTATTGGCTCAAATATAACTCACATAACCAAACTATAGGGAAGGCAGGAGGGAAGCTTATCTCAAATAAAATAAGAATCAGGAATTCAAATATTGACAGGATTCTCAATTTCCCTTTTCAGAAGTATCTCTATTTTCTGACTTCTACTTCTCAAGTTGACCAAAACAAGAACAACTGACAGTTCATGAACATAAATTCTTACAGCTTCATGACCAGAAAAAAAAAAATTCCTATTGGTTCAGATTAAAAAATTCTGGAAAAGGACTTTGATTGCCTTAGCTTAGTCATGTGGCCAAATCTGGACCAATCATTGTGGCTAAAGATTTAGACCACTATGATTGGAAAGACTGAGGTGAGCAGTGATTCCTTAACCAAATACTCTGATGAGAAAGGTACAATCATATAAGGAGAAAATTGGTACTTTCAGAATTTACATTAGAGCCAGAAGCAATAGAGAGACAGTTGGTTTTTATTCAATGATAAAAATAGCACAAACAAGATTCCTAAATCATTTAAAACTAAAAATCTACTCCTATTTGTTTATATAAGATGGTGGATATTATAGAAAAATAATTTAAATTCTCTAGGCTTATGTCCAGCTGGGACAGAAAATCCATAAGACATTCATTTTATATCTCTAAACTTATCTACCAAAAATGTGGGCATGTTAATTTGCTAAAACTTGGTCCATCTTTTCTATACATTATGAAGAAAAAGAATAATTGTTTTTTAATTTCTTGCTTAATTGTATAAATGTACAATTGTAAATGTATAACTTATAAATGTACAATTGCTTGATTTTAATAAAGAGGTGAATCCACTGAGAACCACCACTTTCCTTCTTACTTGCATATTGCAATATTGCTACACTGATAGATTCCTTTGCATAAGTTGGGTTACATTCACTGCAGATGGTATATCTGACTTTAGAGCAGGTGTTGTAGCAGGTCTGGCCCACAGCATCTCAGTGCTTATCACCTGGACAGTTTCCAGCCACAGATTGGATTTGAATTGTTGAGGGGATTGTCAGAGAGATTGATAGTGTGAGCCATTTTGGAATTACTTATGATAAATGATACAATTTCCTCTACTCTTCTCAAAAGACAAGCTGTGAATCACAAGACTCTTCCCTTAAACTTGATTAGTGTCTCCTTCCATGTGGAGGATGTCTAAAAACATACCTAAACACATCAGAGCACCTAAGCTTCACCAATTCACTACTAAGAAATGGAAACAAACTGGGTATAATCCGAGATTTGCAGACTCAAAGTATAGTTGTGGTTAAAAAAAAAATCTGTAATTCAATTTAGTAACTGTTATTTCTTTCATGCTCAGCACTGTGCCAGGTTTTGTTAGTTAGGCTAGGCTGGGCTGCAGTAACAAATAGTCTGAAATGACAGTAGTTAACTGATAAAATTTCAGTGCTTACTTATTTAATAGTCTAACGATACTGGTGAGGTGAGGAGAGGGAAGAGGAGTGACGGTGGTCATTCAAAGACATAATATTCTCCTATCTCAATGTCTCCAAATTCAACAAGTCCTCAGAATCACTTTGGGAAAAGAGAGAAAATTACAGATTACCTGTTGGAGATTTTTATGGGACAAATCTCAACATTTACCATTTCTACTCTGTTCAACGTGTAGAATTTTATTATATATCGTTTACCTAACTTTAAGGGGACAGAAAATGTAGAGGGCAGAAAGAAAATAAAAAGGGAAATGGATATTTGTGATTATTAGCAATCTTTGCCACAGAGACATTGCAGAAATGAAAAGCGATAACAGCAAGTCAATTGAAAATTAAAATATAGAATGACATTAGTGATTGTTCATCTATTGTACAAGGAAGTTTCAAGCTTTTACTTATTTTTATATTACCAGTGGATAAAATTCCGTCCTTAGAATGGGTGAAATTACTTCTCAAACCACAAAAGAAAAATATATTAAAATCTTCAGAATTTTAGTATTAACAGCTCAACTATCATAGAGAATAAGTAATTTGCCAACTTTAAGTATTTATAAGCTAGAAAGCAAGCAAAGTGCAGGTTTAATCTAAATCAAAAGGTTTATTAAGAAAAAAAAAGATACACTATAAAATTATTTCATTCAAGAAAAGAAACCAATAATGCCATCCATTAACTATTTCATAATAGGTATATTGCATGTTATAATTTCAAATAAATCTACAATAAGAATAAAATTTGTATTCTTAATCTATTTTCTTCTCATCGTACCCCACCCCAATTTTCTGAAATTTAGAAGCCTGGGTGATTTTTTTTTTTTTTTTTTTATGGCCAAGTGTAGTGGGGAAGTTAGGAGATCAGCTTACTATTTCTGGAATGTCAAAGGAAGCATCTATTATGATTATTGTTGGTTTGTGAAGAAGGAAAGTAGTGGTTATACTGGTTCTGACTTTAACCACCATAATCCTTGACTAAAAAGCTAACTTCTTGCAACACCTCATTGCCTATCAATACATCTAACCTTATAGAAATATATACTTTTCCTGGCCACCTTAATGGGACTATAGATAATCCTGTTTTCTCTTAGTTTTTTGAGGTGTTTGGGTTTTTTTTGGGTTTTTTTTTTTAAGTATACCTTTTATTTTAGTTATTTGTCTCATTACATCTGCCAAGAGAGGATTGTATACCTTTATATCACTGATAATGTAAGTAACTTTAAGACATGCTGTGTGTACTGTTAAATAGAGTCAGTTCTTAATTATGATATCAGTAACATGGATATAACTGTCCATAGCTGGACATTTTTTAATTTAATTTAATTTTATTTTATTTTTCAATTACAGTTTAAATTCAGTATTATTTTGTATACAGCGTAATGGTTAGACAATCATATACTTTACAAATTGTTTCCCCTGATATTTCCAGTACCCACCTGGCCCCATACATAGTTATTATAATATTATTGACTACGTTCCCTGTGCTGTACTTTATATCCCCATGACTATTTTGAAACTACTAATCTATACTTCTTAACCTGTTCACCTTTTTCACCCAACCCCCTTTCTTTCCTCTTCCATGGCAACTATCAATAAACAGAGATAGATGTTCTTGATCTTGTAAGCCATGTTTTGTTTTGTTTTAATTTTAGACCTTTACAACTTGACTTCAAAACTATAATTTCTCACAGTTCATGAAAAGAATACTTTCCAAGTGTCTCCTATGTGCTAGATTTTAAGATATATGTAGTATTGTGGTCAAATTTTAAGATTCACCAATGAACAATAGAGCAAAAATTCCCCATCTCTGTGAAGCTCATATTTAAGAAGAAAACAATATACCTAAGAAAGAAGCAAACTATATAGCACAATAGAAGATAGGAAAACAGAACAAGTAGACTATAGTTGGGCATTCAGAGAGGCCAGAAGCTGCATTTTCAATGCTCTGGTGGTGAGCTTCACTGAGCATCTACTAGTTTCTCTTCCCCATCTTCCATGCTCCTTAATTTAGTGAGAGCATCACTGTTCACCCTGACACCCAAATTAAAATTCAAAGTTCTTAAAGCTTTGTCACTCTGTTCCTTCTTTTGTACTCTCATTGCCATTGCCTTCAACTGGAGCCTCTTCATTCCTCGCCCAGATTATTCAACAAACTTCTACAATGTCTCTTAGACCCTATTCTTTCTCCACTGTAAATTATGTTTGCCCTTGATCAGAGGTCTCATTCTAAGTGACTATTGTAGATATACCATTTCTTTGTTCAAGAACCTTTGACACCTCTGTGTTGTCCTCAGATAAACATCCTGACACCAAAGATGGCATTCAAAAACCCATCTGGCCAGCTGTGCAGCCTACTTTTCTAAAAGTTTTTTCATGTCACCTATGATTCCAACCCACCACACAATAAAGCTGTCAACAAAGCATGGACTTTTTTTTGGATTTTTTTCTATAATGCTCTGTGTATATTGACATTATTTTCTGCACTTGAAATCTCATCTATCTCTAAGACCAGTTCAGATTCCCTTTATTGATGAAAAGTTTCCTGCTTCCACCCAGTCATTCCAAATAAGTGATTCATTTCTGTTTTCCCATGGGATTTTGGTTAATCCTCCTTTGTTTCATCTAGGTTTGTACTTCCATTCTGAGCAATTTTGTCTGTAATCATTACAAACAGAAAACACTACAGACACTGGAGTGTAAGCATCTTCAGGACAGGTACCTTCTGTTCTCTGCCACATGCCACCCTATTTTATACCTGGCTCAATGCTTTCTGCATAGTGGAGGGTCCATAAGTCTTAAATTTATATTCATTTTCTTAAACTCTAGTTTTGGGAAAAAGATTTTTTTTTTCTGGAGGTCAATGCATTCGAAGTCCCATTCATAGAATTAACATGATGGATAAGAGCATTTATACAAGCATCTTTTAATAGTTATTAATGCCAGATTTCACCAGAAGCCTACAGCAAATATTATCACTGTGAGACAAACTAAATGCTACATGTGTCAATATTTACATAAGCAGATTACAACAGTGTGGTCTCATCAGTTCAGCTATTGTGTCTTGTGAGCTTAACTAAATTTCAAACTCCATAAGGAACTGCATTTCCCCCAGAAGTTATTAAAGGGTAGATTTCTTTTAATTAAACTCATTTGCATGACTAAATTAGATTTAATTACTCTCATTCATTTCACTAATACCTTTCTTTGATTGGAGAAGGAGAACTTTTATAATTGATTAAAATAGGATGCTCTGGCCTTCTCCATTGATCCTGGAAAATAGTTCTCATTTATGCTTTTAAATGACTGGGGAAGCAGAAATTTCTTTGATCTAGTGCTACCAAAAACTCTGCATGAACTTGGGAAGGACATACAGTCACTTTGCTCCTCAGTTTCTCCATGAGATAAGCACAGATAAGTACCAATTACAATGATATCTGTTTTGACCGCCCATGCAAAGACAAATGATGCTTTTGATGGTAAAGTGCTTGAAAATTTTACAAATATTCCGAGCTATGAATATTATTAACATAATTACAATCGGAAATTAAGGTTTTTCCTTTAAATATTATGAAATAAATGAAATTCCTCATTACCTTTTGGGGATAAGTAATTGTTTTTACATTTCAGATTATCAAAATTTACTATATCATTCATTTATTCATTCCTGCCTACTTGCATTCATTCAATACATTTTTTTTAACACACAATTCTAGACATTGTGATTAGCGTAGGATAGAATTCAAAAAAAACCTAAAAAGACCAATAACTTTAATAAAACATTTTCCTTCCTCATGAATTCAGTCTTGATAGACCACATGTAAACAAGTACATTTTAATAAGCATAATAATGGAATCACATATATGATTCATAGTTGAAAGTACTTAAACTATATCTTTTTAAAAATATATATAGTTTATTGATTTTTTACAGAGAGGAAGGGAGAGGGATATAAAGCTAGTAACATCAATGAGAGAGAAACATCGATCAGCTGCCTCCTGCATATTCCCTACTGGGTATGTGCCTGCAACCAAGGTACATACCCTTGACTGGAATTGAACCTGGGACCCATAAGTCCATAGGCCAATGCTCTAGCCACTGAGCCACCAATGTCTCAGCAGAATAATTGTCGCATAGCTTTTAGCCCTTGCTAAAGCCCAAGGTCCATCAGCCTTCTGTATTCCCTGCTGCATTTTCATGCAATGTAGACAATGGGTAGGTTCCAGCAGAATCCCATAAAGAAACTTTAAAAAAAAGTAATTAAGAGGCCTAGAATGGTGGGATGAAGATAACAAGAACCAAGGAGATAAAGGGAGTGCCAGGAATAATGGATAATGATAAGGAGAGATGTGAGGTCACATTAAGTTATATGAGATAAATCAACATGTCTCTCTGATTAAGCTACCTGAATATCTTAGATTACTTTATTTCAGTAGAGTGGTGGGCACAAGACTGACTGAATAAATGTGAGAAAGTCAAGTTGGTGAACTGGATTGACCTTTCAAGAATATTATTTGTAAAGGGAAGTGGGAACCTGGACTATATAGGAATACAGGCTGGAAGAAGGGTTTCTTTATAAGTTGGGAGAGATGGCACCTGTACAAATGCTGAGGAAAATGTACCATTTTGTTTAAATATGGTAGGTTTTATTGTGGTTGCACTTGTACAGATTGAACTAAGATTTTCATGTTAATAAGAACAGTTGATAAATATTAATTAGAGACCTGTTGGTATCTTTCAATCATTTATATAAGTTCTAAAGTTTTCTGATTATTTTGATACTTCATTTTTCTTTTATACTAAAATACAGAAGTTTGTTATTCACCAAAATGTGCATACTAAGGCATGGTAAGGCATACTTTACGTCTTTCTTCCATAACGTAACCCAAGTAGGAGCTAATGAGTGGTTCATCCACATATTTTTAAAACACTTTGAAAAACTTGCTTTATTATTGAACAAAACAGTGTTTCTAACAGAAGGTTGTCATGATCTATTTTAAGATATCTGTGTTAGCTGGAGTTGAGATAATTTAATCTATTTCAATAAACTAGCTCAAAGCTTTGCATTAGTTGGTGACAGCTCTACTGACTGAATGTCATTTCTTTTAACCCTATTATTACAATCAGCAAGGATTGTCTATGGGGCCACTTAGAACACGAATTTACTTGTTAGCTTCACCTTTTGAAGGGCAATAATAACAAATATGGTAAAGAAAATTTAAAAAGGAAAGCAAAACATTACTTCTTACATAAGGCATTATATTTTCAGTAATTAGCATATTACTCATTTTTTTTTAATCATCAAATCTTAGTGTCTCTTCTGAGTCTTCTAGCCTGTAAACAAAATCTAGGGTAGAATAAGCTAAAATAATTCATAATAATGGGTAGACTACAGGAGATGAAAGAGTTTGTCTACTCAGGATGCAGACACCTGATTGACTAGGAAGCACTTGGAGGTGACTGTTCCTTTCAGCCGCATTTGGGTGTTTGGAATGGGTGTGCACAGTCGTCATAAAAGGGAATGTGTCATGAAAAGAAGTGGAAACAAACAAATCACAATACCAAGAGGAAGAAAAAAAAAATCCCCCAAATCACACTTTCACAGTCCTCTATTTATACTAGCACATTTGGGAAAATCACTCAAAAACCTGTTACTAATCATTGAAACCTTAGGCTGTCGACATTTTTCTGCTTTGCTAGCCAAACAGTCATGTGCAGCAGCCAGAGGGTTAAAGAGCCAGATTTCCTGTCCCATACTGTAGCTTCGTGTGAGCAATATGGAAGACCTCATCATCGCTGCCCAGGCTCCTGTTGAACACAAAGAGGTCTATCCAGGCAAAAATATGTGCCGCCTTCTGGACCAGATTTGCACCGGAAGGGCCTCTGAGTTGGCTGTGCAGTGGGGTAGGCTGTCCAGACCTGCTGTTCCACAAAGGCCAAGATTCTCCCTCTGTGTGTCTAGTTCTCCGGCCAGCAGACCATGCAAAGTCTGCTTTGCCCAGGCCCAGACACCATGAGAAATTCTTTGTGTTGCTTTAAGAAATACAATATACACTTTAATATAAATGAGGTTACTTGCATTTTGATTTACCAAAAACTAGAAACATTTCAATTTTCTCATAGAAATAAAGTGAAAGAACTACACATTTTCTAGGATTTAACAACTGAATTCTCTATTTCTTGATTTTAAAAAAAACTTACAGTTGGTCAACTATACAAGAAATTGTGTCTCCAGTGGCCTAGGCACAGTGCTTTAATTGTATCATTTTAATGAAAGACTTGTGATATACTGATCATATGTACTGTATTCGGTTTCTTTAATAAATATATTAGGAGGGTTTCATGTTAAAGGAATGAGAAAATAAGTCTCTTGAGATCACAATCCATTTTTTATGTCATTGTATTCTGTGACTCAGAGTGCAGAATTCTTGATTTTAATGCCCTTCACTTCTGTTCCTTTGATGCATTTCCATCCATATTTGATGACAGAATGCAGACCAAAAGATTAAAAGCAGGCAATATTTTGTGGACAATTCGTATTTTTCACTTCATGGAAAAATTAAACTTCAATTTGATAAGAAATCTGCCCACACTATCTCCTCCTATAAAGTTCCCCTGTGGGAGTCTAGACTTTAAGAAATCTAGTCTCTGATAAAACAAAAGGCAACAGACCTTAAAAACAAGCCAGAGAAAGCCAGCCTATGACTGAGGGCAGTTCTCATCAATACCCATTGGGATTCAGTCTTGTGAACAGAAATTTGAAGATAATAAGTCTCGCAGACAAAGACAAAACCAGTGAAACATTTGATTCATTTTTGCCATCTGAACATTTTATCTCACTTGTTCAGAAATCTGACTGCACTAGATCGATATGTGTCACTCAGTCTCTTGCTGTCATAGTCAAAGCTGAGTGACTTCGCGTGCAAGTGAAATTTGACTCAGGTCAAACATGAGTCACTGTGGGTCCTTGGAGTCAGACTCCAAAACTTAGATTCCATCATGCCCTTAATTATCAAATGTGTTTCCTATGAAGAAAGACTACTGTTTAAAATGTTTGATAATCTGACAAGGCCATAAGGCTTAATGGAATCGATGATTACACACAGATGGACGATTAACTCTTGAGGTTTAACGTTAAAAAAAAAAAGTAAGTGTACTGGATTGCTACTTAATGGATTACACTGCCCATATGGAAAAGAACTATACCCTAAATATACCCAGAATGACAGAACAGGTGGCAGAATCTGGGCAAAACTGCTTGGAATGCACAAAAGCATTCTGAACTTGGAACTGCCAGAAACAATTTCTGGAGGGGGAAAAAAAAAAAAAGAGGGGAATCTTTGGAATTGTTAACTTTTCTGCATTTTGGAAACATGAATTGCAAAAATAATTAGAAAGTTGAACCCTAAAGTATATATTTTTCCCAGCAGGTTCTTTTTTCAGAAAACTGCAAATGATGTTTATTTGTAACTGAGATAAAATTTGATGTATGGCTTATTATTTAGCTTCAACATAAAGTCGATAAAGGCAGAAACAATAACTGCCTTCATAACAGCTATATCCTCCAAAATGCATCAGTTATATCAAATATAATAGGGAGAATGAGATTAAAACTATCAACTGATGTAATATCTAGGAATTATACTTGGATTTTATATTCTTTAATAGTGATTTATGTCCCCACTTTTATGGATAAACAAAAGCCACATATGTGAAAATGGTGACAGGAAATAAACACTAGTAAGCATTTACATGTAAATAAGCAAATGATATGGTAGTATAATTCTATTGTAATTAAAATTATTGCTGAGACAAAGTAATGCATTTGTGATATTTTGCTCCAATTCAGCAGGGGTTTTATTTTAAACATTAATAATCTTTCAAGCATCAAAAGACTGTCTTCTGGGCATGGAAAGGTGTGGAGATAAAATATGGAAGGTATTAGTAATGATAAACTTAACAGACAAGCAATATTATGCATTTTTAAGTGCCAAAAATATGTACGTGTAATTTTACTTAATTTTTAATATGACCCTTTGGATTTTTTTTTCTCGTTTTAGTGATGACGAATCTGACTGAAGGGCATTAAGTAGGCTTCCCAAGGTTAGGACTAAAAAAGGTTGGTCTTGTCAGTGTCCTTTCACACATAACATTCTGGACAATGCCCATTTTACCATGATCTCTCCCAGATCTCACGTCTGTTTTGCACGTCTGAGCATTCTTGGCCTCCACTTTGTGCTTGATGCCTTCCATGAGCCTAATGGATTCACACTGTTTCCCACAGCTTTATTAGGGTGGGTTCTACTAGGATCTTTAGAAAATCATAAGGATGGTAGAGACCATGGCGCACCACAGACTACAGAATAGTAAATTAAAACACAAATACATAATGATAAAATAAGTGTGAAAAATCTCCACAGCTTTGTTTCTCCTCACAAAGTTATAATTTTTCTTTTTGAAATATTAAATTGTTAAAAATAATTTTTATTTCTGCTTTGTTGGTGCCTTAACATATGCTTGTTGTGCCTACTGGGAAATTCAGTAAAACTCTGACCTTGGGTTCACTGAACAATTCTAAAAAATTATGAATTATCTTAGTTAAATCAATTATTGCATTTCATTACATAATTTCAATGATTAATACTTTCAGATCTCTATTATCAACCTACAATAAAAATGGGACAAACTTAATTATCTACACTAAAAAGTAATTGTGTATAATCATTCAGACCAATTGGTTACTGAGAGTATAGACACAGGTTTTTCCAGAAGCTCTCTTCTGAAAGCATGCTCTGGAGCTTTCCATACATAGGATTTCTATACAGTTGGGTCTATTGATAGTATCAAAGTAATTTTTTCAGACTTTGTGTCCTACCCCCCAAAAAAATCTTATCGGGAGAAACAAGATAAAACAGTAGAATGACTTCTAGCCCAGCAATGAGACCTCCTTTCAGTTTTAAATTTTTATTTTCTGCTAATTAGTTGACCAGTTTTAAGCTCTTACATATCATATTTTAATTCTCTAATCTTAGATAACTTCTATTATCTCTTTCTTAAAGTACTAGAGGCCTGGTGCATGAAATTTGTGCATAGGGGTGGAGGAGATAGTGTGTTCCTCAGCCCAGCCTGTACCCTCTCCAATCTGGGACCCCTTGAGGGATGTCCAACTGCCCTCTCACAATCCAGGACTGTTGGCTCCCAACTGCTTACCTGCCTGCCTGATTGCTCCTAACTGCTTCTACCTGCCAGCCTGATCACCCCTAATAACTCCCCTGCCAGCCTGATTGATACCTAACTGCTCCCCTGCTGGATTGATTGCTGCTAATTGCCCTTCCTGGGTGGCATGGTCACCCCTAACTGCCCTCCATTGCCAGCCTGGTTACCCCCCACTGCCCTCCCCTGTAGGCCTGGTCTCCCCAACTGCCCTCCTCTGCCAGCCCTATCACCAACAACTGCCCTCCCCTGCAGGCCTGGTCCCCCTTCTGCAACTGCCCTCCCCTGCAGGCCTGGTCTCCCCCAACTGTCCTCCCTTGCAGGCCATATTGTGGCAGCCATCTTGTGTCCACATGGGGCCAGCCATCTTTGACCACATGGGAGTGGCCATTTTGTATGCTGGAATGATGGTCGATTTACATATCACTCTTATTATATAGGATGATGGTTCTTTTAAAACTTCTATTTTTTCTTAAGAATGGCTATATTTTCTTTGATACATTCTGAAAGCTAATCTAAGTGCTTTATCTATATCTATATCTATATATCTATATATCTATATATCTATATATCTATATATCTATATCTATCTATCTATCTATATCTATATCTATATCTATATCTATATCTATATCTATATCTATATATAGATATAGATATAGATATATATATATAAAAGCCTAAGTGACCTAACAACTTTATGACCAAATGGCCAGTTAGCCAATCACTATGACACACACTGACCATCTGGTGGCAGACACTCTACGCAGGAGCTGCCCCTGGCGGTCAATGCTCTCCCACAGCAGGAGTACCATTCAGATGACCAACAGGTGCCAGACACAGGGCTCATGGCTGGTTGCTGCAGCCCAGAGATTGCAGTGGAGTGGCAGCAAGCCTACTGAGCCATGGTGGTGGCAGGTACAGTGGAGCATGGATGAGCAGGAGCAGCAGGCCTTATTGGACTGCCAAAACTGATCCCCACATGCTACACCGAGGGACCCTGTTAGAGTGCAAATCTGTGCACCAGGCCTCTAGTTATTAAATAAAAAGGCAAACATTTCCAGATTCCCCCATGGAATTCTTCAACATTGCTGTCTATATTGTTCTAATATACTTTCTGTCAAAAATACTAAAAATGACCCATCCCAGAACATAGTGCAAAGGGAAAGAATAGAGGTTGACTCTCTGTTATCACTGGTGGTAAAATTTCTGTGCTAAAGCTCTTTGGAGGTTGTTATTTTTAGTCCATCAGAAATCATAGTACCTGCTTTGAAAATTCAATCCCATCTGGAAGTTCCCAACCTCTTTATTACTTAATGAAGCTCTTATAACCACTTTGCAGTGAATTTTCTTACAAGCTATTAATAGGTTCACTCTGAACTCAGCAAATTATTTCATGTTCTGTCACAATTCCGTCAGCCTTGACTCTTTAAAAATGCAAATTTTAAAGCATTTGCAAGGAAAACATGTGATCAATGTGTAGTACACCAGACTATCTAAAACGATGCTGGAAAACTAGAAATAGGACATTCACAGTGATTACCAGAGGGAAAGAGGGGTGGAGGGAAGGTAGGAGAGTGTAAAGAGGGGATAAATGGTAACAGAAGGAGATTTGACTTGTGGTCATGAAAATGTAATACATTATACAGATGATGAATTTATAGAATTGCACACCTGAAACCTATGCAATTTTATTAACCAAGCCACCCCAACCAAAAGAGAAATAAAAAAATGTGTAACTATGGCCTAAACCGGTTTGGCTCAGTGGTAGAGCGTCGGTCTGCGGACTGAAAGGTCCCGGGTTCGATTCCAGTCAAGGGCATGTACATTGGTTGCGGGCACATCCCCAGTGGGGGGTATGCAAGAGGCAGCTGGTCGATGTTTCTCTCTCATTGACATTTCTAGCGCTCTATCTCTCTCCCTTCCTCTCTGTAAAAAATCAATAAAATATATATATTTTTTAAATGTGTAACTATGTATGGTGACAGATGTTAACATATAATAATAAAAATAAACAACAAAAAGGACATTTATTTTAAATCCAATCTAATATTTTCTTGAGCCACTACTTAATTAAAATGCACTATAAAAACAAACAACAACAACAACAACAAAAAACAACACAAGGTGAATAAGACAGGTCTCTTGAAAGTGGAGAAGACTTCAAAATGGTAGCATGAGCTATGTTTTTAAAAGGGATGCTTAAAGATAATGATAGAGGATTTTGGTACAGGGAGACAAAAGGGCTGATGGACTTAGCAGACAAATGCAAATAAAGAAAACTGCAGGTCATAGATGTACCTTGGGTTGGTCTTCAGGGGACGTCAATTGGTGGGAAATATTTCAGGCAACAGAGATGAAATGAGCAATAGAAATAGAAAAGTGTAAATGCCTAATAAATATTTGCTTAATGAAATGGTCCTAGTGACAGTCAGATCTTTTTATTTTTGAAAATTTTTGGCAATAGGCTGGATTTCCCCACTTTGCTGTCTTCTGAACTTTTTGAGCGTTGAGTGTATTTTATCACTTTTTCATAATTGATTTCTGTAGATCAAGTGGATGTTTCCATTTCCACCCATCTGCTAATCAGGGAGCATTTTGAAATTGAGCGTAAGGAAAAATAAAAATAAGAAAGATCACGAAGCTATGTTACATCTTGAAGTGCATTAAAATATAAAAACAAAAAATAAGAACACACTCCAAATGACTCACTGTTTTTTAGTATTCCACAGCTGAGTGGCAATAACTGGCAGTATAATAATCTCACAGTGTTATACTGGTGAAACATAGGGTTCTCATAAGAATACAACTCTATCTTCTTCAACAACGCCATCAAAATGACTTATTTGTTTCTGATTAATTAGGACCAAGTTTCTTCCTTCTTGGCATTGTGTTTTTCCTCCTGTTCAGTGTATCTGGACAGGCTAGATCTGCGTGAGCACGCACCAGTTTGTGAAATTCTGGATCAGAACTCAGTGGCTTTGCAATAGCGATAAACCTAACTTCTGGTAACTGTGAATTTGTGTTCCAAAGTGCCACAAACCACACGGAAAGAAGCCACAAAAAGGAGCAGTAAGTAGGTCGGGTTTTTGGCAGTCTTCATGAAGCAGTAGCTCCAGTGCTGGCTTGCCAGTGATGAAATAGATCTGAGAAACATTTTTTCCCCTTTATCTTCTTTTAGCAGAACAACAACCCAAAAAATTTAAACAGGCTGATGGGGAGTGGAGAAGAAAAAGAAAAACTCTTTGGAAAAGAGAAC
Source organism: Pipistrellus kuhlii (assembly GCF_014108245.1). Taxonomy (NCBI): domain Eukaryota; kingdom Metazoa; phylum Chordata; class Mammalia; order Chiroptera; family Vespertilionidae; genus Pipistrellus; species Pipistrellus kuhlii. The sequence goes on from NW_023425404.1 coordinate 152,338,390, forward strand.
TTTAATTGCCAGTTCCTTAAATTCCAGTAATTTGTGTTCAGTGAGAGCAGAACTTGAATAAGGAGATAGCCAGAATGTGTGTGTGTGTGTGTGTGTGTGTGTGTGTGTGTGTGTGTGTGTGTGTGTGTGTGAGAGAGAGAGAGAGAGAGAGAGAGAGAGAGAGAGAGAGAGAGAGTGTTGGGGGGAAGGTTTCTGTGGAAATGGGGTGGAGGTGAGAGTCTTCTCTCTCTTCTCCACAATCCTGTCCCAGGGCAGGGCTGACTGTCAACAAAGTCTTCAGAAGGATGCCATTTCCCTGACACTTTTCATTACTCTGTCATTAGGTAATTGGGAATACATTTGCTATTTTAGAAAAGCAAAACAATATGCTAGACTCGATGAAGTAACATTAAACTGCTGAAGAGGATGAGCTTTTTCTGGGCCAAATGTTCTCCCTTAGAAGGAAGTTCAGCTTAGCATACAGCAAACACAAGTGATATTGCTGCTCAAAGTTGTCTTGTGTGAAGACATACCCAATTCTTTAGTTCTGAATATATTCTCTCCAATGAATACATGATTTTCAAAGATTAAACAATAAATATGCAAGGGAAAAAAAGGTTGAGACTCAGCTGAAGAGCAAACATTTGCGAGAAAGCATTAAGAAAGCTAGTTGACATGCTTTGTAAAATACTATTACCTTTTTGAGTGTTTAGAAAAGAAATTATCTTAAAATGTAATACTTCTGTCTCTCTTCATCCTAGTAAATTCAGTCAACAGGATTTAGCACCAGAAGCCCAGAAGGTTTAAAATCCTGTTAGGCAAAAATAAGTGTATTTTTAGAATTATGGTAACAGCTGCTAAGAAATGTACTTTTATTTTGTATTTAATCTAAACTGCCTAACATAAATTTGTAGTACAGAAAGATAACATAGATAAGGCAAGTGGAGAGAGTTATAGCAAAGTGAACACTATCATTAGTTGTTGTTGAAAGAAAAATTAGATACTAAAGATGGTATCTTATTAAAATTAAAATACAAATTATAAATCTAAGAGCTAAAATTAGATAGCTGGCCTCTCTTTCAATCTCTCCCTTCCTTCTTGTAGAGTCCCTTTATTTCTTACCTATTTTTAAAAATATTTTCCTAATAGAATCGTAGAAAGCATTAATATAATAGTATAGATTTTATTACGAATCACCTTCAAATGTCTCCAAATATGCTAACATCTGTAAATATATATTTGATAGCAAATACATAATCTGCTATCAAATTTTCACATTTAAAAAATATTTTACATTAAACTGAGAGAACTATAATTGAATTTATTAAAAATAATGACATCATGTATTTAGGAAGTGGTTATCTCCCCTTGAACATGATATTTGTGTTATATTTCTTTTATTTATTTATTCACTTATTTATTTTTAATTTAAATTTTTTATTGTTGAAAATATTTCATACGTCTCCTTTTTCCCCCCATTGACCTCTCCTCGGCTGCTCCCCCCTCTCCAGCACTTGTCCTGGCCCCTTATTATCTGTGTCCTTTGGTTATGCCTATTTGTGTTATATTTCTTAACCTTGGTCTTCTTTTACCCTTGGAATTGTTGGCAGAGGGGGGCCACATCTCCCCCACAGCATACAGGCTTTTTCTTTGGGGACTTTTCCATCTAATCCCTACAGTACTAAGAAACAGCCTGGAGTCTGTATCAAACTGATATTGTGCATGTTGTTTGTAACCAAGGGACTGGTATAAAAATTTAATGTATTATTTTATCAATTATTAGATATATTAATAGCATTGTCATTGTGATTAATGACAATTAGTAAATGGAAATTTGGGAAGGTCAGTGTTTTCAAAAATTCAAGAAATCTCAAAATGCTTTTTAATAATTATTCCGTGGTGTAGACTAACAGATTTTAGTTAGTTCTTCACTTCCCTTTCCTGGATCTTTTGGGAAACGTTCTGTAGTTTTCTCTACAGTCGATACATATATATATAAGTCAGCACACCATATTTCTTTCATTCAGATCCCAGAAAATAAAAGTCATAGCCATCATCAACCATCCCCCCACCCCCACCCCTTCCCAGAAAGCTCAAATTCAAGTGTTAATTCTCACTCTCTTTCTTTCCCACTATCCTTCTGTCTAACTGGCTGTCTCTCTTTCTCATCCTTAAGTCCTTTTCTTCCTTTTCATGCACTCCAGAGATATGGGAGAGCATTCGTCAGAGGATCTATAAGGTGTTTGCAATCTGTTTAACACACAGCCTTCCTCCACCTCCCAAGACACAGCCTATCCCGGCTTTTACAACGTCATCTTCTCCCATTGGCAACAGGAAAAAAGTAATTTAAAATAGTGTTGTTCATATATGGCCATAAAGTATGCCCAGGAACCACTTTAGAAAGAAATATTGTGCTCAATCTGGTGCCCTTGGAAAAGATGATTATGGAAAATCATTTTGCTCCTTTAAAGCTGGGACCATGCCTGCTCCTTACATCAGCAGTGTCAATCACAAAGCTTAATGCAGCTGGAGGTGGTCAGGTATGTGCTACACCAAATTTAATTTAATGCTTTTAATTTTATTTTCAAATATAATTTTGAACATTTTATGAGTCCTTATCTCAATAGTTCTGTTTACTGAATTCCAGTGAGTTATATTTTGCTACAGGAACCACAAAATATAGAATAAGAGAAAGTCAACTGACAGTCAACAATGGTCCTTTGGTTAATAATCAAAATAATAACTATCAAATACTGAGTCTTTCTATTTGTCAGGAAATGTTTTAAGTGCTTTACATATTTACTTTGCTTAATTCCTAAAACAAAAGTATAAAGCATATACTATTATTATCTATTTCACAGATAAGACAATTCAGGCACAATAAGGATAAATAATTTGCTCCAAGTTCTCACAACTAGTAAGCAAAACAGTCAGCATTTGAATCAACTAAACCTAAATTGAGCATGAACAAATGTAAAACTAAAATTTCATGTTTACATGACAAATTTTATTAACCAAAATAGTAATAACATGAATTAATAACATAAAAAAGGCCACAATTTATTTAAAATTTCTTGTTTTATACTGTTCTGAGTTCCATAATTTTCACAAGGAAAATATATGCAACTTAATAGTAGAGGCATCTCTGGAATATTAAAAATAATAAATGATACAGCTGTATGCACAAAGTAGCTATTTTTAGAAATACGCTTATTAATGAGGTGTAGAGAAGATAAAAAAAATTTACAATGGTAAAAAGCTTAAAAATTCAAAAGTTAGTTGAGAGGTCAGATTTATTTGAATAGAGTGATATTGAAAAAATGGACACAACTCTTCCTCTCCCTGAATCTGAGTGTTTTACAAAATAATTTAGCATTCATTTCATCAAGATGACTTTATATCTCCATCTCTTACATCTGAGCTGTCCTTTTAGCTTGAGTTGGCCAATAAAAAATGGTGGAAATGATGACCCATTTCTAAGCCTAAGTTTCAAGGGCCTTTTCATGATTCCCCTCTTGCCCTTCAAGCTCAGCAACTGCCACATGAGCAAGCTAACCCTGGCTAGCCTACTAGATAGATGTTAACAGAGATGTAGCACAGGAATCCCATCACCTCACCCAACAGCCAGCCAATAGAACCACCTGGCTGATCTGTCACCTTAACAGAAATGCATGGGCAAACCCAGGCCAGAACCACCAAATCTGGCCCAGGTCAACAGAATGATCCATCTAACGAATAGACTTGTGAAAAATAATAAATTATTGTTGTTTTAATCATCTTTGTTCTGGAGTGGTTTGTTACAAAGTAACAGGTAACTGAGGTGGCACATATTATAATTACTTAAGATACTAATAGTGCTGCTTTTATGTGAAAATGTGCTGCTGTTTTTCTGGACTGCCATAACTTAATCTCACTCATTTTTAACTGGTGAAACTTCCCTAAAATTATCAAAATTAAAAGAAAGTTTGCTTATATGATCAATTTCATCTTTGCTGTTTGCTGCAGTGGCATCGCCCATAATGATTTGTCACGCAATTTTATTTTCAAAGCTCAAAATTAATTACAAACATGAAACAAATCATGTTGTTAAGACATACATTAAAAACAAATTACAATCTCAAAATGGATAATTTACAGCTTGGAAAATTAATTGATTAAACCCAATGTACATAAAAATAATTGGAAAAAGTGAAGAGTGAAGATACCAATGACAATGCTATCTAATGAAATAAAAAAGGATGTATAATGAGCAAAACCAGAGCCAAAAATATCAATAGTCATAATTAAACCATAAGAACCTGGGTGGTGAAATCCCAGTTTGGGGAACTTCTCTATATAATAGGGAAGAGCAGATGACACAACAAACTAAACACTGTAAGAATAGCAAAGTCAGAATAGAAATTATGATGTTGGCATTAAAATCAGCCATAAATTTAAAAATATGATATGAAATATATGTTTAATATATACCATATCTGTTATTTATTACTTTTTATTCAATGTCTTTAAATGTTCTTTTAGTATGGCTTTTGTAGAAATATTTATTTATAGAATTTGGTCAAGATATTGTCTATGATTCAAAAATATTAAGAGAAATAAAGTACATGATAATATAGCATTTTTTTCATCAAATAGATTTTTATTCCAACTCATAATTTTTAGTACTTATTTTAAGACTGAAAATTTTTGAACTTCTATATCTGGAACAAATATAACAAGGTATTTAAACATGTATAATGGTGGAAGATTATGTTTCAGACAATTGTCTACGTGTTAAAGTGTTTAGCTGGCCATAAATTGATCTACACACAGTCAATACAAATAAAGCATTTTAAGCATCATAGTTTTAATAACACAGTTTTTATTTTTGTCTAAATTCAGTATTGTGAAATTGAAGTAGATGAGGCTGTTATTCAGTTTAGCAGTAAAGTTTATATAAATATATGCTAATTAGTTTTTTGACATTGTTGACAACCAGGAATCAATTCGGCTGAAAACGGGAAAAACATGGAATCAAAGGAAGTAGTCAAATCCTCACTTCTCCAAAGTAGACATAGAAATGGCCAACAGACATATGAAAAGATGCTCAACATCATTAATCATCAAAGAAATTCAAATTAAAACCACAATGAGATATCACCTCAAACTTGTCTGAATGGCTATCATCATCAATAATTCAATAAACAAGTGTGGGAAAGAATGTGGAGAAAAGGAACCCTTGTGCACTGCTGATGGGAATACAGATTGTTGCAGCCACTGTGGAAAACAGTATGGAGGTTCCTAAAAAAAGCTAAAACTGAAACTCTCTTAGGTCCTAGAGATTCCATTTCTGAGTATATATTTTAAGAAACCCAAAACACTAATTCAAAAGGCTATACAAGTGGGACAAAATAGGTTTACAGTTGTTTGTATGGAAAGTAACAAAATAATTAGTAAATAATAGTACAAGAAGAAACTCTGTGCTTCATGTACTCAAAATGGTAAACCTCTTTTTGTCCAACTCTGCATGTACTCTATGATCATTTCATTGGTCTAGGTCAGTGATTGGCAAACTCATTAGTCAACAGAGTCAAATATCAACAGTACAACGATTGAAATTTCTTTTGAGAGCCAAATTTTTTTAACTTAAACTTCTTCTAATGCCATTTCTTCAAAATAGACTCGCCCAGGACGTGGTATTTTGTGGAAGAGCCACACTCAAGGGGCCAAAGAGCCAAATGTGGCTTGTGAGCCGCAGTTTGCCGACCATGGGTCTAAGTTATGTCAAACATATATGAAAAGTGGTGACCTTACTAGTTATAAGAATACTTACTATCCCACACAGAGAAATCTGGTTATGACTGAGTATGTCTTCTAGGTAGAGAAAATGCATAGCCTGAGAAGGGGGTATCAAATAATACAGTTATAAAAAATACACCATTGATTGGAGATAGTAGAGACAAGAGCTGATCTGATAGATAAGAGGCCCCAATGGTAATATATGGGAATTGGCTCTAGTGTTATCATTTATAATTATTCTCTCCGCCATCTTTGACTACTGTCCTCTGCCCCACATTGCTGCCATAAAATGGCAAATATCGCCATTTCAAAAACAATTGTTTTTTCCTCCAATATACAAAGGAACATATTGACAATATGAGAACGCTTATATTTGCATAAAATGACTTCTTCATTTTACAATACGCAATGGGATCTGGTGAATAAGGTTGTCATTGATTGTCTCCCTGAGATGATGCTAAACATCACACTTGATAGCTCAGCTGCCAGACTTGGGCATCCTCCTCCTTTCCAAACCCAGGAAGGTAAACTTATTCAAATGATTTACTGAAACTCCGTGGTCAGTGGTTGCCTCGGAAGAGAATATTCATTTAGCACAGGGCTGTAAAACTTTAAAACCAGCTCATGCTTCTTCCTGACATACAGCTTCAACGCTCGTTTCTCTTTCAGCTAAACCTCTCTCTTCAATTTAATCCTCCTTCAGACTCTTTTAGACAGAGTGCTGTACCATATTTTGCTGTTAAGTCATGAAAAATGATAGAATCTCTCCCCTCTTGCAAGAGTCATTGTCGAATTAAACCCTCCAATAGGTAATATACCACTGGAGTCAGTAATTTCAACTATTTGCATGCATTTCAGGTTTGCCAATTACCCTTCCAAGCTGTAAATTGCCTATTTTGAGAGCATAATTTGATTTTTAATGTTTGTCTTAACAGCCTGATTTGTTTTGTCCTTTGATTTGTTTCACATTTTAGTAATTAATTTTAAACTGACAATGTCTCTCCTAAAAGGAAGGTGGGGATTAAAAACCTTTTGGAGCTAAAGCAGTTTGATACTAATATAAATTTCTGTCTAGTGCCATAGACCTTAAGCAAAAAAAAATGTCAGGCTCCCTCTTCTTTCCTTTGGAAGGCAGTCACTACTTCTCTTCCAGGAGATATGCTAGCTTGAGTTTCAAATACACATTGCATAACCCCCAATTTAAACATGAATAAGTGAAATTGGCCATAAGAAGCATATTCAAAACAGAAGTGATATTTTAAAAATCATCAGTCTGAAAATAAAAATGAAAATGTGTTGTGGAGTTATGTAAATGTATTTGGCCTTGAATGTCCTCTGGTATTTATTCTCTTTCTTTGGCCTCCTGGCAAAAATTGTATGGAGAAAACGAACCTATGATTTCCAGTCACATCTTAACAAAACTTCTCCTTATAAAGACTTGGGAAACATAAGCACTTCTCTCTGTGGTTTTAATGCCTTAGTGGCATTTTGAATTTTATTTGTGGGTTCTAACAAGGCTTTTCCTTTTATATATTTTTTAGAAAGAGTATAGAAAGAAAGAAAAAAGCAATTAAAAGTAAGAAGGGTAAAGGCACCAGAAATAGGAAATAATTGAGAGAGTGAAATAAAGGACGCTCAAGAATAGAAGTTGGAAAGAAAATTGAATTTGAAAACTTTCTATTACTTGTAAAATGTAAAGGAAATCTCCTCCAAATCATTTAATAATTCCCTAATAAAGCCAAATTACCAAAATATGGAAGAACTTGGATTTCTCCACTAAATTTTGCCAGAAAATAGAGCATCTTACACCTTATAACTAGTAAGTGAAAGATGATTTGAATTGGCATTTTTAAAAAGTATTTTATGTGCATGTGGCACATAATACATGTGTGAAAGACATAAATTTCATCCTATTTGCAACATGAAAAATATGCATAAATCCCAAAAAGAGAATGATGCCTGAATGATCAGCTGTGCAAAGGGAGGAGCACTTTTTATATTTTAAGTATTATTTCAAAGTATTAAACAATGTAGATAATAGAGCAATAGAATAGTAAATTGTCAGTCTGGAACATGAAAGTTCTTCAATTTACCAAAATTTCAGCATCCCAAAGAAAAAGCTCTTGTGTTTTAAGAGTGTGAGTGAACTTGAGTTATCAGGAGCTAGATTTTTTTTAACAAAACTTTTTATTTTGAGATAATTTTAGATTCACATACAATTGTAATAAATCTCATGTATCTTTCCTCAGGTCTTCCCAATGATAATATAATGCAAAACTATAATATAAAATCCCAACCAGGAAAATGACATTGATAGTCAAGATACAGAAATATTCATAACCATAAGGACTCATCATGTTGTCCCTTTTATACCTGCAATCACTTCTCTATCTCCCCAGTCCTTCTTTATCATTTTAAGAATCCTAATATATAAAAACCCAGGGTCCATAACAACTGACCGAAGGCTGGACTGAACACCAGAAGTCAGTCCTACAGTTAGTGCTGGGTTGCTGTGGTTACCCAGCAATGACTGCCAAGAGGGCTGTGGTTCAGGCCTGGAGATAGGCCTGAAGAGAGAGGCAGTATCTGATCCACAGCGTCTGTGGCAGTTGTTGATCAGCTGTTGCCTTTCTTTCTTTCCAGGCCTCTGAGGGGCAGGTGGAAGTAGGGCTGCTGATCAGCCTCACCTCTCTGATCAGGCCCAAATATAAGCCCAGAGATGCTGACTGGCATAGAAACTGACCAATCAGAACCAAATCTGGGTAAACTGTGAGGAGCCAATGGCTGCCTAGGAGTAGGAGCTTTTAGCACTGACTGGCATAGAAACCAGCCAATCAGAACGGGATTGGCCAGCAGGGGAGGGCCAGAGAGATCAGGCTGGCAGGGAAGGGCAATTAGGGGTGATCAGACAGGCAGAGGCAATTAGGGGTACTCGGGCTGGCAGGGGAAAGCAGTTGGGTGAGATCAGGCTAGCACGGGAGGGTAGTTAGGGGCGAGTAGGCAGAGACGGTTAGGGGTGATCAGGCAGGCAGGCAGGAGAGTGGTTAGGACCAGCAGTCCCAGATTGTGAGAGGGGTTCCCAATTGGAGAGGGTGCAGGCTGGGCTGAGGGAACCGCCCCCCCTCCATGCATGAATTTAGTGTACCAGGCCACTAGTATTATATAATGGAATTATAAAGCAAGTAACCTTTTGAAATTGGCTATGGTTTTTGCTTTGTTTGTTTGTTTGTTTGTGTGTGTGTGTTTTGTTTGTTTGTTTTTTTCCTCATAATAATTCTCTGGAGATTTATCCAGGTTTTGTCAATGCTAGGCTTCTTTTCATTGCTGAGTAATATGTTGTGATATAGACATACCACACTTTGTGTAGCCAGTTCATCATTGAAGAACATCAGGTTGTTTCCAGGTTTTTACTATAATAAGTAAAGCTGTCATGAACATTAGGATACAGATTTTTATGTGATTCTAAGTTTATATTTAGTTTAATATTTTATAAACCCTGATATCCTGAAAATCCAGTGTGCCAGTGTATTGTTCACTAAACTCCATGGGGAATAATATGAAGGAAACAAACAATTTGTGCCATTTGTAACAGATGAATTTTTTATGAGATGTTACAAACTTGTAATATACAATATTTTTTACAAACTGCATAATAACCCTTACATAGAATGTGGAGGTTCCTAGTACTTCCACGAATATTATTTCAAAGTTCCCCTGAAATGCCCTAGCCAGTTTGGCTCAGTAGATAGAGCATCAGCCTATGGACTGAAGGGTCCTGGTTTTGATTCCAGTCAAGGGTACATGCCTGGATTGTGAGCTTGATCCAATCCCTATTAGGGGGTGTGCAAGAGGCAGCCAATCAATGATTCTCTCTAAATTGTTGATGTTTCTATCTCTCTCTCCCTCTCCTTTCCACTCTGAAATCAATAAAAATATTTTTTAAAAATCAAACAAATATGTTACAGGTCATTTCAATGGCTTAATCTAAGTGCTCTATTAATAGGCTAGTGTTTCTCCTAAAGGGCTTTTAATTTAATTATTTAATTTAATTTCTGAAGGAGACGTCCAAATAAAAGGAAACGATTTTTTTAAATATGCCAAAATATTTTATACTATGTTACTAAAGAGAAAAGACCAAAAACCAAATAATCTAGAAAATGCAATATGGTTTGCATATATAATGGATCATTAATATACACATATTCTTCAAATAAGTAAAAAACTGTTATCATCACCTTATCCCCCCAAATCTCTACTTTATTTCATTAATATAGCTGTTCAGCATTTTTTTACTTCATATCCTCTATATGTTTTCTTTCTTTTCTCAGTTCAGTGGAAGAGGCAATGTGCTATAAAATAAAACTCAGAACCCATGGAGTGTAAGTCCCGTGTGATCAAGGGTTTGCCTCCAGCTTTTGTGAAACTGTCTTCTCTTTAGCAAGCCTTAGAAGCATTCTCCTTTTCTTAGATGAAATGAGACAGATAAAAATAATAACAGAAAAACAAGAACTCCTATAGTGACAATGGTCTGCCTACTTTATAATCTTAGGTTCTCAAATTCAAGTCAATGGGCCATTGTTAAGAGCACTTCATAGCTAGTTCTCTTATATGTTAAATTTTTCTAAAACAGCAAAGAAAAAAATCTCATCAATAGCATTGGCCCCAATACAAATGCATTTTATTTGTACTTATGTAGTAAAATGGGTAGATCATGGAAGTCTTTTACTATGATAAAATGGTTTCTTAATTAAGAAGAAAAAGGAATGTGTTCATAGGGCTAACCTATAAAAACAATTACATCTATATATGTCTTAGAAGATTGTTCTCCTTTAATCTTGATGTCAATACGAAACTCTCTACTCATATCACCTCATCTCTACAACCTCATTGTAAATTCACATTCCTAATTATAGCAATTGGATGTCCAGTCCTCAAATAACTGGCTATCCATTATTTTTTCCTTCTTGTGCATTCCTACCCTCCCCGGATGTGTCCTTTGTTTCTCAGAATGATGCTAGTCCCTCTTCTCTTGTAAACAAACAGCTGCTGGAAGATAATTGCTATGGCTTGAATGTTTGTGCCTATCTCCACCAAATGCACATGTTGAAACCTAATCCACAGTGTGATGGTATTTTGAGGTACAGCCTCTGAGGGGGGGAGGTGATCAAGTCATGAGGGTGAAGCCCTCAGGAATAAGCTTAGAGCCCTTATAATCACAGCCTCAGAAACCTCTCCCCGCTTCCTCCATGTGAAGTTACAGCGTGTGGGAAGCAGATCCTTACCGGACACTGAATCTTCAGTGCCATGACCTTGGACTTCCAGCCTCTAGAACGGTGAGAAATAAATGCATGTTGTTTATAAGCCACCCAGTCTATGGTATTTTTTTATAGCAGCCAAGACAAAGAAAACAATAGACACTGGACAAATGTTTGTTAAATTAAACTAAATCCACAATACATATAGGGGGGTTTCCTGAAAGATCTCAAAATGACTAGGTTAATCACAAAATAAACTATAAAACTTCCCTCCTGCCTAAAACTATTTGTCCTTTTCACTCATCCCTCCTTCTCACAAAAATATTTTGAGAATGTGACATTTTAGATATTTATAAATAAGTCATATATCTATACAATTTTAAATTTTATAACATTGTGGAGAAATTAAGCCAAAGCAAATAATTGGCAGCATTTTAACTTGCTATTTTCTAATACTTAGTTATTTCTATATGTCTATATTTAGTAATTTATTAAATCCCAGTATTTTAAAGGGAAAAAGATATATTATTATTACTCTAATATTTGACTTAGCAATGTTGTAGAGGGCAAGATACCCCTAATCATAGAACTCATTGATTGTTCTAAGCAAAATGGTTATATTTATATGGTTTGTGGACTCAGAATACTTGTTTGGGTATAATAAAAAAAATAAGGCATTAGTTTTGATATTTGCTTTTATGCTATATTTTCTGTTTATGAGAAGAAAAACTAATTTTTTTATTCTCTGAGAAAATTGATTTTCTTCCTTTTATTGACATTTTCTTATATAAAGAAACTTTAACTCAGCAGAAGAATATTCCTACTTTAACTAGGTAATTATATCTCTAGAAAAAATGAATTGTAGTGTTGTTTAGTATGACTCTGTTGGTTGGAATGTCATCCCATACACCAAAAGGTAGCAGGTTTGATTCTCAGTCCAGGAGCATACTCAGGTTTGCAAGTTTGGTCCCCAGTTGGGACATATATGGAAGGCAACCCATCGATGGTTTTCTCTCTCTCTCTCTCTCTCTCTCTCTCTCTCTCTCTCTCTCTCTCTCTCTCTCTCTCTCTCTCTCTCTCCCCCCCCCCTCACCCCTTTTCTCTGAAATCAATGAAAAGCACATCCTTGGATGAGGATTTTAAAAGTAATAATAATAACTTGTATGGCCAACCATCCTCAAATTTCTATCCTTACTTTAATGTATGTCATCTGAGAGAGCCTGTTAACACTTTTTCTGATGCTCATTTTGGGTTGAAAATTTGGGTTTCTGAGCTGTCTTCGTCCTTCAACCCCACCCTCCAAAAAAGATCATGCCTGACATCAGACCCTTACTCCCAAGTCTTTTCCCACCTCATTCACCTGACAGCCTTCTCCACAACAGACATCTTATCAGACGTGACTGATTGCTGTAATCTGTACTCTGGGCAGCCATTAAGCAAATTACCTGAATCATTGCAAGGATTAGTCTCATTAACACATGATTAGCATCAAATTAAAATAATGAGTGTTTAACTTCTGATGTCTTCCAGTTGTTTGAACAGCTTGATCAGCCACACCAGGCTGTCAGGGAGGGAGGGAGGGGTGTCAAATAGCCACAGGAAAAAAAAAAAAAAAAGAGGGTGTACAATGCAAGAAGACATAGTATAGCTATCCAGCAGAATGAAGAGATATCAGACTGCTTAGCTGAAAGGTTTCTTCCAAACAACAAAAATGCTAGGTTCTAATAGAGGACTGTCCCTCTCTCCCTCCCTCTCTCTCTTTCTATTTCTCATCGGCACTGTCAGCCATTCACCTAGAGCAAGGTTTTACATTTGAGTAGTGTACCACCTTACCCCTTCCACATCCAAGATATCATTACTGTAGGACTTGCCTGATCCAGAAAGCATAAAATGTGGCCTTTCTTCCTTTTCAAAAAAATTTTTTTAGAATTAAGAACAAGAACCTAAAGTTCTAGGATTGTGGTAAAGTGAAGATCTGAGCATAGTTCCCGCATGTTTCCTTGGAAATTACTAACCAAATATCAAAACAAGAGAAAGTTTGTGTAATTTCTGGAAACTATGAAGAACATTGGCCACACGTAGAAAATTGAAAGAATCTGACAGCTAAAATCCACATGAAAGATTCATTGGAGTCCTAGAAGACCAACTCTCTATTTTCCTACTTATAGAAGATCAGCATTTGAGGAAATTACGTAAACAGGTTACAGTGGACTTCAACTTCAAGATTAATGCCAACTTTCCTGTCAGATAAATGGGCAAGACAACCAGAGAGCTGTCATTGTTATCAGGCTTCCAAGCATGAGTACGTAAATGAAATAAGCAAAGAGCTATTGTGATAAATTCCTTTCTGTCCTCATAGAAATATTCTGGAATTGAAGGAATCCAGAATATGTCACCCCAAAACATTGCTCTTAGACATAAAAATTATTTTGAGCTGAAGACAATTAATAACAACAAATGCAGAAAAATCTCTCTCTGCCCTTCCCCTTTTCTGCCTAAAGATAGGAAATAAATTTATTCCAGAGATTACACACACACAAAAAAAAAACAACAACAAAAATAAAACTGCAAGCAAATGTTAGCCTATCAGTTTCCCTCCATATATTCACCTTCTCATATTTTGCCACTCTTAAAAACCTAAACCACTTTCCCCTGCTATGTCATTTCTTTACTGAAGAATCTGTATAAGCCAGAGTTCTAAGCCACTTCTTTGAGTTACATCTTTAGGGTACTTCTGATATACATTAGTGAACTTGTTTTCTCTTATTAATTTGACTCTAGTCAGAACCCTAAGATAAATAGAAGACATTTTTTCTACCTTACAGAACAATTAATATCAGTAAAAAGTGTGAAGATGAAAATCACTACTGTTAAACACTTGCAGCATACATTTCTCAATCATATGGCCTCAATTACCCCATGAACCATAAAGAGACAAAAGCAAAATGAATTCTGGTAAGACTTTTTCTTTCCAGAGTTAAATGCTAGAAAAAATGCTTATGGAGTTTTAAAGGAGAAAGATAAAGATTCAAGACTCATATGCCTATAAAAGGTGTTTTCAGATATGCTAGACACATGGACAATGTCATCCAATTGAAAATACTGCATGTTAAAAATGTAAACCCCAATATTCTCAGAATGCTATTATCTATTTCAATTGCTGAAACTGACAAGATTCAATGAAACCAGTAAAGAATAATTACCAGGAATCTGTAAGCTGAAAACAGATTTTGGAGCTTGCACATTTCTGGAGGCAATTAAATGCCAGCAAGCCAGAAAGCAAGACCTTGCTGTCATCATAGAAAGACTATGCCTTGTATTATGACTGAGCTAACCCTACATTATCATATGTTCAAGGATTTAAAATAAAAGACAATGAAGTACTAATCAGGACTTTCATTGGGGAAATAGAAACTTAAAAAAATAGAAATTGTAAAATTACAAATATAAGTATTTGCAATGAAAACTTTACTGGTTGGTCTTAGCAGCATCTTATAAGTACCGCATGCTAACCGATTGCACCACTGGAGCCCCAAGCATCTTAGACACTGCAAAAAATAAAAGTGATAAACCTGTAGACAAGATTTTAGTAATTATCTAAACTGAAGTACAGAAAGAAAAGAAACCTAAAAAAGATGGGAGCCTCATAATCTTAGAACAATAAGAGATATTTTAACATACATATAATTAGAGGTCCACAAAAAAAAAATCATGAGAGATTGGGGCATAAAAGTTGAGAGGAAAATGGCCATATATTCTTAAGATTTTATTATAAAAACCACATTTCCAAGAATTGCAATTAGGACAAATGAAAACTACACCAAGGAATAGCATAATCAAAATGATAGTAAATAAGGATAAAGAGACAATATTAGAAACAATCAGAATTCCTTAGATTGGGAACCTATCCTTTACAGAATCATGCAAACTGTGGAAGATTTTACTATTAAGTCTTGAGATTGCTATGGTTGGCCGTGGGGATTCAAGAAACTACTTAGATAAAATGATATCAGTTTAGACTTTTGAAGAATGAATGTTAAAAAATTAGAAATAAGGGAACTAAATTATAGAGAGAAGAAATTATAGACAAAAGTATGAAGGTATTAACTAGCAATGGAGAGTATGTATAGGTCTAGTAATAATTAATGTCGTTTTCTAATACTTTTTTAAATCGAATTTATTTAAACAATACAACAAAATTTAATCAACAATATAGTTGCTGTTGTTTTCTACTGCTTGTGCCGAACGCTCAGGAAGCATTTTAATCCCTCTGTTGTAAAATTCTTGTGATTTTGATGCCAAAAATTCGGTCAATGCATTTTTGAGGCATTCTTCATTATTAAATTTTTTTCCAAGAAGAAAGTTTTGCAAAGAATGAAACAAATGGTAATCGGAAGGGGCAATATCAGGAGAATATGCAGGTTGAGGGAGAACTTCCCATTCCAACTGGCGCAGTTTTTCAGCAGTGATTCTTGCAGTATGCGGCCGTGCGTTATCATGGTGAAGAATTACGCCCTTCCGATTAATCAGCGCGGGTTCTTTTTCTCTTAAAGCTTGGGCTAACCTTTCCAATTGGGCACTATACACTGCACTTGTAATGGTTTGGTTAGATGGTAAAAGTTCATAATGAAGAATTCCTTTAAAATTCCACCAAACACACAACATCACTTTTTTCGCATGCAAGTCAGGTTTTGGCATGGGCTGCGGAGCCTCATTTTTGTCCAACCATTGAGGCCGCCTTTTCAAATTAACGTACAGCACCCATTGTTCATCTCCGGTAACAATTTGCTCTAAAAACGGCAAACGGTTTTGACGAGAGAGGAGCGAACTGCAAATTGTGACTCTGATTACGGTTGTTGTCGGTCAACTCATGAGGAACCCATTTTCCAAACTTTTGGACTTTGCCAAGTGCACGCAATTGATTGGAAATTGTTTTTTGTGAACAATTTAAAGTTGTCGCAAGCTCTTGTTGGGTAATTTGAGGATTTTGCACCAAAAGAGCTTGAAGAGCTTCTTGATCAAAATTGGACACACGGCCTCGACCACTCTTGTCATCTAACGAAAAATTTCCCTCGCGAAATTTCTCAAACCAATGCTGGCATTTTCTGGCACTAACTGCATCTTGACCAAGAGCACTACAGATGTTTTTTGCAGCCTCACTTGCTTTTCTTCCTAATTGGAACTCGTAAAGCATGCAGTGCCGAATATGCTCTTCATCCGCCATCTTCTTAGCCCTAGTTTTGCAACAAAAACCAAACCAAACACAAACTTTTTCAAGCAAAACTTGTTAATTGCACTTCACACATTCTGTAGATGCCACATGTTTGAAGGTTATGTCAATACAAGTCAACGCCAAGCAAGATTTTAAACGAATGTTGGAAAACGACATTAATTGTTACTAGACCCGATAGAACTAATGTATATGATAAAATTGCTGATTGCATTTTATTTCACTAAACTAGTACATATTTGCCTACTATGTGCCAGATCCTGTATAGGCAGTGAGAATCTAACAATTAATAGGATAAACATGTTCTCTATCCTCATGGGGCTTCCATTCTACCTAACTTAGGACATCTGACTTTGTTAAGGAATTTTAGTTTTCTTGATTAGTTTAACATTCGCAGATCTATTCTTTCATGTATAAATTGACATTTGTTTCATAAGTTAACCTAGTGAGGACAGAATATAAGTATAACTAGTATCCCTGCACACGAACCTGTGCACCAGTAGCTCTCTGCCGGGCCTGGACCGCTGCCCAGAGTTTCTCCATGGCCCAGAGGCCCATCCGCCGCCAGGCATGGAATGCTTGCCTCATCACCGCGGCAATGAAGCAAGCTTTCCACCAGGCTGCTCATGCTTCCCTGGAACAGGGGGACTCTGGTGGGGCTGAGAAAACTGGGCACCGCCATCTTGTGGCTATGGACGCTACCATCTTTGTGACAGCTAATCTGCATATTATCCTTTCATTACATAGGATAATCACATAATATTGGAAACATGATTTAATTGGAGAGTAGTCATTACAATTTAAAAATACTGATCTAAAGAAAGACTTGACTCTGAGCAAAAAGAAGGATCAGAAAAATTGGGAAGAATTGTGACTTAGTATTGCTTTCAAGGAAATGTATTTTCTCAAACTTATATCCAAAAAATTATGTAACTTTAACATGCTACTCAGGTTTATAACTAATTACTATAAATAATTAATTCTATATAAGGGCTGAAAAAAATCCTATACTAGATAATTACTTCAATTTTTGATTATGTCTTGTGCCTCTATAGAAATCAACTAATCCCATCTATTGTAATAAAGAGGGAATATGCTAATTGACTCTCACACCATCACAAAGATGGTGGCACCCACAGCCAATAAGGAGGGAATATGCTAACTGACTGTCATGCCTTCAAAGATGGTGATGCCTACTGCCAATAAGAAGGGAATATGCTAATTGACAGTCACTCCCTCAAAGATGGTGGTGTTCACAACCACTAGATGGTGGTTCCCAGTCCCTTCAGTACTGCCAGGGCAGCAGGTGTGCAGCAAGGCTGGGTCCGCCTCCAGGTGGGCCTGGCTGCTTTGCGCACCTGCCTCCAGAGTGCCCCAGTCCCTTCAGCCCCTCAGCCACCCAAGACCAGCCCGAAGCACAGGCAAGCTTTAGATGTCAGCTGCCTATCCACCCAGGGCCAACCTGAGGCACAGGCAAGCCTTGGATAGCAGCTACCCAGGTGACTCCTGAGGTGCAGGCAAGCCTCAGATGGTGGCTGCACAGCCACCCAGGGCTGCCTAAGACTCAGGTAATTGGGGCTGGCCAAGGCTTGCGCTGCTGGCAGTGGCAGCAGCAGGTGTTTGATGGGGCATCATCTCCCCCTGATCACCAGGTCACCTCCTGCCCCTGAGATCTCCTGGACTGTGAGAGGGGGCAGGCCAGGCTGAGGGACCCTCCCTCCAGTGCATGAATTTTTATGCACTGGGCCTCTAATTCTATAATAACTGACTTGGGAAAGCAATGCGATTATGAATAGTTGGAAACAACTGGCAAGTAGAATTATAGTAATCACTGCTTTTGAGATAAATGGGAAAATCGACAGGATTGATACACATTTTATTATTATGTATTTATAATCATACTAGAGGCCCAATTATGAAATTTGTGCAAAGGCCTCAGCCCCGGCCCCTACCCACCACCACTGCCTGCTGCCGCTGTGGCCTGGGGCCTCTGCTGACTCTGCTGTGCTCCCCTCTTCCTCCTCACCCCCTGTGGTTTTGTCCAGAAGGAAGGACATCCGGTCTAATCAGCATATTATGCTTTCGTTATTATAGACTGATTGATATGCATGAATTAATGCAGAGCTTGACATTTACTCATCTTTAATCTGGTTATCATTTGTGAGTTTTAGCTTCAAAATAGGTTCTCTGTAGCACTTTATATAGCTTTTATTTATAACAACCATTCCAAACATATCCTTAAGGATTATGTGTGATTAAGTCAGCTGGTCTTCAGAATCATATCTGGATGCCAAATGGCAATCAAAGAAGTCACAATTGTGTATGAACAGTAATATGCATGTTAATATAGACACCCGAGATAAAATATCTATACAAGATTACAAAGACATCACTATTATAAGTTAACTTTATTTTAGATTTAAACTGAGCTAGTGAAAAGGAATGACTATTTTTAAAAGTCACAAATGTTCTTATAAAAGTGAAAAGTTGCTCCTTGTTTCAACCTAAAGTAAAGGCAGCGTGAGTGAAGGCACATAGCCATAAAACAGTAAGCCTCGAAGCAGAAAAGGGCATAGACCTTTAACAATGATGGCATTTTGAGCAAATAACTGCACTAAGCAGTGAGAAGGGCTCTGGTTGTGCTTCCTGCTAAATATTCATGGAGTGGAACATACTAAAACTGGAGCAGTAAGCTCTCTTGTCACCACTTGAGTTTTGATATGTCTTCATTGCCTGGTAGAATGCTTGCTGCAAAATGCAGGGAACTGTGTCTGAAATGGAAACGAGGGCTTGTCATCTGTCCACCCCCTGTCTTACCCATTTCAGCATAGATTATCATGTCATTTGCCATATCAGTTTTTCATCTTCTGTTCATTACCTCTTTTGAATGCAGATGTCATATATCATGTGCCTATATTAAATTTCAACCTGAAAAAATGCTCAGTATTTATCAGATTAGTAGGTAAATGAGACTTTGGAACTTGAGTTAAAGAAGGGATGTGATGTCATTAAATTGCATAAATTGCAATCTGACGTCACTTAAGGACAGGGCATTTATTATACTTGTTGTTTCTGATTTACTATCTCTGTAGAAGTATATTAACATGTTTATCACCTACAGAAAAAATGTCCTTGCTGATTAGAAAACTTCAGAAATATTGCATAAAAATCATTCTCCCAAATATTTGACAGTACATTTAAGATATTGTTTCCTTTGAAGAATTCTATAAAAAGTGTCAAGATAAGGCCAATATAAAACTTGTGCAAAAGGGCTCAAGGATCTTACATTAATTGTGATGCTAAAATGGGGTATAACTAGTTACCCTTCACTGAAACAACTGGGTACTCTCCAAGATAATCAATATAGATGTATTTCTTTACTGTGCAAAGTCATTTAATGTGACCTACTATCTCCTAATAAGATCAATATTATCCTTATCTAAACAGTGCTTAAATAGATGTTTCTCCCACCAAGAATCACTTTCAACTGGGGATTAGTAATAGAGGTAGAAGAAAGAAATCTGAAAATGATGTTAAGAGCACACCCATTTTATAGATGGAGAAACTGAGGCAAGCCAATCTATAAAATCTAAGAGTTAAGAGGAACTTTAGGAATAACTTAATACAAGCTACTCATTTAATTAAATGAAAATATTGAAGGCCAGGGAATTTAAGAATTTAATACAAAGACATATACTAAATAAACCAAAATTAAATTAATGAGAAAACTTCAAGACTACTAATAGCCTTTTAGCAATTTTATTAGATTTCACATGATTACCCAATTTGTTCTGAATATTTAAACCTATATATGGGATTCTTTACTAGGTCAGAGCTATTTTATTATGTACAAAATATATGGTTTAATCAGTTATAATTTGTGACAAGTTGCAAATAGTCACAGATCAAATGGCTAATTGTTTGAGCATCATCACATGAACAGAAAGGTAGGCGTTTCAATTCTGGTCAGGTCAGGGCATATGCCAGACTTGATCCCCAGTAGGAAATGTGCAGAAATGGCCAATGGGTTTTCCTCTCTCATCAATGTTTTTCTCTCTATTTCTCTCCCTCTTCCTTCCTCTCTCTCTAAAAGCAATAAAAAATGTATTCTTAAAAAAATAATTTAATTCTAGAATTAAGACTCAGTCAATTCAATAGGACACATGTATCTATTGAAAACATCTTATAATTTGTCTGTGCTTCATTTCCTTTCATCTAGAACTTTCCTAGATCTGGCTCTCATTAAGAAGGCATGTAGAGGGGCATCTGGAGAGTTCATTTCAGAAATGAAAAACATAAGTATTTTTTCCCACCAATTCATTTTTTTAATATTAGATCAAATGAAGTTTCAATTATGAGAATAAGGAGCATTCAGTAAATAGCTACACTACAGTTCTTAATTTAAAAAACAACAACAACACATTTCTCTTTTATCAGAGGAAAGTAACTGATGCCTGGTGAGGCATGGTCTTTTCCCTCTCATTCACCTCTCCATCTTATCTGCCAGCCTTGCCACATTGAGGCAGATTCCAGAAGCTACATGAAAGGGACTCAAATTTTCCACAAAAGGGTGGAACCCATTTCATGCTTTCCCTTCTTGTTTCTTCCTTCACTGAAAGACAGAAAACTGCTTCATTCAAAATTTCATGTCCTATTTTTGTGGAATTTTCAATTTCTATTATTCACTTCCATCTGTTCCCCAAGACACAAAGTATATCAGAACTTGACCAAAAATTATATCAATCTTCAGAAATTCCCCCTCCATTATTCATCAGGAGGTAAAGAGGTTTTGTTGTGAACCACACAGTCAGTGATGAAAATTTCACTTTAAACATCCCCTCTGCAAACATGTGTGCAATCCTCATGCTGCAGGCTTTGAGGCTAGGCCTTGGGAAGAGCAAGAAAATTGCTGAACAGTAGCCTAAAAGGAGGATTAGGGGGGAAAATCTTTAATTAATTTTAAGAGGAATTAAAAGAATTGAAAAAGCTTAGCCAGTTTCTGGCACTTAATGTTTTTACATAATTTGTACATGATTGAGCCCAGATGTTAAGTTACAATAGTCTAAATGCTAAGTGCTAATATCACTTGGGCTATTAAATACTCAATTTGCATTTAAAAAAACATTTCTGAAACTAAATCTGGTGCATATTAGTGATATGACCTAAAATTCATTTGAATAACTTATATTTATTGCTACCAAACCTGTAAAATTCAGTATGTTTTATTAACTAGGCTAATTCTTTTTTTTAAAATAGAGTGTGTTTAGTATGACCATGTTCTTAGCAGCATATTCACAAGAGTCAAAGGTGGAAATAGCCCAAATGCCCACCAATGCATGAAAGGATAAGAAAAGTGTGTCGTGTATAAAATAATGGAAATTATTGTCTTTAATGACATCCTAATCCAGGCTCAATAAATTTGGACCTTGAAGACATCACACTAAGTGAAATAAGCCAGACACCCAAAGGCAAATATGTTTGATTCCACTTACATTAAGTACCTATTGAAGTCAAACTCATAGGGACTGAAAATAGAATGATGGTTGCCAGTGGATCGGGTCTGCAGTAGAAATGGGAAGTTATTGTTTAATGATTACAGAGTTTCAGTTGGGAAAATAAAAAAAAAGTTCTAGAGATGAATAGTGACGATGGTTGCACAAGAATGTGAATATACTTAATGCCACTGAACTGCACACTTAAAAATGATTAACATGGCAAATTTTATGTTATGTATATTTTGTCACAATTTTTAGTGTGTTTAATTATTAATAAAACTTTGTATTTTAAAACTTAGTGATTCTAATAATAACAGCCATGGTTAATATCACATGTTAGCAAGGTAGATAACAAATTATCTTTGTTTTATAGATGGGGAAAATGAGATACAGGATAATAATCTCCATAAAACTTCAGAGGACATCAGAGTCCAGATTAGAGCACTATTCTCTGATTATTCCTTCTTGCCAGCATAAGAAATTATGCTCATAACACACAATATAAGGCTCACCTTTTGTGAAATTGAAGTTGGCCATTGGTTGTTTCCTGACTCCTTTTGGACCACAACTCTACTTCTTAGAGCCAATTCTTTACACTTCATGCAATAAATCAGAGGCAGGGCCCCTTCTAATATATTTTCCATACTCAGCTCAGTATCCTGAAAACTCATTCAGACATATCCTCTCCAACACTGGAATAACTGATGGCTCTTTCCTAGTCTCACCCAATCTCATCCATTCCTTAAGCTTAATTGCTTTGGCCTTCTGCTTAGACTAATTTAATAAACTAAACTGGGTTAAATTAGGAAGGAATAATGGCATAATAATATATAGTTATTTCTTTCAGAAAATGTATTCTTCTTATAGGGTTTCCAACACTTTGATCTAAAGAGTTAATTATTTAAGGAATTCGCCACATCCAGCTAATTCTTCCTAGGTGAAACTTTTTGTGCTTAAGTAACATTTGCTATCACCTTTCAGATATGTGACTTTTAATCCCTAACCCTTAGGTTCAAAGTGGAGTCTACACACTGATCTCTTCCTCAGTCTTTAATGGCCTTTTTTGTAGCTCACTCAATATTATTGAGGACGCTTGATGGAAAAGGGGACCCATGTTGGCAAATGTGGAAGCTGCTCAGCCTTTTAGAATCCTATAATTATGAGAAAGCACACATGCATGAGACGTAAACTAAGAACTATCAAAAGAAGGATGCAGAGAGTGTGCTACCAGCTATCAGAAGGGATATTATATTATAAACTAGAGGACTGGTATGTGAAATTTGTGCATGGAGGGGGGAAGGGAGCCCTCAACCTGGCCTGCACCCTCTACTTTCTGTGACCTCTTGAGGGATGTATGACTGTTGATTTAGGCCTAATTCCACAGGGCCTCCTTTAAATCTGGGACCGCTGGCTCCTAACCGCTCACCTGCCTGCCTGCCTGATCACTCCTAACCACTCTGCCTGCCTGCCTGATCCCCCCAACCACTCTGCCTGCCTGCCTGGTCATCCCTAATTTCCCTCCCCAGCCAGCCAGATTGCCCCTAACTGCCCTCCTCTGCTGGCCTAGTTGCCCCTAACCACCTCTGTGTTGGCCCGGCCACCATGTTCATCCTTTTGGAGAAATAAAGTATGGCTCTGGAAGAAAGGAGCAAGACCATGAGGAGAAGGAGGGAGATAAGAATAAGGAAGAGAATAAGAAGAGTAAAGGATTAGGAAAATATGAGAGAGAAGGAAGAGGATAGGATAAAAAGAGGAAGAGGATCAGAGAAGGATAAAGGGGAAGTACATGGAAAAGAGGAGAAAGGAAATCAGAAAAGTATATCTATGTTTGAACTAATTTCTGCCCCTTTAGAGTAGTATTGTTAATAATGTACAAAATTATTTTATGCATAGTTTTTCTGAATTTTGTTTTTCAGGCTATAAATAGAAAAATTGGGAGTTTTAGAATATACTCAAAACTTATTGTTGTTTGTTGTTGTTTTTTTCTTCCTAGGTTAACATCTACAAGCTTATAGTTTTCTGGAACATTTTATTGTCATTTCTTTCTTATTTGGTGTAGTATCTGTTTATTGTGATGAATAAGCAGATACAATTTAGACCTCTTAAGGGAACTCATTCTCATACTTTTCATCAGTTTCCTTTTGTGTTCTTGTTTTCAAATCTGTATGGATCATATTAAAGAGAACTCACCTTACATTGCACTCTGGCCAAGAACAAGGAGTATGCTAGGAAAGGCCCAGGGCATCATGATAATTAGTGCCAGAATGCCTTGAATTAAAGTAGTCATTGTTATATAACTCTCAAAGCTGACCAAATTTTTTAAACTTCAGATCATTTTAATTACTCATCCTTTATTTGATTTTTTTTCTAATTGCTGTATTTAGTGTTTCTGTTTTATAAAGAACCATAACAAAAGCAGCAGCAGCATGAGGTCCTACTTTATCCACCTGTGCTTTGCAAATTTTCACGACTATTCCAAAAACAATGCATCTCTGAAAGAACAAAATTAACTGGTTATCAGCCTATAATGTGTAAAAGAGAAGATAATTAGTGGCCTTGAGAAAGTAATTATGTTCATAAATTAAAAAGATACGTTTTAATTGGCAAAAATGTTTGAGTTTTGAAAAGATTCTTTTTAGAAAAAAACTATCCAAGAATTAAATTATAAACCTTTTCAGATGAATGCAAGGGAATATAACAATTTTTTTTGGTAACAAATTAGTGTTGGTAAGACTTAGGAAAGTATTATGCTATTTGAAAGAACCAAGAAATTGTGATCATATTAAAGTAGAGTATTATATCCATAAACAAAGAGTCTTCTGGTAAGTTCATACATCAGTGTTTTAGTTGACTGCTCTAGGCTATTATTGAAATACTAGAGGCCTGGGTCATGAAATTCATGCACTGGGTAGTCGGGGAGGATCCTCCTCAGCCCAGTCTGCACCCTCTCCAATCAGGGACATCCCTGTCACAATCCTGGACCACTGGCTCCTAATCACTTACTTGCCTGCCTGCCTTCCAGGTCACCCATAACTTCCCCTCTGCCAGCCTGATCACCCCTCACTGCTTCTGTGTGCTTGCCTGATCACTCCTAACTGCCCTTCCACCAACCTGGTCACCCCATGCAGCCTGCTGTTCAGTCATTTGGTTGTCTCTCACTAATCCCCCTGCCAGCCTGGTCATAGATAGCCATTTTGTGAGGGTGGATTTGTATATTACCTCTTCATTATATAAGATAGTTTAAAATGAGTGTGGTAGAAATCTAAAAGCAAATGCATAACTGATATGACATTGAATTTCATAGACACTTGACCCAAACAACTAATTGAGAATGTTAATATACATTTATCAAAAGAGGTTGGTTATTAGAATGTTTAAGAGATCCATTCATAAAGAGACCAAGACAGTAGGAATGAAATTTAAGCTTAGTTGTTATGCTTTCTGCATCTGTCACTAAATAGAATTATGGCTTTGGGAAAGTAATTTTACACATCTAGAACTCTAGTTATTTCATCTGTAAACTATAGGAGTTAGAAAAAAAAATTGTTTCCCCAAATGAGTTCCATGCAGGCTTCTATAGACATTGTTTGATAAAGTATCCCTCTTTGATGATATACAATATATGGCAATGTATAGGATGGGGCAAAGTAGTTTTTCAGGTTTTTTAATGGAAAATTATACAAAAAATTAATAAATAATAATACAAGAATAAACTCTGCATTTTGTGTACTCACAACTGTAAATCTACTTTTGCCACACGTTGCATTAATTCCTCAGAAAAGTCGTTCAGAAATAAGAAATGCAGAACATTCACCATAAAACTATCTTCAAGGAAAGGCTACAAACATCCTAAGAAATATGTTTTGATTTTAAAAATGGACAAAGGAATCTATTTATTAGCTCTAAAAATTTATAATTTAGTAATTATATAGAAAACCATATTCCTGAAAGTTGAAATTTAGTCACAATTTAAAAATAATCTGATAAGATCATAATAATTATGTATCTAAAATCTAAATAACTTACATAAAAATTAATTCTAATAATGTATTTCAATGTATTTAATTAAATCTATTAGGATAATATTAGTTAATAACATTATATAAATTTTAGGAGTACAATGCTATAATACATTATCTAAAGTCTATTCCCAGTTTCAATAATTAAAAATCGAAAGTTTTTAATATAATACATTCATAGAAAGCTCTGCAGATAATCTGAGCCAAGCATAAACACACATTTACTTACCAGTAACTTTTTAAAATAATTAATAAATATTAGTCTTCTACTTTTCAAAGAAACAAAGTGAAGAAATTTTTCACATAGTCCTAAATTCAAAAATTAAATTTTATATAATAATAACAAAATTTTTTTCTTAAAGAAAAACTCATTATATATTAAAAATTGCAAACCCTTTATTCAATGCTTTCTTATAATTTGCCTTTTGTGAGTATGTTGTTGGTACATGAATCAAAAATCTCTATTAGACATTTATATTATTGGACCTAATTATAGAGCACAGTTCTACTGAGAAGAAATCTCTGGATGCTAAAAGCTAATCAGACAATTGTAGAAAGTCAATTTTACTGCTTTTTAATATTTAATCAAGCCTTAACCATAAATTAAGCATCCAGTCCCTAGTAGCCTTAGAGTAGTTTCCTATTTACAGTTTTGACTTGCCACCAAACAGTCTAGCCCACTTACAGAAAATGAAAGCTTAAATGATTAATACTTAAAATGCAAGGTAATGTAAATTTAAATTGGTCTTTTAGATACCTACCAGGTGTAAGTTTCTCTACGTCTTCATATAGCAACTTTCAAAGATCATAACCTTTCTTTCTAATCTATCAAAAATCAGACTATTCTATTTTTGTTCCCTTTTTGTGTCTTTGACTAGGCTAGGACACTCAGCCATGCTTAAGTAATAATGGGCAAAGGGATTTTCAAATGAGACTTCAAAGAGATAAATTCTTAACCCACATGTATCATCCCATGCTGTTTGCCCTCTCTGAGCATGACTCAGGAAATAAATATTATTTCCCAAATCTGATACAGACTCACATTTAAGGACATTCAGGTAACCAGGTTTTTACGATAGTTACAAATTCCAATAAATATCCTTACTAGTTGGTAAATTAATTTTATCTCTTGAATCTAACCATGTCCGTTATTTTTACTGCCTCTGTTTCAGCTGCGACCCACATTATCTCTTGCTTGAATTATTTCAATACTTCCTGACCAAATTCCTGCTTCCATAATTATCCTCTTAATGTCATTCTATAAATTATCTAAAATACAAATCTAATCATGTTATAATACTGACTGAAATTCTTCAATGACTCCTAGAACCTACAGGTTAAAAAAAAAATATTTAAAAGAACAGACCCTCCTTGTCTACTCTTCCAATCACCCTGGTTCATATGCACTTTACGTCATAAAACCATTTACAGTTGACTGAACAGAATTCGTTATTACAAGACCAACGGTTCTCTGCTATAAATTCCATTCTTTCCATACATAACTATTTGAAAAACTCCTTGACAGCTCAGCTCTGCTATCACTTCTACTCAGTTTAGTTCAGTTAAGTAAATACATGTGGGTCAATTTCCACAGGCCAGGCCTACGACTGAGTCCTGAAGCAACTAACAATCTAATGGAGTATTAGAAAAGTAAAACTTCCATAACAGCAACATGCCGAAATTCTGTGAGAGGGGCACTTAATACAGACAGGGTATTTAAGGAAGAACTTTAGAAGAGGTTTGTGACCATTCAAAAGTAAAACGTGAATGAGTGGGATGATTTACATATTATAAGAAGTTTAGTACTTAGATCTTATCTCCCTAAATATCTCTCTCTTAACTTTCAAGAATTAGTTGAATATTCCTTATGTAGTACATTCTCCTTTAAAATGCTTCCATTCTTGTATTTTGTACTAGTTAAGTGGTCAACTTTTATTTTAATCGCTGTTAGTTATTTGATTGTGAGGTTTTAAAAGTTAGAACTATATCTGAGTTATCCCTGTAGCTCTAGCAACCAACATGATTTTGGTAAATTTTAGATGCTCAATATTGCTTCTTTAATTTAAAGTCAGAATTATTGAGGTATAATTTTAGACAATAAAATTTACATACAGTAAAATGCATATAATTTAACTGTATAATTCAATGAGTTTAATAGCTATCTCTTCATTAATTTAACTTTGTAACCTTTTGTTATCTGTGATTTTACAGGTAATGTTCTATGCATCAAAGAGTAAGCCCCCACCACTCACATAGTTGTTTATATATTATAGGAGCTCAATATATAGTTTTTTAAAAAAATAAATGAAGAAGCTAACAAAAATATTTCCATGCTACCACCTCATTGTCTAGGAAAAGAAATAAAACTTTTCTATGTGAAGTAAAAAGTGTAAGCATAGTTACAATATACAGGAAACTTATTTTAAATATCCAGAAATAATTTTTCTATGTCTCAGAATCTAGATTGGTCAAAAATATTTTAAAATTTAAATCAAATTCCTTGGCATTTATAATTTTATGTGGTAATTTATTTGTAAGATAATTCAGAATCGAAATATCATTTACCTTCTGCTAGCCACAGTTTTAGAAATTATTCACAAGTAGACAATTACCTGTGCCAAAAATCACCTACAAAAAATTTGGGCTGGGTTTTTGCCAATCAGTATGCCAATTAATTACCCCACAAGGTCTAGTTGGCCCTAGATCAAGTAAAGTCTCATTGATTCATATGTGAGGTTACTCTTATCAGAGAGAAGATGGTGATAAAAACCCCAATAAGACATTTAAATCAAAGACAGCAGAGGGAGAAGAAAAGTTCCTTAAATTCTTAAAAATTTCTAAAGAGTGTAGTCCCATCTGAATAATCAGGACTGGCACACAAACTCATCTTGCAGATGGATCCGGCTAACATCATGTGAAAGGGAAGCAGAAACCATAGCTGCCACACAGGTGTTTGGTACTGGGTTTGCCCTCAAACAGAAGGGAGTCCTGGGTAATGGTAGAGAAAGGAAAACAATGAACTAGTGACATAAATCATAATTTTTCAAAGTGGTATAGGTGTCAATTTCCTATTCTAGATAAATGAACACTAGGAACCATTATACTCCAGGGTTGAGCACCCTTTGATTCACAATGCATTTTTGTCATAATGGAAGTTCTGAGGGAAAAAAATGGTATAGCACTTGGCTTTAGTCTAGTGTATATCTGGGGGAAAAACTGAAGTTGCTTATTTTGTCTATTTCTTTTGCTATATCAAGTTCTCATTCTTAGAAAGCAGTGTTGCTCACTTGCACTATTTATGATTTGAGACATTTTTACCAGAGTCTCTACATCTAACTGCTCCCTTGGTATTTAAAAACACACACAAACATTTCATTTTAATAAACACACAATTAAATATTTCTTGCTTTTAAATTTTTTTTTATTGATTTCAGAAAGAAAGAGAGAGGGAAGGAGATAGAAACATCAATGATAAGAAAATCATTGATAGGCTGCCTCCTGCACACCCCACACTGGGGATAGAGTCCACAACTTGGGCATATGCCCTGACCAGGAATTAAACCATGACTTCCTAGTTCATAGGTCGACAATCAACCACTGAGTCACACTAGCCTGGTCAGCAATTATGGCCTTTAAATCGAAGTTACTCTAAGGGATTTCAAGATAACTGCAGAGTAGCTCGAAGCTACACTCACTGGTCTCAGCATCAAACCATAATTACAGCTAAAGTATAGAGCAATCAACCTGAATAACCAACTGAAGTCTAGCTGAACGGAACTATTATAACCAAGGATTTACAGAAGAAGCCACACAGAGACTGATAAAAAAAAAAAAAAAAAAAGGGTGGAGACCCAGAGAGGGCTGGCCCCAACCCCCAAGCATGGTAACTGAGAAGCTGGAGGGAGGGACTGCAAAACTCCCTCCCCGCAAGAGTGAATGGTCTTAACCCGCTCAGGGATCCCCAAGCCAGATCAACAGAGATGAAAAGAGGAGCCTGCACATCAGTTGGCGGTGAAAGTCCATGGGAGTTTAGTATCCTTGGAGAAGAGGGAGTCTGCTAGAGACCCAGATGCCACTTTCCCAGGATCCAGCACTCATTGTTTCAGCACCGGCCTGGGGAATGCACTGCTGGGTCCTCCAGCTGCTAGCGATTCCACTCTGCTGTGATGGGTCCTGCAGAGGGTCGAAGGCTGCACCCAACAGGGACCTATGGGGAGCTCTTTTTCTGGAGAAGCTCTTGGCAGAGACTCAGACAGTGATGGAACTCTGCAGTTTTCGAAAGGGTCCCATTCTTCCCCACCTCAGGCACACAGCAGGCCCCCTCCACACACAGCCTGTTGCAGCACTGGGCCCGTCCCAGCACTCTGTGGCCCCTCCCTGCTGAGTTCATTCTCCCAGGGCCATGAGAGGGCATTGCAGAACTGGGACTTCCTGAGCACATCTCTCAGGAAGGCTTCTGGCTGGGAACCAGGCAGGTGGTGCTGCTGGGTTGTGTGGCTACATCATTCCTATCTCCCCTGCGAGCTCAGTCTGCTACTATCCTAAGAAGGGGAAAGTGATAATGTACTATATGAATCAAAGACAAATTAAAGTTCAATATATTTTTTCTAACAATTATACTGTATTTTATCATCAGAATATGTCCTTTATTTTTGCATAACTAAATGTCTTACACAGGTGGGGTTTTTCCAACACAAGCATACACACACAAAATCTACACTTTTTAGCTTTTATAGTTTACAACAGAATTTCAAAGATTTTCAGGGCCAGATTTCATCAAGGTGCCAACTCAAATCTTCAAAGCTTTCCTCATATCCCTTTCCTTTGCTTGCAGGAAACTTCTCCTAAACAAGTGATCTGGGAATAGAAGCTCCATCCCGAGATGGTGACCAAAGTTTTTATCTATTTCACATCTAGTTCCTATTTATATTTATGTGTAGAATACACAAAATCGTGTAGAATACACAAAATATTATATACTCAAAAGGAAACACACACTAAAAATCTTAGATGAAAATGTATGAGTAATATACAGTCATAAGAATTAGTCCAGTACTTATAAAGGTGGAATTATCAGGCAATTAGAGAAGGAAGACTACTCAGGTTTCTTTTTCACAACGCAAGAGAGCAAGAGTCAAAATCAGGGTGCAAGGGTGTGGATAAGAGAAATTAGAAACTCATAAAGTGAGAGGTACACATACAGCAACCAAAATACTCTAAGTATCATCAAGCAGAACAATGAGGAAAATAACAGATTCAAGTTTATCAGAACAGGGCAAAATCCTGGGATTAAGGCACTAGTAAGAAATACAATGAAAGTTCAATCCAGCCGGGATTGGTTTGGCTCAGTGGATAGAATGTCGGCCTGCGGATTGAAAGGTCCCGGGTTCGATTCTGGGCAAGGGCATGTACCTTGGTTGCGGGCACATCCCCGGTGGAGGGTGTGCAAGAGGCAGCTGATGGATGATTCTCTCTCATCGATGTTTCTAACTCTTTATCCCTCTCTCTTCCTCTCTGTAAAAAATCAATAAAATATATTTTTTTTAAAAAAGAAAGTTCAGTCCAAAGTCAATTGTCATATGTGAGGAAAGTAACTAATTTGAATCACCAAAATAAATGGAAGACTATAGCTACAGTGGGAATGAGCCATGGGGCTATGAAGTGAGCCCCAGGCAGAAGCCAGAATTGATAGGCTGGATTTGAAAATACTGACTGTTAACCAGGAAACAAAGGGGGCCTGGGCTCAGAAAAACATCCTGCCCAAGGTGACACAATATGCCCACTAACACTGAGAGGAGACCTTTTCTGTCCTTCAATCACACCATCTTACTTGAATAATACTTTCCCAATAAAGATTCCCTTTTTTTTTTTTTTTTTGAAAAGTTGGAAGTCAGATTTCAATGAGAATTTCTTCATGACTAAGGACATCTGTCCTCCTCTGTCATAACAAGAAATGTTCTTTTAGGTGAGATGGGCCTGAGAATTTATTTGATGGCAATCTTAAGCACTAGTTCTTGAAATTGTTACTGTCTTCTGATATAGTCTGAAAAAGATATATTAAAGCTATAAGCTCTGACACTTGGGTGATTAGCAGCCATTACAAGCTATTTTGGAGGATTCATAGGGTATCTTGTTTCACACAAAACAATCTGCAAAGAAAATCACTAATATGGATCATCTATTACTGAATACCCCATAACCTGACAAAAAGTAGACTCATGTTGATATTTCCATTAAATGAGTTAAGAAGTTTCAAAATCCTTTAAATATTTTTTTATATTTTAAATTTACCAAATAACCATTGGAAGAAATAGACAGCATTTTAAAAATCTGACTTTAAAATTACATAATTCTATTTGAATTTTCATTTTGCAATTAAATAAAGTCAGTAAAATTTAGTAACCAATGAGAAAATTTCACCCATACTTCCTTCTTACATAATCTGACTGTGCAAGCAATGGCACTATTGAAAATAAGATTAAACCACTCCTGCAAAATAAATGAAGGGGATTATAGTGTGACAAAAAGTTTAATCATTTAATTTCCAATTATTTTATTTTAAAATGGAAATGAATATATCATTTTTTTCATTTCTATAACTGCACTATTGGTAATATGAAGATGCCCCCAAATGAAGCTATTTCTCCCATCTTCCTTTCATCTTCTCTAAAAAGCCCACAGATACCTGGAATTATGCCTAAATGATTCTGCTAAAGAAGCAACCTTGGATAGAAGCTAAGTTCTCTCCTCTGGGGCCAGCCTACCTGATTCAAAACTCATCTCCATCAATTAGCAATTTGGGAACTTTGGGAAAGCAACTTAATAGTTTTATACTTATATTTGTTGTGGGGACTAAATAATATCAACAGGTTTCAAATATTCAATAAGTGTTAATTATTATGATCAAGTATGATGGGTTGAGAACAAATAGGGATAGTTAGTGTTTGTCTTTCAGGAGGTTGCCTGCTAAATTTTTTTAAAAATGTACAAAACAACATAGAATAATTGCAAATAAAGTAGATAAATGCAAAGACAGCAGGCAACAAAGAAAGTTTCCTTCAATATCTGTGATTAACCTTGGAGATCTTATTAAAACTCCTGGGCATTCAGATTTGTTTATTGACAACAAGGCTTGACGGGTTACAGAACCCAAGGGGATTTCATTGAAGGCAAATACAAAAGACAGAAATGTAATGTCCAGTGAAGTAAACTGACTTATGAGAGATGCAATTGGTCAAATTTTCCTCCCTTCCTCCTACTAAATATATGGATGCATAATAAACACCCAGAAATGTGCTTTTAGGTGAAATGGGACTGAGAATTTATTTGATGACAATCTTAAGCACTAGTTCTTGAAATTGTTACTTTCTTCTGATATAGTCATAAGTTTCTCTAAGATTGAGTAGTCAACTTATCAGGAAGTTGTAAATGTCTTGGTAGCACCCTCACTTATATCTATTATTTCTCCATCCTACTTCATTTTCTTTCAAACCCGTCTACCGGAGCAATTAAGTGTCTGTAGGTAACTGTTGACTCAGGTTCTACTTTCTAGGAGTATCAGGGTAAGACAGTAGAGAATGAGTGACTTTGGAAAAGAGATATTCAAGCAATTTGGATTTGAATCACTCACCAGTATGAAATATTTATAGGCCTATCACTGACAGCAGGTGGGATGGTGACATCCTTGTCATTAGCTTACTGTTAATTGGGACAAGAAGATGAGTTCTGGGGATGTGCAGTGGACACCATATTTGTACTTGATATGTGTGGCAAATATTGTCAGTATCCTAGCCTCAGCTTTTCAGTATGATGTGTGGTCTTTCAAGTGACAATATCTACATCTATGAGTCTAAACACACTTTTTTAAAGAATGATGGGAAGTCTTGATGCGCTTATGCACAGCAGATCGGAGGTGTGGAGGGAGGAACTCTCATCACAGCCTTCCACCAAAGACTCTTGAAATTGGTCTGTAATTACCTCAGTTCCTGTGTTTTGGGGTAGACTAATTTTGAGGCATGGGTTTTACAATTTCTCACAGGCTACCTGTGGGATTAAGCTCCAAATGTCTACTGTGACAGCTTAATAACACTCTTTTTTTATACATTTCCTCTCTGATTGGTATACTTTCTAAATAGAATCCTTGCATGTAATCCTGGTCTCAAGATCTGCTTCTAGGAGAATCTAAACTAAGACAATCCATTTGGGAAAAAATAATGACTCTAGGCAATGTGGTATATATAGGTGGGCTGCTTTTGAATATATGGGATATCTTGTGGCGGGGGTTGGGGGGAACTATACAAACCAGTTAATTGTCAATTAAGGCACATCAGGAAAGTCTGAGGGCTTGTCTCTTTCAGACTGGAATTGATAGGGAAATACCATTGAACTGAGATCACTAACATCTAAGTTCAATAACTTTAACACTAAAAACACAGTACTGAGTGGGCTTCTTTAACAGTAGTGTAAACCACACGTGGGAAAACTGATCTAACCCACTTTGTGGAAAACTTGGAAGTCTGTCAGTTTCCAATGGGGTCCAGAGCAAAAAAAGGTTTTTTCAGTCTACACAAGATTCATTTCCATCTGCTCTGTTGTTTAGACCACGTGATCGTGCATGTCGGTCATGCTAGCAGAATCTGTGTTGAATAGGAAGTAAGCTGAAGTCTCTGGTAAGCCCACCCTCAAAGGGAAACTGCAGTGCAGACATAAAAAGTTCTAGAGGAAGTCCATGCCATCATCACAGGAAATTCATCATTTTACAAATAGTTCTGACTTGCTAGTGGATCTAAATAGAATATGAGCACCTGAACATAGGATACCAAAAACTAAAAGTAGAACTATCCCTCATGAGCTGGGTATTATTAGATTCACCATGCCATACAAAAATTCATTTTATAATGAAAAGGATACATTCAAGGTTGAACCTAGTTAAGTCCAGGCAGCATAAGTGAATAACAATACCAGATTGCCTGATCTCCTATCTCTATTGTGCCAAATCTCTTCCTCAACTGATATTGTTGTAATATTAAACCTTTCTGTGATGTATGAGAGCCTAGTTCACAATTAGGCAACATATATTTGCACTAGCTTAAAATCTCATTATACCTCACTAATAATGCACACAAATGTGGCCCAAAGTTCAAAGTAGAATGAAATTCTGTGTTTCTCACATTTGTCAGAGCTATCAGTAGTGCATTTAATTATTCACTAAGGTGTGGAATTGGCAGTATACTACTGGAAACCCAATCTTTCACCTCAGAGACAATCATTGTCCTGTACAGGAACATTCCTTGGGGATACAAGCCAACCACTGTCAAATCAATTACATAAGACCTCTTTCACAAGTAAGGAGTAATCGTGTGTCTTCAATAGAATCAGTAAATGTTCATATTTGAATTTGCCTTTCTGTCCAAGTACCTTACCTATAACTATTATTTGAAGGCATATAGAATACTAATAAATAAATATCATATATGACAAACTAATCCCTTGGATCAAAGGACTCATTTTATTCAAAGGGATCTAGGTATCTACAGCTTTACTTTTGTCCCTCATATAGAAGATGCCAATCTGTATAATAAAAGTCTAATGTGCTAAGTATCTGGTTGTCCAGTTGGCCATTCAACCAATCAAAGCATAATATGCTAATGATATTCTAAGGCCACCCAACTGCTTGCTATGATACACATTGACCACCAGGGAGCAGACAGTTGACCAGTCACTATGACATGCACTGACCACCAGAGGGTAGATGCTCTGACTGGTAGGTTAGCTTGCTGCGGGGGTCTAGCTGATCAGGACTGAGTGAGACAGGCTAGACAAACCCTGGAGCCCTCCTGTGTTACCTCCCCAGCTGGCAACCTCCCACATGCCTCCCTGACCCCAATCATGCACTGGTGGGGTCATTTGGCCTTTACTGCACCCTCTCACAATCTGGAACCCCCTTGGGAGATGTTGAAGAGCTAGTTTTGGCTTGATGGCGGAACAACTGGTAACCTTGATGTGCACTGACCACCAGGGGGCAGACGCTTAATGCAGAAGCTTCCCCCCTGGTGGTCAGTGCACTCCCATAGGAGGAGCGCCACTTAGCCAGAAGCCAGGCTATGGCTGTAAAGTGCAGTAGTGGTGGTGGGAGCCTCTCTTACCTCCTCAGCAGCACTAAAGATGCCCAACTGATGGCTACATCTTGCCCCATGGAAGTGGGCCAAAGCCATCAGTGGGACATCCCCTGAGGGCTCCTGGACTGCAAGAGGGTGCAGGCTGGGCTGAGGGATGCCCCCTGGAGTGCATAAATGTTGTGCACTTGGCCTCTAGACTATCGATAATATACTAGTAATAGTGGAATAGCCTTATTAGAGTCTCAGCTAAGGTACTGGTTCAGGGGAAACCTATGCCACTTAGGGTGTTGTCCTCCAGGATTTGGTATATGCATTATTCTAATTATCAATAAGTAAGAAATACTAAGACATATTGAGTCCAGGAGCCAAGAAATGAAAGTAGGATTGGTCCTACCTCATTACTCCCAGTGGCTGTCTCACTTGCAGAATTTTTGTTTCTTTCCCCCAAAGCTTTGGCACTAGAGATTTTGGTTCCTGAGAATATTCCTTCTGCTAGGAG
Source organism: Pipistrellus kuhlii (assembly GCF_014108245.1). Classification (NCBI taxonomy): domain Eukaryota; kingdom Metazoa; phylum Chordata; class Mammalia; order Chiroptera; family Vespertilionidae; genus Pipistrellus; species Pipistrellus kuhlii. The sequence continues at coordinate 152,374,763 of NW_023425404.1, forward strand.
TCACAGGGTTTCACTGAAGTGGAAGCTTCACATTATTTTGACTATTTGGGCCTCCATATGCTGGTGGACCAGTAGACACACAGATGAATTATTGCCTTGGTGAAGAAAATCAATCCTGATCATTTTAAGAAGCTATGATTGCTCTCTCACAATGAAGACAAGGAAGAGTGTGACTAAACCTAAGTGGTTTTAAAAGCTGCTTCATTGCCCAGTGAGAACAGTAAATGAGTAACTGTAATAACCATAGCCAGGAAAGGACAATACAACTGAGAAGTCAGACCTCTGAGAATGAAGATTTGGATTTATTCTACCAGGCAAGCAACATCGGCTCACTAAAGTGCTGGTGTGGAGTAAGGAAAACTTTAGTGGGTATTTGAAGAAGGAGATAATATCAATCATGTACGCAGGGTCATAAGCAACAGAGGAACTTATAACTTGTTTTGCTAACCCTTTTTAAGTGTTTTGAGGAGACCAGAAATGGACACCTTGAAGGACTGGACAGCATTCAGGGAAAAAGCTAGATCATCTTGATTCCAGATGAGACTCGGATATCATTAGAGAACAAGCAGATCTGACTAAGGAAATAGACTGTAACAGAGTCACTCCTTCAAACTCTGCCTATGTTCTGAGTAAGGCACCATCTTGGAGCAGAGTATTGTTGCCCCAGACACAATTATAGACCAAGGGTCATGCGATGGAGGCTGATATGAATCCCTTAGTTTGCAGGCCTTCACTTGTCTCCTACTCAGAACACAGTTATATGTAGTTAGGTGTGCAGGTGTGTGGGTCAATGTACATTTTTGTTGATTTATTTATCTTCACTCTGGATTGCAGGGTAAATGTGAATTCCATTTCATCTGTTGCACACTGGCTCTCAAACAAGAGAGGGATATCAGGATTATGGGTACCATTTCAAGCTCTGCTTCCTCTCATGTACTTCCTGTATTCTACCTCATTCATCCATTAAAATTCTCACTATAGAACTTGATAATTTTAGGTTGTTATTATTGCAGGATGAAAAAGCTTTTTAAGAAGTAGAAATAAAAATACTCATGCTAGACTTTATTTTAATTTTTTTAAATTGTTCTTCGAGGTGGTTTTTATGTTGCTTCTACAACAGGCATAAGGACAAAAAAATTAAAGGAAGAATGACCAATACTACTGAAAAAGAAGACATAAAGGCAGTGTCTGTATGGTATAGGTTGAAAGAGGAGGTTGCTTTATGAAGTTAAAGATGTGGCCCTATAACATAGCTTCAAATAGGGACAGACAGAGAGAGAAATGAGCTGGGAAAGGTATTGCTCTGTAAGCTCTGCCATTTCTGTCCCCAGAGCCTTATGACTCCTGCTCCACAACCGCCTGCCTGCAATCCTCCTTTCTGCATGTGATAGTGGGTCAGATGTCTCACAGAAATCAGAAAGGTGAGTACATGGTTTGAGTCTTCTTCTCAGCATTACCAGCGGTATGAGCTATTTCTGTTATTGTAAGCTAGAATAATAATCACAGCCCTGGCACAATGAGACAGTACAGAGCAGAAAGGCAAATGTTTGTAAACTATCAAGTGGTGCATGGGTCCAGGAAAGCACTGGCTCAATTGTAAAACCTCTGTAGTTTGTAAAACAGTTCATTGTGCCAGAAACCACGAGTAAGTTTGACCCTGGGAAACCAATTTGATTCTCTAGCTGTCCTTACCTGCTCTGCTAATTCCAGAGTTATAAAGAATATGAAAGGAGATAATGAAAAGACCCTGAAGAAAAGAATAGATATGTAAAGTTTTATTATCACTCTATATCCACACTTTCTATAGTGCAGAAAGGTCTCAGATACTGCCAGATTTTGAGGGATAGTTCTGATTTCCTTATACATTTATTCTTGATAATTTATTTATATATTTATAATCCTCACATGACGAGTTTTTTTCTATTGGTGTTTTTTAGAGAGAGTGGAAGGATGGAGGGAGGGGTAGAAAGAGGAAGTGAGAGGAGAGAGACAGAGAAATATCAACATAAGAGAGACACATCGATTGATTATCTCCCACAGGTGCCCCAACTGGGGTGGAATTAGGCCTGCAACCCAGATACACACCCT